>NC_067166.1:10676737-10976737 GCF_903995435.1 Acomys russatus | reverse complement strand
TTAATGCTGTTGAGCAGCTAATCAGACAAAGTCTAAGAATCTGAAAGCAAATAGTGGAGAATTTACAAACTGAAATGAGAGATTTAAAAAGCTTAAAAAAATTCAAGCCTCAGTGAGGTGTAGAACAGTAAGAAGTTGCTCGCTATACAAGTAACTGGAACACAGGGGGTTAAAAAGAGGACTCGATGATTAAAAATATGCAAAGGGTACAAATACAACCGTACATCTCCAAGAAGCTCAGCAGACCGCAATCAGGGTGATCACACACAGAGGCACACCAAAATCAAACTGCTAAACACTGACGAGAAAGAGACATTCTTTGAGGAAACGGGCACACTGGCGTGAGATAAGAAATGTCCCTGAGTTCTCTCAGAAGCAGCGGGTACACAAGACAAGACAATGGGTTTGAAGTGTTTGAATGAGATCACTTTGGACACTAATTCCCTGTCCTGTGAAACTGTTCTCCAATAAAGGAATAGAAGACACATTTTCAGACAAACAGAAGCCGAACTGATCACAAGCAAACCTGAATATAAGAAACATTAGAGGTCCCGGGCGTGGTGGCGCATGCCTTTAATCCCAGCACTTGGTAGGCAGAGGCAGGCAGGTCTCTGTGAGTTTGAGGCCAGTCTGGTCTACAAAGCGAATCCAGGACAGCCAAGGCTACACAGAGAAACCCTGTCTCAAAAAATAAACAACCCCCCCAGAGAAAAACAAACAAATAAACAACCCCCCCCAAACAAAACAAAACAAAAAACCCAAAACAACAACAGCAAATGAAACATTAGAGGAAATACTTCAGTGAATGGAGAATCCTACAGAAAGAAATCTGAACCCGTGCAGTAGGGTGAACCCCACAGGGAAGGGTCAGAATGGAGGACTTCACGGCAAAGAAACTCAGGGGCTCGGGACACTTGGGCAGGTGCTGGCTACTCTAGAACTCTGTCCATTCCTTTCAAGTTCTCAGAAGACATGAAGGCCATCGTCAGAGCAAAGCCCAGTGGGACTGTGATCCTACCACAGCCGAGTCCGCAAGGCCTGCAGGCCTCGTTCAGGACAGCGCAGCCTGGATGGAGGGACTGCTCAGGCCATATGCAGCCCTCAGCCTCACAGCTCTGTGCGTTAGCTGCAGTTCCCTCCACTGTGTCTCAAGACCCAGCCAGAAGCAACTTTAAGGTCGCAGAATGAGGGAATACTATCTGTCATCGTGGGGAAGCTGTGGCTGCAGGATCATGGAGGTGAGGGTGTACAGCTGGGATGACTCAGTTTCCCCCATCTTGGCAGAGCATTCAGGAAGCTGGGCTAGACTATAAAAAACACCGAGGTACATTCCTAGCAACTTACAGCACCTCTACCCCTCCATTCCTGTTCTTCCAAAACTGGGGGGATCAGCATCCAGGCCTGGGGGGACATTTTACATTCACAATTATCTTACCCCTACCCTACTTGCACCTAGGGCGAGGCACGCCTGCTCATCATACCTGCCACGCTCCACTGCACGTTCTGTGTGCCTGGACATGGAATTTTGAGCAGTATATCAACAATGGTCCTTTGATTCAGTATGAAGCCAAGTCTCATGGAATTAACAATCACAAAGTCACGTGTGAGGTCAACCCATTCTGGGAGAGTAACATGGAGTCCCCTAGAGCGAACAGTTGAAGAGTAGAAAATTACTCCCTATCAAGCTTAAGGAAGAAACTATACTGAGAATGACGACAGAGTGAACTCAGTCAAAAGTCTGTATGCCAAATGTATTTATGAGTGACCAGTATCCTGTGACAACTCACATTTGAACATGCAAGAGAAGCTGTTCAACTGTAGCCAATATGCCTAGGTTTGTTGTTGTTGTTTTTTTTTTTTTTGACAGATCCATCAGTATTATCTATTGTTTGAACTTAGAGATTATTCTATGTCAAAACTGAAATATTAAATGTCATTGTGGAGGATACAAAAGCAAAAGGAAACAGCTTGAATGCCTCCAAAATGTTCACCACAGAAGACAAAGACCTATTTTCCTGGCATGACTCATTAGTGTGAACTCTCGCTCCCCAAAGGCGTTCAAGTCCTCTGTAATGCCATTACTTGCTAAGAGTCCTTTGGGTAGCTGTATTCAATGTTGCAAGTTGATACATGTATCATAATACCAAAAAGCTTTTAAAGTTTTCTTAAGGCTTAAATATGCACACTACTAATTTGATGACATATAGCTCAGTCACAGACATTAGGCATGATATAACAAGGATAGTTATCTCCCTTCTATCAGTCAGTCTTTCTTTGTGAAATTCTATTTCACATTTTCTACAATGGGGGGAAGTCAGCTCCATCATATAGTTATAGCTGTAGGAAATCTTAAGTAAAAGAAACAGGAACTTGGACTATAAAACAAGTGGCAGAACAGATACAAGATCCCCACAATCATGTGCCAGGAGAGAGAAAGGAAACCAAGGCAGTGTAAGGCTGAGCCTCGGAACAGAACGCTAAGATCTGAGAGAAGAGAGAGCTGCCACATGCTCTCCGATGAAGCTGCCATGACTGGATGAAAGCTTAGATGACTTGATGGGTCCTGGGGACAAGGACAAGCTAAGAAATGTCTGTTCATGTCCTATAGAATATCCAGAGACTTCTGTCTCCGAGGCCACTGCTAGAACAAAGGTGTGCAAACAAACAAAGTCCGAGTCTACGCTATAAGGGGAACTGAATATTTAAGTGCAGGTCTAAGCACATACAGGAGCACTTAGGAGTACTGCTAGCGGTACACCTAGTAACAGGGAAAGGAAAATAATTCAAGATATATTTCACTAAATTTTTAAAATTCTGTGTGTGTGATATATGCATAATAAAAATAAACAATTGTCTCCACTATGTCAAGATCCCTCCCCGACCCTAGTTTTTATTTTTAAAATGTTCAAACTAAGCAGCCAAGTTTTTCTGTAAAACTTTATGTATGTGCATGTGTGACGCTGAAGATACAATACTCATGTTAAATTTAAATGGTTCCGTGATAACGGCTTCAAAATTAATTTGTCGGCTTTCGAGGGAAGGGAGCCTGGGACTGAATCATGTCCATGTCCAGCCCATCAGGACGTGATGTACGTGCTAGACATACACTCTGCCACTGAGTACACCCGCAGCCATGTCATCTTCACACGGACAGGCACAGTGGTAGGACAGACTAGTGACCAGTCTTCTATCAGGCTCTTATCATGCTTGCTTTGAAATTGCTGCAAATCTAATTGAGAGAGAGAGGAGAGAGAGAGGAGAGAGAGAGGAGAGAGAGGAGAGAGAGGAGAGAGAGGAGAGAGAGAGAGAGAGAGAGAGAGAGAGAGAGAGAGAGAGAGAGAGAGAGAGAGAGACAAAGAGAGAGAGAGAAGCTGGTACAGGTTAAAGACTCTGGGAGATCTCACGTCACAGCCTGATTCTTCAGTTCAAGCTTGGCATCCCTGAGGTGTATGCAGCTACCAGTACTTGACAATTCTACAGACACCAAGTATAAGTATGTTCAAATGTAAGTTCAATAAAATGCCCCCCAAAATACAGTTTAAATAAATTTAACAGCATTTTATTGTTAGAAAGTTTCTTATGACTTAGGAGTCAGATTCAGGGACATGTTTTGGGGTTGTTCTCATGTTTTTCTACAGGAGCAAAACTGACTCATTTTATGAAGTTCAAATTATACTACAATCAGAAGTGAAAATGGGAATTTATAAAATGTTACTACTTAAAATGATAATATATTTCCTTAACAGTTACTGGCACTACACATAGGAGAACATGTATGATAAAAATATAAGGACAATTTGGGTTTCAGAGAAAGAATTCTAAAATGTTTATATTACTACTAAGTGCTAAGTACTCTCTAAGACTTATCTCTTATCAGAAACAGACCATGGAGAGGATAAACCCAATTTTACCAGTTCCACTAGTTTCTTTCTATAAGTTAAACTATACATGTGAAGGAATAATTTTCTATTTAAATCGTATTAAACATTTTAGCATGAATGTAATACCTTTGAGTTAAATTTTTAAAAATTACAAATACAAAAGGATTTAATCAATAGATTAAAACTGAAATTTGGCCAGAAGTATGTTTCTGAATCCCATATTACAGACAGTCACAAAGATGGGAGCAAATTACACTACTAGTATACCACAGAGACCCATACCTCAGCATTTCTACAGTGGGGACTTTCTAAGCTGACTATGCACACTGGCGCTGAGTGTAGAGATTGGGACTGAACTCATGGCCTCTGCCACTTCGACCGTGCTACACCCCACCCCTGGAGAGTCTTTTTGACATCACTTTTGTAACATGCTGAGAACAATTCAATCCTAGCAAATACTGTATTGAAGTCTAAGCTTGAAGATGCAGCTCGGTTGTTTCGTTGAGCTACTTTCCCCTGCCCTACACGCTGAGCTGTCAGGGTGAAACAGTAACCAGTCTAGAAAAGAAAGAAGGGGGTTACATATCTCCCCTCACCCCCCACGAGAGTGTTCTGTGCTCAGACCCAAGGAAAGGCCTGATAGATTAATCGAAGATCAATTAGTCTCGCCCAGATGGTAGGATGAAGCAAATAAATAAATAAATAAATAAATATGCTCTAGCACTCAGGTTAGAAGGCGAACACCGGGCGGCAAAGACGTCTATTAGAACCAAATACCAGTCACAGGGCCTACGCTGCAGCAGATGCCGCTCTGCCGTGCGTTCGTGCCAATCACTTCTGTACCTCTGCCAAATCAATGTCACAGTTAATTTATTCACTTTCAAATCCATTGCAAACATTCTCTGATCAATTACAGCAGGGAAAATGTACACCGGGTTTTGTTGTTTTGACATGCTTTCTTGAACTCTTCTTCTGCACTCCCTCCACCCCCAAGTGTCTCTAATTACAAGAAGCTAATCTCACTGGCTCATGTTATTTGAGGGGACAATTGTAAGGTTTGTTTATATTCTTTGCTGGTTAGGAATTTCTGGCACTGTGTTTTCTGTCTTTGAACTTGAGCCAGATTAATAATTAAATCTTGAAATGCCACTAAAATGAACTAATCACAGAGCTTGAGCCACTAATAGTTTTGTGGTGGTATTTCCTTTAATGAAAGAAATGAGCTTCCCCATGTATACATACAAAAAAACCACTCAGAGCATATAAAGACACCGTTATTTAATAGAAAAAGAAACTTAGTAGTTGAACACTAGTGGAAAATAAAGTTACTTAGCTTTAATTCTATTTAATTGAACTACTCTGGTAGATGACAAAGAAAACCTTGCTCTCTAATGTGAAAGGGCGGGGTGGGCACTATAATCCTTGGATGAAAAGGCAATGTTGGGACACCGTGGCTTTCTTCTGAGAGGCAGTGACATGGCAGAGAAGCAAAGGCCAGGGAGAAATGCTCTGTGGAAAGTGTAAAGCATTCCAACAAAGGGTTTTACTGTAGACCTTTCCCCATCCATGCTGATGATTGCCAAATGTAACAGTCTGAAAATTAGTTATCACTCTTGGAGTAGGCTCTGTCACAAGCAGACGCACACCAGCGGGCAGGATCTGATGAAGAACTGGTGGAGGTAAGAGGGGGAAGGTAGGAAGAGTCAGAAGAAGAGGAGGGGCTGGGGGAGTAAGTGGGAGCTGCGAGGAAGGCAGGTAGCGGTACTCAGATGGGCTGACTTAGCTGTCCTGACAACACTGTGCACGTTGACAAAGCTATTCCTGCCCCCCTCCCCTCCCACGTCTACCCAGCTAAATCTTCACAGCTCTTCAAACTGCATCTCTCTCGTCAACAGCATTTCTTGCTTGGACTGCAGGCGCCACCTAACAGGTCTCCTGCTCGGGCCACATGGCCAGCAGAAGGTGACTTTTCATGCCAGTTCTCTCTAACCCAATGCGAGTGTTCCTCTCCAATCACGTTCCTCCCTGTTACCCTCCAGCCCCACTGGCTGCGTCCGCATTCCTCAGACACTGCACATGCCACTGGGCCCCTTTCTGCCAGGAAGGTTTTTCTTTCAGTTATTTACATGGTTGGGGAGGCCACAACCTAGAAAGAGCCTCCCTTGTTTAGCTAGGGAATAGTTGTTTCATAGGAAAATTAAGCACAATGAACAATCAACAGAATTCATGTCCTACTCTTGCTTTTCCATATTAGTCTCTTCCTCCTTTCCCAATCTTTTATTTAAAAGACAAAACCAAACCAAACCAGATTTTCTACACGCTTTCCATTTTTTTCATAAAATAGGCAAATTATCGATTGAGCCACTTTCATTTATGATACCCAGTCATATACAATCAATTTCTTTGATACTTTATTTGCTTGAAACTGTATCATGGCACTAACTTCATATTGCTACATTTTTGTCATCTTTTAGTCCCTAGGAACTCCCTTGTGTGGCCACACCTTTGCTTTTGTCTGATAATTGAGTAGATTTCAGGAGGCTGGATTGCCAAGGCAGAAGGTAAATGCATATGCAATTTGCTGGCCATAAGGCGATGTGTTTCTGTCAGCTCTTTTTGGCTCTTTTCCCTTTTGTCCCTCACATGTAGTGCCTAGAACAGGGCCGAGCGTATACGGCATAGTCAGTGTGCATTTGCTGAATGAATGAATTTGGCTCTGAATGCTGCACTGTATTAGACATGCAGAGCTAAATTAAAAGGGCTAACAATTAGGAATAAATTGCTTTTATCACTAACAAAATAAATTAGGGTTCTAAATAACTTTATAGGCCTTTTCTTCATAATGCCAAAAATACATTCTTGAAAACTGAAAAAAGACATTCATACTCTTAGGGATTGGTATTAGTTTTTAAAAATAAGTGTGGCAAAGATGATGCTTTTGAAATTGGGAAAACTTCATTTTTGTGTACTCCTCACTTGTCAATCATTAAGCATTTGGCTTTGAATATATCAACGCTCAAATATAGAGTTCCTAAGTTCGGTTAAAGTAAGAAAGTTTAATAATCACCCAACTTTTTAGGCCCCCAGTACTCCCCCCCCCAAGAGGAACAAGTGATAATGATGGTTATTTTTCCTACCTAGTGCATAGTAAGTAACTCATCCAGGGTAGCAATCTGCCGTAACAGTGCAAATGTGATACATCACCACACCCATCCACAGTGCTGAGACCAACTGAAACTTGACAACAGGTATCGGACAGCGTAGGAAGCCTCCTGATATTTCCCAAAGGGGCAGAGGTAGTTCAGGAAAGCAGGCGGGTAAATGACTCAATCATTTAAAGTAGAAATCGGGTCACCTGCCCTCTGCCCATACCCCCCACCCTACATATACAAAACATTTCCCTTTCTGTTACAGGGTTGGAGAAGAGATGAAGAAGAAGATAGGCTAGGTGAAGAGGAGACAGTGGCCAGGGTCAGGGGAGGTGACCTGGGACGACCCAGAAGTTCAGCAGTCAGAGAGGCAAACACTACAGAAGCTTAACAGTGGCACCTGCCTTAGGCAAGATAACTGGCGCAGGCAGCCAGGCACTTGGAGCTCCCTGAAGCAACAATGCTAGGAGGGAATGGAATTCTCCAAAGGGCATCATCTGATGAAACCAACTGAAACGATACTGTGGGAGGGATGAAGGAACTGTAGAAGGGACCACAGTGGCAGCTCGTCTCCTAAGAGAGACGGGAGAAGCTAGCACATTAATTAGGACACGGTGGCCTCTGAAGGTCAGGCAACCAAGTGCGAGCTCAAATGGGTATCAGCGGAGTTGGGCTTCTTTTAGGATTGGTGCCAGGAGTAAAGGAGGCTCACAGATGATGTCCCTGATGTCCTCTTGATGGAGACTAGAAGATGAAATAACAAAGTCAGGTGAGAATTCTCCTGGGAGTTGTGGGAAGCATCAAAATGGATGCTAGGGATCTGGGGAAGGTGGCTCAGTGGGCAAGATTCTTGTCACGCAAGGCTGGTGCTCCAAGTTCTATGCCTGGAACCATGCAAAGGTAGAAAGAGAGAACTGATTCCACAAACCTCCCCTGTGCCCTCCACATTCATGCCAGATCAATCCGTGCCCCTATCTTTAACAACAGCAGCAGCAGCAACAATATTAAAAAAGCAAAGCAAAGCAAAACAAAACAAACATAAACCCTCTAGAAATAAGAGCAAAGGAGAAGAAACACAGGCAAAGGAGGAACTCAGCAGGAGTCTTCCAATATCCACAGCACACACTATGAGCCAGGGACTGTCTTCCAATATCCACAGCGCACACTATGAGCCAGGGACTGTCCTATGTTCTAGATCCTACAGACGCAGCAGGGCCAGGCCACAGAACCTGGTCTCCAGGCTCAGACTCCAGTAGGAAGAGACACACTAGACCCAGACAAAGCACAGCTAGGGGCTGTATGGAAGCAAGTGACGGCTGTTGCTGTGTCCTGATTCATTCAGCCAGGCTGCCCTTTTGCCACCCAGCACACGGGAAGTGAGGCAGTGCTCTCAAACCAGTCAGTTAGAACCTTTCTAGAGCCCTTAGCTCCTTCTGAATGTTCTTTTGTTTTTCTTTCTCAAGAGGAAAACTACTTTGCTTTTCTCTACAAAATGCTTTTAAGATACAGGAATCTCAATAAACAGAAATCCACCAAGCACAAAACATAAATCTCTTACACTTTTATTTCCATAGCAAAAAATACTTTCCTTTCATGGGCTTTATACATTGCAAAATGAATACGATGTATCTCGTTTACAGACACACTTGTTAATGTAAATAAAACGCACAATGCAGACAGTCTCACGGCTTTTCATTTAATGTTCTTTAGACTCCTGTGGTGCTCACTGGTTACTCAGGAGCTGACAAACCCTTGTGTTGAGTATGTGGTGTCTTCACTCAACCCCGTGTGATGCATGCTTGGAATTATTCATACTTTATGAATACTACATCTCCATGTAAATTTTAGCCCATTTGCCATTCATTTCTTGGCACGCCTTCGTTCTAGATCAGAAAGTTTTTTGGTATTTGGAAAGCATGTATGTGAACAAGAGTAGGCACTTCCCCATAGCTCTGTCAATTAAAAAAAAAAAGTGTTACTTGTTTTCCCTGTGCACTTGGTTTGCTTATTTTCTGGCTTTAGGATTCCAATTTTAACCACAGAAACCCAGAAGTGCCTTAGGCTGTCAAAGTGCTCCCGCCTATGGTGTGTGGTTTTGGTGTCAGACGGCTGCGCATCCTGAATGCTCCCTTTCTCCCCTGTCAGTTCTCAGCCTGGCTATTACCTGTCCAGAGTAGCTTTCCTGAACTTTGCCCTACATCCAGAAGGCTGTGTCTGTTGTTTTTCTTAGGTCTCTGCTTCTGTCTCAGAATCTTTTTCACATTTGTAGTGATCCATTTTGGGCACATGTTAAAAATGACTTTCCTGAGGACAGGCTTTGCGATGACCCTGATGCCGCCAGGGTCATACCGATCAGCGTCTGACACACAACAGGCACTCACGGGCATTTGTTGAACAAATTTTCGCTTCCTCCTCCTGGGAATTCACTGCTGGTTTTCTCTTGACCGGCATACTCAAAGGCAGCTGGATTAACCCTTCTCTTAAAAAGTTTAGAAGGAAGGAAGGAAGGAAGGAAGGAAGGAAGGAAGGAAGGAAATCTCAGTTTTACCTCAGAAGAGGTACATCCAGGTACTGCTGGGCCTAGATGATCCAGGCACTCTGCAGTGGGGCTTGGCTGAACATCGTAAAGCAACTGGGCCAGACAGGCTGTATCTAGTGTGGGTTAAAAACTGGTAATGTGGCTTTCATGATCTCCAAGAGGGCATCATATTCTAATTCCTCAAGAAACTTGATAGTGGTAAGATGTACCATTAGTTTACCTCTGAAAATGAATATATGCCACCCACCAACTTTGGAGTAAAAGGAGGAGTGTGATGTCAGAGTGCTCAGAGTGAGGAAGCACGACTGAGTTTCTACTGCCAGCCACTCGGCGATGACAACCATTCTCTTACTTAAAGGATAGTGACATTTCCTCCAAGCAATTAAGTATAAACTCCAGCAATAGTGACGGTTGGTTCCTATTAATCAGGTAATCAGCACAGGATGGTGTGTGAACGGGGACAGGCTTTGCCACTTGCTAGCTCAGAATTCATTTCATAGATGACTTACTTCTTTATTTTAAGGATGGGACTAAAAGGCTCTAATTACCAGGTTGCGTGAGACTTTTCAGAGCACCTCTTATGAGTGTCTCTTCCTGGTGCAATGGCTCCGTGGGTAACCATGCTTGCTGCCACGCCTGATGCCCTCAGTCTCATCCCTAGGACCCACAGGAAATATGAAGAAAACTGACTCTGTAACTTGTCCTCTGACAAGTTACCCGTGCTACTGGCCAAGAGTGCCCTGAGCAATGTGGGAAAAAGAGTACCTAGCTCATTTCTTTTGTTTTAAACTAGGTTTCTTATAAACATGTAGGAATTAGCACAGCTCTTATTTGAAAAAATTTTAAGTACACGTAACACTTGATATCAGAAAGTCTTTAGGCTGAACAAAGCTGGGTTGTGTGTAGCCTAACAGCATTTACATTGTATGTTTAAGCACTATTTATGTTAGGTGTGCTACGGAAAGGCTAGTTGGCCTTGGACTCCCGGGCTCACTTTTCAAGAGGCAACAATGTTTTCTTAGGTAAAGTCACGTTGCTACTCACAGAGTTTATCACTGAACTTATTATCTGCAAATATTTTGCCAAAACACAAATGAATTTTTAACCAGTATTATACTACTGTGATAATGTCGGTGTTAAAAAAATTATAGCATTCAAATGGCCATAAATAACTACACAGTATAAATGTGGCAAAAACAAAAACAAAACAAAACATGGTGATGAGAACGCAGAACTCACTGTGCTAAGAAGACGCCATTAATAAGACTATTTTAGACAAAAGCTAATAAGTGTTTTTATGATGAATTGCCATGCAATTTGGTGAGAGCCGATAATGCAATTAGTCTAATTTTATGGAGGAGACAATTACTGAAACCGTGTGCTTATCAGTCCTTGCGAAAATATACCTTCTTCCTGTCTGAAAAAGAAAGACTGTCAAAATACACAATTATAGAAAAGCTAGAAATAGATGGGAAGACGACAGGGCCTGTCATAAAAACTTCATTTCCCGTCTGAACATTTCACCCTATAGCCAACTGCGCAATTCAGAAAACACTGCATTTTCTTGGTACACATCAAGAACTTTATACATTGAAGATGAAAGGCAAAGTTTAAAACCTAAATGTGTTTTTACTCTCTGAGAACAAAATATTTTAATAAAAAGAAACTGAGCAAGTCTAAATAATGGCATTTGTTTTAAAGAAAAAGCACTATTTTCATTTTTCTTTCAGAAATGACCACATATGTACACCCATACACTTTAAAAATCAAAGTCAACTCTGATCTGACCCCCAAGCTGGGTCTGACCTGAAAGCCTTCTCACTGCTACTGGCTTTCATGCCATGATAACCTTAGGGTGCAGTAGTGGTGCACACACCTTGCTAGTAACCAACAGCTCTCTAATTGGATTTAAGACCCACTCAACAAGAGGGAACTCATGCCTACTACTGGGAACTGTGGCAACTACCCAGGGCCAGTGAAGTGGTGGGCCTTGGAGAAGAACCTGCAACTGCCACTTTATTAAACCAGCACGATCCCTAGCTATATTTGTAACATCTGTTTATAAGCACAGAGTACTCCTCACTGCTCATCAAGGAAACTCCCCTTTGCAAGGGATGAGGATCATTTCAGAACATGACAAACAATCAAGATGCCGGCTTGAGGAGCCCAGTCCCAACCGGCAGCTACTATACAACTCACTTACAGGGAAAGGAAATCAGTCAACACCTTCATGGGGTCAACTTGTTCAGTTGTAGGCTAGACCATAGTGAATTACCCGCGGGCTGTCTGAATGACCTGGGCAAGCCCTCAACAGCTCTCCAGCATTTCCTTCCCTTGAGATGGTCTTGGTCACCAAGTTTTCGAGCACTCTGATACACTGGTTTAGCGACGTTCTTAATGAACATACTGTTTAGTGTCAGCATAACTCAAGCGCAGCCAGATTACAGAATGCGCAGACCTGTTGAATTTAATGACCTGGTACTGACTGTTGTTGGTTTGAGCTCACGTCTGCTAAAGACAATTTTGGTTTTGGTTCAGCTGATGCTGAATACAGGATCTCAGTGAAAAGGAGCACAGCAGGGTTAGGATGGGAGAAAGGAAAGCCCGAATCAGCATGTGCCCTGTTACTGGTCACTGTACTACACGTTGGGTCTTCTGAGGAAGCAAATGTGCACCAGTGACTGAATGGGTTTCAACTACCCAGGGGACAGAAAGGGCGCATCCCCTCCCCCCTATGGACCAAGAGTTGGTGCTATCTTAACTCTTTCCCATAGATACCTATGCTGTCAGAGCTATGGTGAAGCAGGCCAGAGTAAATGCTATGACAAGAGCACACAGGCAAGTAACAAGGGGCATCTGATACCAGCCTCCCATGCTCGTTCCTCTGCCCTTTGGGACTGAAACTTTAAAGTAAGATTAAACTCTAGAAAAGGTAGTTATGTTATTAAAGTTCAAATAGACTGCATTTCAAAATTCAAATAAATTAATCTGAACACCGCAAGTAGAAAATAGACAGCTCTTAGGCTATACAAATGGGGACACAAAACCAGAAAAATTTATATTAATTTATAAAAGGTAGGCATTTAAAAATGCACTATTCATAAATGTAGATCTTTCCAAAAGAGAAACAGGGTCAGCAAGATGGCTGAGCAGGTATAAGGGCTTGCTGTGGAAGCCTTGTGACCCAAGCTCAACCCCGGGGCTCACAGTGGAAGGAGAGACTAGACTGCTACAAGTTGTCTTTTGCACCCAAGCATATGTGTATGCTTGTACGTACACACACACACACACACACACACACACACACTAAAAACAAAAGGAAGAATGTGGAGTTTAGATATAGTTCTGTAAAACTTCACATGAAATTAAATTTCTTGTGGAATATATATATACACATTCTTGTGACGCACACACATATATACATATATATGTATGTATTTTTAAGACTTCATTTATTTGAGATGATGGCAGCACGTGGAGGCCAACGGGAGTCAGTTCTTTCCTAGAGATTGAATTTAAGTTGTCAAGCCTGTCAGTAAGTGCCTTTACCTACAAAGCCATCTCACAAGCCTCTCTTGTAGACTTTAATGGAAAACAGAAATGACAAAACAGCATTTATCACTCATTAAATATTTGTAAAGGGCTGGAGAGATGGCTCAGAGCTTAAGAGCATTGTTTGTTCTTCCAAAGGTCCTGAGTTCAATTACCAGCAACCACATAGTGGCTCACAACCATCTATAATGAGATCTGGTGCCCTCTTCTGGTCTGCTGGCTCACATGCAGGCAGAACACTGTATTTAATACTTTTTAAAAAATAAAAAATATTTTTAACTTTGAATTTTTTTGGTTAGTCATTTTATTTACTGATTCATTAAAGAACTACTCACAAAATAATAAAATATCTGGGATATGAATTTTAGTAGATGAGAAATGCTGGGGGCATTGGTGTTGTAATGTGGTCTGAAAGCAGACACTGGTGCAGTGCCGACCCCTCACACAGGTCAGTCCTGACCCCTCACACAGGTGCAGTCCTGACACCTCACACAGGTGCAGTGCCGACGCCTCACACAGGTGCAGTGCCGACACCTCACACAGGCGCAGTGCCGACCCTCACACAGATGCAGTGCCGACCCCTCACACAGATGCAGTGCCGACGCCTCACACAGATGCAGTGCCGACGCCTCACACAGGTGAAGTCCTGACACCTCACACAGGTGCAGTCCTGACACAGTCAGCAGTGCCAGGACTTCTCCCCTTGAGGGCCTCATCTGATTAGGTGAGACCCACCTACACACTGTGGGGTGATTCCTTTTACTCAAATTCTAATTCATAAAAATTAACTGTACTGTGCAAAATAATTGGTTTCATTATGAGATTTACACACACACAAACACACACAAATGCACACTTGTATTTTGTCTCCCCTATCCCTTTCTTCCGGCCCCTCGAAATAATCCTTTTGTTTCACCACCGTGTGTGTGTGTGTGTGTGTGTGTGTATACTTAAATGTATACTCTGCACACAGAGGAAAAGGAGTTATTTTTGTCGTTCTCTTGCCTCATTTCCGTCTCTTATAGCGTCTCCCTCCTCTTAGTTCCTTCTCTACTTTTTGTACTATGTGGTAGCTTATTTCACTTAACTCGATGCTTTCCAGTTCAGTTTATTTTCCTGCAAACAACATTATTTAATTCTTCTTTTTTGCCAAGTAAAATCTGGCTGTGTATGCATGCCACCCTTGCTTTATCCACTCGTGTGTTGATGGGCATCTCTGTGAGTCCCACGTCTCGGCTACTGTGAACAGTGCAGCAGTAAACACAGATGTGCATCTCTGTTTTATGCTGACTTGGAATCCTTTGGGTTGCATAGTAGTTCTCTTTCGGGTTTTCTGAGTAACTTCCAAACTGATTTCCATAATGGCTGCCCCAGTTCCTGGCCCCACCCTCACTGTATCAGAGTTCCCATTTCCCCACATCCTTGTCAACATTTGTTGTTTGTTTTCTTGATGATTCTGACTGGTGTGAGATGGAATCTCAATACAGTTTTAATTTACATTTCTTTGATGGTAATAAACATTGAACATTTCCAGGAATATTTCTTAGTCATTTGTATGTCTTCCTTTGAGAAGTATCTGTTCAACTTACTTGCCCATTTAATAATGGGACAATTTGGTCTTTCTAGCTCTTTATACATTGATACTAGAGACCAGTCCATCCTCCGTCGGGTGGAGCGTTGGGGCAGATCACTTCTCATGCTGCAGGCTCTCTCTGCACAGTTCTGATAGTCTTTTCTGCACTCCAGGATCTTCCAAACACATGCAACCACACTCGCCATTTCCTGGGCATATTTCCTGTGCTCTTGGGTCCTTTGTGGACCCCCTAGCTATTCCTGCATCTTAGACTGCCACCTGTTAAGCAGCTTCAGGGTTTCAGTCCTACAGAAATGCCATTTAAGGTATAACTTTGTGCCAAGATCTAGACTAGACAGAATTTTTACCAAATTCCTGAGGACCGGGCCATCAGAGTTTGAAATAACATCCAAGGCTACTTGTACACAGACATACGGGCACACGACTAAGCCATTCTTAGTGTGCTGCTGTCCGCTTCTACTTTCTACTACATGTCCGTCCCTCCTATTTCATTAAAAAGAAAAAAAACTTGCAACCCAGTAGTTTCATTCCACAACCTACCCATGCATCACAGGGATTGAGAATTTCTTCTAGGTAACACACCTGTTTACCTGTCTAGAATACTAGTAAATAAAATGCATCACAGTGACACAGGATGGAGGAGGGCACATGGACACAACAAAACTATCAAAAAAAAAAAAAAAAAAAACCAAGATGTAAGACACCTAGTTCCTATCACTACAGCGTCATCATAGATTAGCATTTTATCACAAGCAGGACGCATCTTTGAGAGTAAAGTCAAGCAAGCCTAACAATATAATACAATCTGAGGGGCTCAGCTATGCCTTGGCATTCTAGAAGGCGTGTCACCAACAGAAATCAATGTAACCTTTCTCCCTGTGAAAACTGAAGTCACATACAGGTGGTTACCAGCTACGCTTTTCTTTAGATTTACATCGAATAAAATCATTACCTCTCTAGTTTGGAGAAGACGAGTGAAAAAAAGGTCAGGCTATTTGATGAAATAACAAGGAAAGTGTGGACTTAGAGACATTAAGTCCCATTCTAACTCTCTCAGCCTTTCCTAATCTCTGTCTAAGCCTGGCTTTCAAGCCTAAGTGACACTGTCTTCATGACTGAGGATATGGCTTAGGTTCCCTAGTTAGTCAGAACTATTTAGTATGTGCCTAGTATGTTTTCATGCATCATAAAGAATCTGAGCAGGAACAAGTCTAAAAGTACTAAGTAGCACCTTACTTACAAGGTATTAAAAACCCTTTTATATTCTGTTCCTTAGAAGTCAGATAAAGGTCAAAATTGATGGAAAACTGTGCTAAGAATAAAACGCGTAGTTCTGCTTAGACAGACAGATGTGGGAGCAGCTCCCCAAGCCTTGGAATTGACAGGATGCTTCTTAGCAACACTCACCTAAAACCAGAGATTTGAAAAGGAGGAGGAGCCACCGAAACTTACACAACCAACTTACAGTTAGCTAACTTACACTTAGCTCTCTGACAGCTAATGAGCACACACTTGCATGCAGCGGGGCAGACGGCTTAGAGCAGTAAAGAGCACAGAGCCAGGGCTGAGACTCAAGATGCTCCCAGGATTCATTTTCACCTCTTAGCACAGAAGCAAGGTGAATTCTACACCCTTTCTGTTTTCACAGAGCTGGAGGTCAACACCGAAGAAGCCACACAGGGAGCTATGGCCTCTCCCATGCTAAGGCTGGGTGCTGCAAGCAGGTGCATGTGTGACACCGAAGGAGGCACACAGGGAGCTATGGCCTCTCCCATGCTAAGGCTGGGTGCTGCAAGCAGGTGCATGTGTGACACCGAAGGAGGCACACAGGGAGCTATGGCCTCTCCCATGCTAAGGCTGGGCAGTTTCACTTACTATGGCAGGTAAGTAAGGGCACAACACAAAACAAGCACTCCTCACTAGCAACAAACCGCTATCACGTGTGTAAGTGAGTCAACTTGGTAAAGCCGAGAGTCGTAGGACCAGCCAGATAGTTTATTATTTTTGTCTCTTAAGAGTAAAATTACTTTTAATACTAACATAATAATAAGATAAAAGAATAAGTCAGGTAAAGTCACAGTGCTGGCCAAGTGAGACGTCTTAACGTAACACCGCCGTCACCTGGAAGGCGTACACCACAACACTGCAGCACTCCTCTGGGAGCCAACCCTGACCTTTGCACCTGATCAAAGACAGGGACAAATGAGTTAGGTATGACAGAAGTCAAAGGACTGGCAAAAAACTGCCCAAAGACTGTCTATTATGATGGTGGCAAGTTGTGTCACCCATGTCTTTTTGAACCTTCCAAGTACAGGATCCTGCCACAGACTAGAGGACACTCCTGTGTAGACAGCAGTGAGATCCAATTTCTAAAGGTAACATATGAATAGTTTCTCTTTGCAACTTTATCATATTGGAGCAGTTTCACGGGAGGAGAAAAGATACTAAAATTAGAAACTAAATATAACAGCATTATGTCAAATGCATTTCGGTCAGGTTGGTATGTACAAAAGAAGTCTACAGAGAAAGGATGCTAACTTTTCAGCACATGAGAGGTATTGATGGGAACTGAATAAATAATAAACCCAATTAAGCATCATAGTTTTAGAAGGAATTTCAAAGGTTAAGTCCTGTTGATTTGTTTCCTATGTATGGTGCTAGAAAAATTCTTTAAGAACTGAAGTATGTTTGGATTTCAAGTATCTCATTTATTAATGTTTAAGAATGTTTATTAATGTTTAAGAAAGAATTTATTAGGAGTTTAAGAATGCCTAATGAGAGAAAGAAAGGGTGTGGTTTGGGTAGATGGGAAGGATCAAGGAGGGTGGGAAGTTATAATCAGATTATATTGTATTAAAAGTATTGTATTTTTAAAGAACGTCTTATTATTGTGCCAGAGATTCAACCTGTTCTCTTAAAATAGGATTGCAAGTTGTTCTGTTATTTATTTATCTTATTGTGGCAGTGTCTCAAGCTTACTATGTAGCTGAGGATGACCTTGAATTTGGGTCCTCCTGCTCTCTCTCTCTCTCTCTCTCTCAGAGTACTAGGATGATAGTGCCCTCCATGCCTGGCTCATGCAGTGTTGGGAGCTGAACTCAGGGCATGCCTGCAACACTCCACTATCTGGGCTTTAAGTGCAGCTCTCCTGGGATTCTTTTGAAACAGAGTATTTCATGGACAGCAATAATATAGCTAACAATATAGTCCTCTGTGCCCACTGCCAAATGGAATGGATTAAAGCCTGCTGATGTGATGCGAGCCCCCATGGCCTCTGCTACGTCTCCTCCAGTACCAGCTGCCTTTCACTTCCTGCCTGTCATTTCCACACACGCTTTCATGCCTTCCCTGTGCCCCAACACATCCGTAAGCAGCAGCAGTGCTCTGATGTCCTACCTCTTCAAACGCATCACCTTCCAGTCGGGACAATCAATAGCACAGCCCGAGTCATAGTGACTGCACACCGAACGTAGGCTTTAAATATGCTTTAAAGCCTCAGAGCTTTGGTTTAGCCTGTTCAATTTATGGAAAATAGAACCATACAACTTAATTTGCAAAGCTAGTCCTCATTGTCAAACCCAATCAGCCAAATCTGACTTACTCTGTCAGAAAAAGTCTGGTTTCATTTTAAAATTCAAATAAGTGTGTTATTATGCGGCCCCATGACAACTTTCGCACTTCTGAATTTTAACTTTAGGGCGCTAAGTGGCTAGCCAGCCAGCTAGGTGGGCAGAAAAGCTCTGGTCTTAGAGGCTGGCTGCAAGTGTGCGGCCCGGAGGAAAACAATGTCTTGCTGCTCTGACCATTTTTACTGAAGCTTTGCCTCTGCTTTGCCCTTGAGGAGTCTCCCTCTGGTGAGATTCACTCTTCATCGGCCTCCATGATGCCTGGAGAGTTTTTAATCCCCAAAGCAAAGTAGCATGGACAAAGGATAAGTTTCCTTTTAATAGTAATTTTAAAGGAGGTCAGATGACAACCAGCAGGCCAAGAATTCTTAGGCAGAAGTGTGTGTGTGTGTGTGTGTGTAAGACTTCATATACAGAGAATATGTAAATAGATTTCCTTAAAACTATGGAACCTGAATACCCAACAGGAATCCTCTGGACGGCCAGCAGCACAGGCAAACAGCCTGAAAAACCACTGATTAGTGGCAGAGTTCGCAAAGTTGTTTCAATGCCCCACTGTTCTTTGTAAATAAAGTTTTATTGGACACAACCACAATCAGACATGCTGCCTACAACTTTTTTTTTATACTACCACTGCTTAGAGCATTTTGCAGTAACTAACACATTCACTACAGAATGGTTTGGCTTCCAGACCTAAAGCGGAGGAAGTCTGCCATTCCTCATGAGCACTATTGCATGGGACGCACCCCTACAGCCCCAGCAATCAGGAGGCTGAGACAGGAGAATTGTTGTGAGTTCAGGGCCAAACTGGGCTACTGTGCAAGAAGACCTCGTCTTTCAAAATAAAATCAAAAAAAAATTTTCCCTCTCAAGTCAAAGTTTGTAGGGCTAATGTCACAAACATATTTGTCATGAAAAATACTATCACCCCGTCCCTCAAAGCAGCTTGTTGATACATTTTACTTGACTCTCATGGTTGTTTGCAGGGTTAGGGATGACAACAGGTGCTCAAGCGTACTAGTAAAGCACTTGGAGCCCAGGGCTCTCACCTGCCGCATATGGGCACAGCACAGGCCAAACCAAGGATCCAAAGAACTGCCGAAGAGCTAAAATGCAGGCTCTGCTCGTGAGCACTCTGCAGCAGCCAGTATTTATGTTGTTTTGCATGGACACTTTTAACCAATGACTTATGTAGTACGCCAGGATTACTTTTCTTTCTACCCACGTTTTGTTTCTATTGGAGTCAATGAATAAATCTATTTTCCACAGACTTATAAAGCAAGGCTCATTTGCTATATATTTCAACATTTGGAAAATATTCTCTCCAGGCCTTTCTTGCCCCATACCACCTGGGCTAACCACCCTGTACTCTAGCACTCTCTGTCCCCTGCTCTGTTGTCTTTGTTTGCACTTCTATAACTTGCCGGCAAAGGGTTGGTAGACAAGAATCCTGCAAGGCCTCCCACATTTTGAAAATGGCTTTTCTGCAGTCAAGCTTAGCAGACGCCACTGGGTACAGAATGCAGGCTGACACCCACCACCTACAGACCTACGCACTGAGGGTACCGCCTCTAGCTCCCACTGATGCAAACCATTTCCTTTTCCATAGCTGCCTCTGTTCTGTGCCCTTTTGTATAGAAAATGTATTCAATATAAGGTTCTAATCTTTCCATTAACTCTTTCATTTATTGTATTTTCCCCAAACCATTTGTGTGATGAAACAGCATTTTGTTTTCATTTCGTATCTCTGAGCTCAGTATTAAGGTTTGAAGTAGTTGGTTTTTGTTTTTTTGTTTTTTGTTTTTAAAGATTTATTAAGTATACAGTGTTTCACCTTCATATATGCCTGCATTCCAGAAGAGGGCACCAGATCTCACTATAGATGGTTGTGAGCCACCATGTGGTTTCTGGGAATTGAACTCAGGACCCGTGGAAGAGCAGACAGTGCTCTTAACCTCTGAGCCATCTCTCCAGCCCAAAGTAGTTGGTTTTATCCCAGTGACTTTTTCCTGTTTATTTACTTATATATGCAGGCTTCTGTCTTCCATATCAGACAATGCCCAGGTGTTGAGTATTTCTATGTAAATCTGATGGGCAGGTACATCTAGTGCCATTATGAAGCTTGTTGACCCAGTTTTCTTTACTGAAATTTTAGGTTTTTCTTAATTGCTCAGAAACCCCAAAGAGTATCTTTTAGTACACTACCTGGGGCCTGGGGGCCTGGTGATTTGTGTCTAGGGTTTCAGCAGTGAGAAAATTAGGATGTCATTTCAATGTGCACACACTCATTTACTCACTGTGTCTTCAACATCCATTTTTAATTTATTCATCATCATCATTATTGTCATAGTTTGTGTGTGAGTGTGCATGTGCCACAGGCCATGGGTGGAGGTCAGAGGACAGCATTCTTCCTTGGGACTTGAACTCACGTTGGTGGGCTTGCGTTACAGGCGCTTGTGCCTGATGCGCCATCTTGCTAGCTCCACTGCTCTGTCCTTAGAAGGTTCTCTTTTCCTTGGACGTGTCCAGTGAACAGGACCATGATGCCTGGACTGTTTCCTCTTTCAAGAGAATGAACTTGCAAGGGTTTTCGGCTAGATGGGAAGAAGACCTTGCCTGTGTGCACTGTCACAAAGAGGATCGAACACATCCTTTTCTACAGATTCAGCACATGCTATTCAGTACATGCTATTAGTACATGCTCTTAGCTACTGCATGGCACAGGCCTCAGCCTCACCAGTTATGCCTAACTGTCCTTGAGAGTGCACTCTACCCCACTGAACTTAGTTGTTCTTGACACTGACACGAGGGGACTGGTGTTGGATCTAACGTCTTCCGGTTTAGGTTTTCTGGTTGTCCCCTTGTGGTTACATTAGGGTTATGCATTTTGGATGATTATTTTATGGATGATGCTGTATTCTCTGCTTCAAACAAGGAGGCACTCGTAACATCAGTTTTGTACAGCTTAGCAAAACATTTGGCCATCTGGCTAGGGTTTTGCTGGCCAGACTTGTTGGTTAGGAAGGTCTAGTTCCCCTTTTATAATACGTGACTCATGTGGCTATGCTTTCAGACCAAGAAACCTGTTTTTTAAAAAGGCACAAATAGTTGAGTATCTGCAGATGACCCTTCCCTGAGTCAATGGCGACTGTGATAGAAGAAAATGGCAACATCATTGCTGTCCTTTCTGTAAGACTTGTAAAAGTGAACTCTTCTGTTTAACTCCACACCTTAAGAATGCCCGTAATCTTTCTTTACGCTACACGAAGGGTACACAAAGCAGAATCCTGTGACTTCCTTTTTGTACAGTTCCATGTTTTCTGAGACTTACCCCTGTTTATACCCCTGATCTACTTCACTCATTTTTAATTATTAGTGCTAGATTCCATTGTGTGGACATGCTGCAATTTTCTTATAAGTTTCTAGCACATTCCTAAAAGTATGAGATTTGGAATAAGAGGGGGGTCTACTTTCCACAAGAACATGTCCTCCATCTCTGTCATTTAAGTCAACAGGAAAGTAGGACTATGTATGCAAAGTGTCAACCTTAAGACAGTTCATTTCTGCAACTTATAAAATGAGCCTAATAATACTGAGCACAGAGAACTCAATAAATATCAGTTACTTGGAGACAACACTGAAATAGGCCTCAACAATTCAGAAGCAATATTCCTCTCTGAATGTTAAACTGCAAAATCGACACATTCCAGGCCAGAGCAGAGGCGAGGTATGAAAACGTAAGCAAAGGAAAAGCTGCAGGACCAGCGGTACCTGACCATAATACAACTGCCATAAGAAGGGCGACAGCGCCTGACCATAATACAACTGCCGTAATAGTCCGAGAGGGGCGACAGTGCCTGACCATAATACAACGCTGTGACCAGACAGGGAAGTAGAGAAGAGAAGGAGACTCAAGAGACAGGTGCCGGCAGACAATCCAGATAACTGCCGTCCCAGAGAGTGGAAGCCTTTACAGCACCTAACAATTTTCTGTTCCATCCCATAAGGTTAATGTTCTGCCTTGTGTGGAGAGAGACATAGTAACAACAGGTAGTTCTTTTTTGTTTGTTTGTTTTTTTGAGACAGGGTTTCTCTGTGTAGCCTTGGCTGTCCTAGACTCACTTTGTAGACCAGGCTGGCCTCAAACTCACAGCAATCCACCTGCCTCTGCCTCCCGAGTGCTGGGATTAAAGGCATGCGCCTCCACGCCTGGCCAACACGTGGGCGGACTGTATCAGCTGTAAGGTGGGTGCAAGAGGCAACACTAAATATGCGTTTATTTTACTTCATTCCCCTAATGTTGTCCCAACTCTGAGAGCTTCCCTCTGTAAACAGTGATTGGAGTTCTGGGAAGTGTTTCATGACCATGTGATGAGTCAGAGTCAAGAAACCTTCAGCCTGGACACAAACAAGTCTTCGGAGCTTCCAAGCGAGTCAAGACCATGGTGAGCACTCCTACGCATCTACCCAGCCCTTTCTCAGTACACATCGGAACCACGTCCAAGCACTCTGGACTGCTCTTTCCCTATTGCCTCCTCGAACTTTTCCCTTTCCATGTAGCACATATTGAACAAGGCAGACTTCAATGTTGTAGCTTTCTTTTTTACTGTCTGGAAACATATTACTGAATCATGATGCATTTCGTTAATAATTAGCAATAAACATGACCCCTTCTCAAACAGGAAAATTGTATTATGCTTCCAACTATTCTGTTAGTCTGAAAAGAAGAGTATTTTTAAACATTTGCTTCTAAATGGCTCTAATAGAGTACAAGTCAAGGAAAGTCTACCTCGTTAGCTTTGGGAGAGAGAGCTCACTTGGTAGTGTACTGAGGAACAGGCGCCGAAGCCTACTGACACACTGTGACTAACTGAGAACCTCTGACAACAGAACAGGCCGTGCTCAGCTTGGAAATGTGTTTAGTTGCACAAGGCTAATCTATAGCTGGGTGGAAACTCAAGTGCATTTCTCAAATCTGTCTAGAAAAACCAACCTCACAATAACAAATCAAGCTCTATGTTAGTTGACTACGATGCGAAAACGAGACAGTTAATCTGAATGCCAAATTCCAAGGGCCTGTTGAGGTGTCCAGGCCAGGGTAACCAAGAAAGGAGTGATTAAATCTGTGAGTTAAGAAGTCAAGGAGAAAAAGAGTTCAGAATAGCATCCTAGGATTTGATCGAGCTCATCCATTTGTCAGTTAACGGCACTAGGAAGAAAGCATCACCCCTGAGAGATTGTGGGAGCTCCTCTAAGGAATGAGTAGACAGGGGACAAAGTCAGGGCACTTTGAGAGGAATCAGACCTTCCTTTGGTATGGTGGTTTGAACAGGTTTGGCCCCAGCAGATTCACGTGTTTGAATGCTTGGCCACAGAAAGTGGCACCATTACGAGGTGTGGTCTTGTGTCACCTTCAGGGTGTGCACTGAGGTCTCCTGGTGCTCTTGGGTCACAATGTAGAACTGTCAGCTCCTCCAGCACCATGCACACTGGCATGCTTCCAGGCACGATGCAGGGACTGAGCCTCTGAAACTGTAAGCCAGCCCCAATGAGATGCTTTACGTGTAAGAGTTGCCTTGGTCATGGTGTCTCTCACAGCAATAAAACCCTAACTAGGACAGCTGGCTAAAGCACCTCACAAACTGTACTAGAAACTGGTCCCTTCACCCTTTAAGGTGGCAAAGAGAGAAATAGTAACATCATAGTATTTGAGTTTATAACAAACTGCTAGGCTTCAAACATATACTATTCTAAAAATTTAAGGACTGGTCTCCCTAAGGCTCTCAGGGTGGCCTCAAACCCACCTTCCTCCTGCTCCAGGCTTCTGAGGAGCTAGTTTTACAGGCATCTGGCTCAGAAAGTCTTCCCTCATCTGTTGAAGTGTGTCCTTTATATTTTGACAAATTACATAAGATGTGTACTTATTGCAGTCATGTGGCCAAATTGGCTTCTAAAAATATCCACATTTATCCTCATAGACCTGGGCTATTCTCAGCCTTGGTTGAAGATGATTCTTCACAGTGGCTGCAGTTATGGTAAAGACAGAATTTGTCAGACACTGACTATAAGAGATGGAGTGAGAAAGTGTGACCTGGTAGCACTCAGAGGAAGGACAGCAGGTAGCCAAGAAGAGACTTGATACCCTATGAGAATATATAGGGGGAGGTAATCCCCCTCAGGAACAGTCAATAGGGGAGGGGAATAATGGGAAAATGGGGGGCGGGGAGGAATGGGAGTATACAAGGGATGGGATAACCATTGAGATGTAACAAGAATAAATTAAAAAAAAAAAGAAAAGAAAAAAAAAAAAAGAGAGAGATGGAGTGCTCAGCCCTACACAGGACAACTTAACCCACACTCTCTTCCAACTCCATGGTTCAGGGAATGCAATGGAAGAGGAGAAAAGAATATAAGAACTGGAGGACGAGGAGATGCTCTAGGCAACAGTGTTTTGTCTTTTGGACATGACATGGCTACCGCACTCACCAATTCATAGAGGCTGTGCTCATCTGCAGGAGGTCAAGCCAGCCAAAATCCCAGCACGCATGGGTGGGTGGTGCACTCCCCAGATCCTACCCCCTTTATGAGAAGCTACTGGCACTTAATGGATGCTGAGGAGGGGGAATCACTTTCTTTTGCGCATGTTTCCTGTGCTTAAGTGGCTGGCCCCATACCCATGTACACATGAGCAGTGTGCAAATGACTCAGTGGATGACCAAAAGAGAAATAAGAAAAACAAAGAGACATGAAGTTGAAAGAGGGACCTTATGGTAGAGGGACATGGGGTAGTTAGAGCAGAGAAATGGGAAAGTGGATATAATCAGATTTCATTGAATGCATGTTTGAAATTCTCAAGATAAAGAACTAATAATTAAAAGAATACAAGAGGAAAATGTGCACGCATTTTTATCGTACAATTTTATTATACAATGCTAATTTATTGTAATAATATATTATTTTACTAGAAATACTTGAGAATTATTTCTTATAGAGGAAAATTAATACTTTGAGATCTGTTATAGTTTCCCCAAGAATTTATGTATTTTTAGCAGTACAAGCTCTCAGCTGAGAAACACAGCATGATAAGCATAAGTTATTCAAATATTTTCCCATGCATTCTTACCTCCACAGTAGGCGGGGTCTTCCTTGTTCTTCTAATCCATGCTAGAATTAAAAAAAAAAAAAAAAAAAAAAGCATTAAATGGCTGTTTTCTATAATTTATGCAAATTTATTTGTGTGTGTGTGTGTGTGTGTGTGTGTGTGTGTGTGTGTGTGTGAAGGGGTGCCTAACAGTATGTGTGGAGGTCAGAAGATAACTCCCCAAGGTCAGTTCTCTCCCTCCACCATGTGTGTTTTGGGAACGGGACTCAGGTTGTCAAGTTTAGTGGCGAGAACGGTTACCTGCTGAGCCAGCTTGCTGTCCACATATACACACTGTACCGACTCACACCTGGAAGATGTTTTTGAACATCTAGGATGCACTGTTTTAACTTCAGAGCTCTAGCAAAGCAGTGAGCAGGTGAAGCGCCTCCTCCTCTGCAGCATGCACACGCGTGAGGTGGGCTGCAGGAAGTAGTCACTGGAATGTATAATGGCGGGCGGTGACCCATGTTGTGAAAAATACTAGAACACCAGGAAGACAGTTTCCTAGCTCCAAAACTGGAGCTCATAATCAGCAGAGCTCAACGTGGTCTATCTGGGCTCAGAAGGCAAAGCACAGCAAAGCTCAAGGCAATGTCAGAATTACATTATTCTGGAAATCTGAATTTGTAATTGCCCAATTTATCAAGGACTTGGCAATGTCTTCTTACAGAGGCTTTCCCTCTTATCTGCTGTAGTCAGCAGCTGCCTTCTTCACTTTATCACGGAGGAGGCAAGCTACTGAGCCAGAGCACAGACACTGGTTAAGCGCCTACTCAGTAGGGTAGACACAGCAGCAAGGGAAAGGGCGGAGCAGCTGCCTCCAAAAAAGCTACAAAGCCTGGTCTAGAGTCAGACTTCCAGCTCCGTCACTTCCTATCTACGTTGCCTACGACAACTTATTTAATTTTCTATGCACTGGGCTTTCCTTCTACAACAGGAAGTATAATGGTATCTACAACAAATGGCTGTTATGAAGGCCATACGATTTTAATTATTTACATATATAGTCAACTCACTGTTTAGCATATAAGCATATGAACTTATTATTCAATTTTATTCAATACACCTGTTAGTCCTCGGTCATTTTTGTTTGTTTGTTTGTTTATTTGTTTGCTTGCTTGCTTGAGACAGGGTCTTACTATGTAGCTTTGGCTGGCATGCAACTGGCCCTGTAGGCCAGGGTAACCCTGAACTCACAGAGATTCTCCTGCCTCTGCCTCACAAGTGTAAGATTAAAGGTATGCCAGCATACCCATTCTTATGCATTTTTATAAGTGGTTTTTAAAAGCAAAGATCCCAAAGCACCTGTTTCTCCCGTGAGGACCTACAGGAGGCTCCGAAAAAACTCACTGTGGGGAATATAGTCTTCAGAAAGCAGGAAAAACATTGTTTTCTAATTTTACTTGATTCGACTATCCCTATAAAACTGTGAAGTTTCCTACTTTATAGGAAAGCTAAATAATTCTCCAGGTGTGAAGATTAAGTAGAAGAGTGGGACTGAATCAGATCTGCTCCTGTCTCCGGCTCTAAAACCAACCACACTTTCCTAAGCAGCACACAAGGGGCACCAGAGGAGGAGGAGGAGGGCTAGCTGCAAGCCTAACCACGTCAGAAAGCACAAATCATCGACCTCACGCTATACACCAGGGAACAGAGGCTTAGACAGCCCAAGCAGTGCGCTCACTACATAATTAGTGAGGAGCAGGCTGAGATTAAACCTGCTGAACTGGCTGAGAAGACAGTCAGTTGAGCAGACACCACTCTTGAAATCAGCTTTACTAAACTGCCATTTTTCCGTATAAACAGCAGCATCTGGCCTACCTTTCTGCAAAGGCAAGCTCTGCACGGTTGTGGGTGTGGCGATGGAACATTGGACTGTGGGCTGGACTGCTGCCCTCCAGATGTGCTCTCCTGCACTGCCCGTGGGTGCATATAGAACAGTTTCCATGTTCTGCCCCCTGTGCCCTGATGTACTTTCTACTTCTCATTCTTTTCTGGATTCTCTTCTTACCATCCTTAGCTTCTATTTGGCCCACTTGAACCACAGCTCGCGCAGATGCTCCATGATGACACGGCTTCAAGCTCAAGGGGCACCAACGGGAGATTTATCTTTCCATCACACAAATGATGGAAAGCAGG
Source organism: Acomys russatus (assembly GCF_903995435.1). Classification (NCBI taxonomy): domain Eukaryota; kingdom Metazoa; phylum Chordata; class Mammalia; order Rodentia; family Muridae; genus Acomys; species Acomys russatus. The sequence continues at coordinate 10,949,113 of NC_067166.1, read as the reverse complement.
TACTTAATACTTGCTGAATACACGTCCTGTGTGTACATAAATTCACTGTAATAGTTCTTTTTGCCCATTAGAAAAATTGGCTTAGTAACATCAAAACTTCTCTACGCAGTCAAAAGAAATGATTTACAGCATTTTCAGCTGCGTCTTAATGGCCAAGTCAGTTATTTATATTTCTTAATTTCTCCTCCCAGGAAAGAGGTGTGATTGAAAAACACTTAGTATAAGTCCTATACTTCTAAAGAGTTTCAAAAAACTTTTCAGCTTTAATTTACATTAGAGAGTTGGTTCAGAACAATCAACAAGCAGGGCAGTATTCAGCAAATTTGAGATTCAAGCTAAATTCAGTCTTTACATCTTTGCGTGGCTTAAAAAAATGTCAAAAGATGCATATTTCATGACAAATGAAAATTATAGGTAACTCAAATTTTCAGTGTCTATAAATAAAATTTTATCGAAACACAGCCATACCAATTTGTATCTATGGTTACAGCAGCAGAATCGAGCAACTGTAATAGCCCAAGTGACCCACAAAGCCCAAAATACCATCTGGTCCTTTACAGGAAATGTGTGCCAACCCCTGGGGCTGTCATTTAGTACAATCCACTCAGCAACAAGTATATATCTGACGCCTAAACAAACACCATGATTAGCTGTTATGTATTTTACTAATGGCCACTGCATACTCTAGAATCTATAAATACATACCAGCGGCCGGGAGACTATGATGAGAAAGTACGGTGGCATAATGCACACTATCGTCATGAGAAAAACACCACAAAATAACTTGTTTTACTGGTAAATCCACAAATCAGCATTTTCAGATCCCTTTCAAGACTGGAAAAAGATGTTTTAATGAATCCAAAGCATTAAAAAAAAAAAAAAAATCTGTCTTTTTCAGTACTTGGGGATTTAACCCAAGGGCCTTACGCATGCCAGGCAAGCACTTTGCCGACAATTTATACCTCTATTCCTCGTTTCTAAAGAATCTTATAAAGGTAATGATATTGGGGAAAACTATTGCTTGTTTTATAACTTTAAATGTTAGTTTTTAAAAAATCAAAAGAACATTTATGACATAAAAATTATACAGAATTAAAAATTTCAGTGTCTTCAAGTCATATTGTATTGAAACGTGTTTTCTGGTGTTTATTTGTTTAAAGTTCATAATATCCCATTTATAAGCTTACGAATGTGACAGAGCCCAGATCCTGTGTGTTGAGTGCCCCCACGTCAGTCACAGTCACAGCACACTATTCTCTAAGGAAGGGCAGGGGCTTTCCTAGGCTTCATTTTAAATGATCAGTTGACGATCTTGGCTTTAAATGGATATATAAATGTAGCTGCTGCAGTAAGCTTGTGGATCTGTGACTCCTCGGCATCCAGGTACGGAAATATCTTGAGATGATGGCTGATGACACTACTGTCTTGTGTATCCAGTAAAGAGCACAGCCGGACGTGCTCCAGGGGGCCGCTCCTTCTGACAGGCAGACCCACTTCCTCAACTACCACAAGTCACCAAGACATGTCTTGGTGAGAGGCAGCAAAAGACCGAAAAGGGACTGGGAAAAGCAGTAATATTGAAGCATGATTTTTTTAAATCTCAAAACAATCCAAACAGAACCTCTATTCAATTATGAATCATAAAGTGATCTTTCTGCTGGTAAGGTGAATTCTGTATTGGTCTTCTCTGTAATGTCACTGCTGTTTAATGAGAATTAACCCAGGACGAGGACTGGAGAGCTAAAGCCTGAAGGTCCGAGCAGCCATTCACCAATGCTCATTTGCATTCTTATCCTGTGCATGAACCTCAATACACCTATTGGCATATACAAAGTCTATTGAGTATAACGGTGAGCAAGTTAAGGCTCCCATTAGCCATGTAGAGAGACTACACGAAGCAGGAGGAAGAATACTTTGTGAGGCATATTTTCTTTTAGTGTACACAGGCATCATGATCCTTCTAGAAACACTGTCAACCATCTATGGTATATTACATAGCCTACCACCAGGTTAGTAGGTGAACAAAATCAAAAGTATTAAGAAGTTAATAACTGTTTGCACAAAAATATATTAATTTGTAAAGATATCTTTACTTCACTTAAGAAAGAGACTATGATAAAGCCTCATAATTAGGAAGAAAGAAGAAAAAAGATCTTCACCAGTTCTAAGTATTGGCACTTAATTAAAATAAAATTTAAAAAAAAGGTACATTCCTCCCCCTCCCCCACAAGTATGAGAAATTCTTCAAAAGACATATTGAGAAAAGCGTTGTTTTCTGGTAATTGAACTTTCAGTACATCTTATGGATATATACGAATTATCTGGTGACCTTTAGGATTCAGGGTGGCTTCTCAAATATGCAGCAAAAACTTAAGCTTAATCCTAAATCTGCAAGGAACTGAATGCTGCCGACACCCATCCAGGTGGGAAGGCAGACCGTTGGCTGGCTGGCACCTTGATCACAGTCTCACAAGATTCTCATTAGGGAAGCCAGCTGGGCTGTGCCGCGCCTGTGCCCCCCACTCACAGAACTTCCGGGATAATAAATGCAGCTAGAGCCTGGGATACGTACACCCAGCAACAGGAAACAAACAAGGCAAGCTCGTCACTTCATTCTTTCCTGTATTGCTGTACTGTACTCCACTGACCAGAAACAGGACAATTTGTTTTCACTTACAACTTGGGTAAGTGAAGCTTCTACCGAGAATTTGGGACAAGTATTAAGGTAGACAGACATATGTCTTTACGTCTCTGAGTAAATGCCTAGGAGAGTTTCTAAGCCACGGGGCAGGTGCACAGTCACACTTATAAAGAACTGATAATCCATTTTCCAAAGCTGTTGTACTATTTAATATTCCAGCCAGCACTTTGTGAAAGGTTGAGGGAATTTACAATGGTGAAATATTAGTTCATTTTTTCATCTGTTCTTAAATTCTAACGTTTCTAAGAAGTAAACTGTCTTGATAACAACAACAACAACAACAACAAAGTTTATGTTGTTTAATCTCTCAATTTTATTCTTGTTAAAAAAGTTTCAGAAGTTCTAGGCTTATTGCATGTTTATATGTTAAGTCAGAATCAGCATATCAGGGGTTAAAAGCTAGGTGTGCAGAGGGGGTGTGTGAACACGCCGCTGGACACATCATGTTGACATCCAGGTGTTTTCCTCCACCACTTAACTCATTTTAAAATAACATTTACTTGCATTCGTGTCATAAAATTGTGTGCGTCAAGTATTTTGTGGATTAAATACCGAGCCTTGCACGTACCGGGCAAGGGATCCATCACTAAGCTGTATTCCCTAGTCCCCCTTTTTATTTTTATTTGGCACAGGTCTCCCTAAGTAGTCAGCCTGGCCAGGTCACTGGCTTCCTGACTAGACACCCCATGCGCTGGGGTCACAGGCGCACACCATCTCATCTGGCTCACTTTGTTACTCTGGTTACTAGGACGCTGGGACACTGGTTACTGGATTACTGGGATCTTTCTTCAGTACTTATGCAAATAAAACAAAAACAAAACAAAACAAAAACAACAAAACCCCAAACCTTCTCAGAAAGGTCCTTCTGAACACTAATTAAAGCTGTAAAATCTGTCTCAAAACCCAAAAACAAACAAACAAACAAAAAACTGTAAAATCTTTTGAAGCACTCCCTTGCCTGTTTCATTTCCTGTGGTCAGTAGCATATTACGTAGTTTAGTGCTTGATCTAATTTATCTTTCTCCCACTCCAGAATGTATACTTTCCTAGATAAATGAGCGAAAGCCAACTGTTTAATCCTTATTGTATGATGGCGGGCAACTGGTAGGTATGAGTGCTTTGATATTATCAAGAAAAATGTCAACTTTTATTTATCTGGATTAAAACCAGGTTCATTTGGTGATGATCTCAATTCCTTCAACGGCTCCCCTTCCCTGTACGTAGTGTCTTCTACATTTGTTCATAGTTTCGTGGCACCAAATATGTATTTTTTTATATTTAACTGATGTGTGCCACTATAAGTTTGTGTTTCAGTATTTGGTTGCTGCATATTTTTTAAAATTTGCCCATGGGGATAGTATGCTGAATTACTAGATCAGGACTGAGTCATAAAGAGCATTAAAACTTCATTCTAATTCCCTGAAAGTGTCAGAGGCTGAAAAATGAGCCATTACCTATTTGTTTATTTATAACTTAATTTATTTTATAAACATTTTAATTCCATTCTATATTGAGAAAATGACAAAATAGGCTCATAAGAAGGCAAAAGCAGTACTTACTCTAGATTTGCAAATGTAGACAGTATGGAAAATAAAGCTCAATTGCTCCTTCTAGAGTTGCCAACTTAGAGACCGCGTTACAGAAGAAGACAAGCTCTGGTACCTACTGGCACGGAGTTCTTCTTTCATGGTCCTAGTGTTCTCATGGTCAGTGAGCAGACACAGATAAGATGGTGTCACTGAAATGGTATTCACAAGCACAGGCTGCCATAGTGGAACGTCACGCTTATGGCAACACACACAAGTTGTTACGTTATGACCACAGAGAAGTGAGGGCTCTATATTTAGCTGCATAATCCCAGCAATTGATCTAAGCTTACTGGATCTTAGATGCCCTATAGATTAAACAAGAATAATTATAGTGTCTGTCTTACAGGATTGCCATTACGATCAAACATGGTGACGGCTATGGGGCAAGGCAAACCACAGGAAACACCTGACAAGTGTTAAGCAAAGTAGAAGACAGACAATGGTGTTTTAATCAAGTCTTTTATTTTTACTGTTTGCATGTGAGTGACTCTGTGTGTGCCTGCACCAGCATGTGTGTACTTAAACAGGCCAGGGAGGACACTGGGTATTCTATCACTCTCAAATAAATGCTTTACCTTCTTGAGATGGAAGGAGTCTCTCACTGAATCTGGGACTAGCTACTAGGCAGCAAATTCCAGCAACCCTTTTGTCTCCACTCCAGACAGCACTGGAGTCACAGGTGTGCGTGCTGCTCTACTTGGCTTTTATGTGGCGTCTCAGGTCCTCATCCTTGCGTATGCAAGCACTCTGAACCACTGAGCCATCTCTCCAGCCCTTGGTTAAGCTTCTTTTTTTAATTGTATATAGCAAATGCTAACTCAAGCTAGATTACGTGTTTTTGGTAAATTATTTGTTGAGCACTTCCTGTGTGCCAGGCACTATGCTGGAAACTGGAAAGAAAGGGGAGACATTCTGAAAAGTTTTTGGGTCCTCCCTGGAATTCGAGAAGTCATGCTGGGAACTGGAAAGCTGCTGCAGGCCTAGGGACACTCGGTCTCTCCACACTTCTCTCCATGCTGTTTTCAGTTTTCTTCTTGGTAGACTGCCCTTTACAGGAATGAACAGCTCTGGTTTTAGAATGAGAAGACTACGTAGGCTCTACCAAGGCCATATGTTAATGTTCCAGCAGGAAAGAAGGAGAAAGAGACAGTCTGCTATCTTTTATATGACAAATGCTGTTTCTGAGGCAGGGGCTCAGACTATAGGCCTGACTGGCCTCAAGGTTGAGGCAAGTCTCCCGTGTCAGCTCCCAAGTGCTAAGCTCACAGTCAAGAGCTGCTATGTGTAGTTTTTTAACCCAACTGCTGTCTTTACACAGGATCAATCATCTGCTCTTCTCTTTAAAGGAAGGCAGCTAAGAGGGTCCTTGTGAGTTAGATAAATACTCAAAACCAGCACCTGAGGTGAGTGTTCAACGACTTATAAAGAGAAAATGAAGATTCAAAATACGCTTTTTCCCCAAGCTCAGGAGTTAGTGAATGGTTGAGCAGGGGCGGGGCAAGGCATGAGTGTGCTGAGCAGGGACAGGGCAAGGCACAAGTATGCTCCTTGACTTGTCCATGGTAGGAACGTGTTCTGCTTGCCTCACTCTAACCCGGCTTGCCAGAACTTCACAACTTTTACAAATTTCAAATAAATGCAATGTTCCAGAAACCGAGCTGTAAAAAGTGTTTCCATGGAGAAGTAATTCTATGCACTCTTAGTAATTTCATACATCATAAATAGCTTGCCTTTCAGAACATTCTACTAGAGGTGGACACTTACCTTCCCACTCTGTTGGGATGTCTCCTGCTTCATAGTCTACTTCTTTTCTGTTTGCTGCCTCTACAATCCTCTTTTCTCGAATAGTCTGCCCTGTAAAATCGAATGAACATTTGACATGCACCTACACTACTGAAACTGTGACAAGTTAAATTTATTTATATTATATATATTAATATTTATAATATTACATTATATTTATTTATAATAAATAAATAAACTTTGCTTAGAGTTATAAGGTGGAAAAGGCGGTTTCTATACTACTACAGATTTTAAACACTTCCTAGCATTGTAGGCAAAATTAGTTTTCACAGAACAAATCTAAATTCTATTTATTAAGAGAGCAATCAATTAATCCTGCAGGACATTAATAACTAATAATAAAATAATAATGAAGTGTGTAACTCCTACAATTCAGTGTCTATATCACAGGTGTCTACGGCTGCTGTGACTGCCCAAGGGAGTTAATATCCACATCCCGTACTAAATAGCACACCACAGGCCCTTGCTGCCACTCTGTTCCCAGAGCATCCGGTGTTTGATCCTGGGGTCCTACCCCTCAGATTTGGATTCTGTGACTCATTTGGGTCTCTGCCTCAAGGGAATTTAAGGGCAAGGGACATAGATTTGTGAGTCTCAGATAAAGCACATAGGTGAGAGTCCAGGGTTAGAATTCTTTTTGCTCTATACTCTTTTCCTTAGCTGTGTCTATAGCGGAAGTGGATTGGTGGCAGTGTAGAAGTAGGAAAACAGAAAATAAAGAGAAATGTGGAGAAAAGCTCCAAGCAAATTCCCTTTTTGGACACAGGAGGCCATGAGTAAAAGCCTGGAACCAAAGTCAGCAACTCATTAAAAAGATCGCAGAGCACAATCAAGGAGGCATGCCTGTGGGGGCCGGAAGCCACAGTCGGTTGTCTGTCTCCACCGCTGCCCAGCACCCTTGTTTGTTTATCTGGTCTAGAGCCTGGCTGAGCAATGAACTGCACAGGTCTGCTTTCTTGGAACTAGAATTACATATGTGCTGCTATAACTGGGTTTTCCCTCGAGTGCTGGGGACCCGAACTCAGGCTCGCATGCTTATGTGCAGGCACTTTACTCACTAAGCCTCTGCCAGAGACCCCAAGATGCATACAGAGACAACAGGGTGCTACAAACTGTGCTTCTACACCACTCACTAAAACGTTGAGTCAGAATATGTCTTCAGGGCATCATCCTCTAACACTAAGATATAAGTATGTTCTTCTGGTAACGACAGCTAAAAAGGGGAAAACAATCATCTAAGATACGAAACAGAACACGTGTGGCCTATAAGATTACAAGTGTACCTCAGTAAGATTACCACAGGAGGACAGAGGGGCCTGGAACTCCCAGGGGCACCACGGAAGAATATGTGTGATGGTATGCTTGGGATGCAAAAGTTAGCCTTTTGTTACGATTGTTTTCCATCTATACATTTCATCCATGGTCTCAAATAATTTGAAAATACAAGTCACAGCTACTTGCATATGGATGGGAGAGTAATCAATGAACATCCTTTTTTTAAAAAATCTTGTCTGTATGTAAATGCAGTGTGTGTGTGTGTGAGAGAGAGAGAGAGAGAGAGAGAGAGAGAGAGAGAGAGAGAGAGAGAGAGAGGTGCACATGTGTGCGCCTACGTGTGACAGCAGAGGCCAGGAGGGTACTGGGTACCTTATTCCTTTAAGAGAAACTCTCTTCCTGAACCTGGAGCCTGTCAGGCTTTTTGGCTAGAGTAGAACCCCCATTTCTGCCCCTTTCAATGTTAGGGTTACAGGCATGTATGGGACAATGGATGGCTTATGATGCAGGTGCTGGGACCCAAACTACAGCAAGTACTGTTGATTGGCAGGCCATCACTTTAGCTCCATATGAGCTACTTTACTTCCTTGTAATTGTGGAATAAATCTTTGATTAGGAATAGGTGAGAGCAAAGATTTACTTAGAACATACTTATCTTCAGAAGTATAACATAAAACTATTAGTCTGGTGAATAAGTTCTTTATAATTAGATTTTTCCCTTCAAAAACTCCACTATTGTTATAAAACTCCACTCTCAGGAATATATCCCACTTGTGTAATGCTTATGAATTGGGAATGAAATTTATGTTTCTCATTAAGAATTTATGCACAAACCACACTGACTAATGTTCTCACAGTGTCTGTGAGCAGCTTCCAATAATAGCTCAATAAAACATTTATGTTTACATCCAACAAGTCCTAATATAACAGTAAAAAATAAAAATAGTATATTCAATGACCACTAAATGAAGCAATGCACAGTTGTTTTAGTTAATAGTAAACAACATTAGACTCAGTTGAAGAGGTCACAACAAAAGCTTGAATTCAGGGCTACTACAATGACTGAAGGGAATAGAGACAGCGGCATATTTTTCAAACATAAAAGGCTTTAAGGCTAGTTGTCACCCAGAACCTCTGTGGGCAACACAATGGTCTAGCTAGACAGGCCAGCAACATACGGAACACACAGGAGCCGACACAGCCAGGCTGGGTGTCTGTGGACATGGAGTGCACAGGAGCCGACACAGCCAGGCTGGGTGTCTATGGACACAGAGCGCACAGGAGCTGACATAGCCAGGCCGGGTGTCTGTGGACAAGAAGTGCACAGGAGCCAACACAGCCAGGCTGGGTGTCTGTGGACACGGAGTGCACAGGAGCCGACTCAGCCAGGCTGGGTGTCTGTGGACACGGAGTGCACAGGAGCCAACACAGCCAGGCCGGGTGTCTGTGGACACGGAGTGCACAGGAGCCGACTCAGCCAGGCCGGTGTCTGTGGACACGCAATGTCTGATTGATAGCAGCAGCATCTTGTATGCAGTGTACTTGCTCTTCATTTCACAGCATCCTGTTATGCACAATTATTGTATGGTAGGTCTAAAGAGGCCAGAGTCCTAATATGACCAGGTTTTAAAAAGAGAATATAAAATTAATATTTATGGTATGCTTACCACAAGCTAGTTACTGAATTAAGTTTTACCTTTTTAAAGTTAGCCTACAGAGTATTGGGTTTCATTATAAGGTTTTCCTACACATACATTATGTCATCATGCCTTTGACACCATGTGGAGTCTAGGTATCAGGCTAGGCCCTTACCGGCTGACCTATCTCAGTGGCCTTGTTCTATTTTTTGAGGCAGCATCTCCTGTATCCCAGGCTGGCTCAAAGTCACTGTGTAGCCAAGGATACCATTGAACTGGTGATCCTCCTGCTTCTGCCTCCTCGATACCAACTGGGCCATATCTAGCGCTTTGTTCTTACTCCTCTCCTCCCCAACTCTCCCTTTCCTTCCTGCTTCCCTCTGGCTGGTCCCCTACTTTCCCCAACATAGTTCCCACTTCTGCTTTCACGTTACTTATATTCTCCTGCCTCTCTCCTTCCCTGCTCAATTCTCTTTCCTTAGGATCTCTTCCTTCCCTCTCATGGTTACTTTTCTACTTTTATTATTTATACACACACACACACACACACACACACACACACACACGGGGGTATTTGTCTGGGTGTACCTTCTTTTGCTTAACACAACAAGAGATTGTTATATATTTTTTGCTGTGGATGCCGTTTCATCCACCTTTATAGCTGAACAAGCTTCCACTCTGTATATGTACCTCGTTTCCTTTGTCAGTTCGTGTAGAGATTGATAACTAGGCTGCTTCCATTTCTTGGCTACTCTTAACAGTGAGGCAGTAAGCACCAGTGTGTCTGTGGTGTGTTGATTTCTGGAGTACCAGGCTTTCAGGTAGTAGTACTATTTTTAGTTCTTTGACCAAATTCCCCTTGACCACAGCACTTCACACTCCCGTTAGCAGAGTCTAAGGTTTCCTCTTGCCCCACACATTGCCAACATTTCTGTCTCATGTTTTCCTGACGACAGCCATTCTGACTGGGGAAAGATGGACGAGGGAGAGTTTGAACTTCCTTTCCCTGTCAGTTAAGGATATTAAACACTTTTTAAAATATGTTGTGGTTCTTGTAGCTCTTCTTTGAGAGCTATCAGCTCAGATCAGTAACCTACTTATTGGTAGAATGATCTGTATTTAGGGACTAGTCTTTGCAATTCTTTATATATTCTCAGTATTAGTCCCCTACTGAGACCTGGGTGGCATTGACTTATTTCCCCACCTGCAAGCTGTCTCTCCAATCTCGTGCTTGTTTCCTTCACTGTGATAAAGCATTTACTTTTGTTTAATCCTATTGGCCAGTTCTTGGGATCGTCACTGCATTGTCTTTCCCCAGTCCTTGCCATGCCTATACCCTGAGGTGCTCTGCCCACACTGTCCTCTGGCAATCCTGCAGCTTCAACACTTACATTCAGGTCTTCACATTCTCCATTACTCCAGCTTATAAAGAAAGCAACCGAGGCTGACAAGAACCTAGTTCATTAACTCCAGGTGAATCACCAGCAAACAGGCTCCAGGAGGAAATGCACATCTTCTGGTGCCAGCCCATCAATATATCTAGGAATGTTCATCTGTAGACATGCATTTCTCAGCCAGCAAGAGGTAAGGGGTAAGCAAAAGAACTGCTATCTCCAAAACAATTGAGAAGGAAAACCAAGCATATCTTAAGAGTATGGAAAACATCCCTTAAGTCAGTTAAGAGTAATCTCAGTAATCATTCAAGATCCACTAACTGCTCAAAGTCTTGAAAATGCAGGCAACTGTTGGAAAATAAAAACCACCTCAAATCTCATCACCTAAAGTAGCCTATTACTAACACTTTATAATAGGCTTTATATAGACACACAGCCAGACACATTCACATACCTGTGCTGACAAGACCATATTCATATAGGAGTTTTCTGGCTCAGAAAATATGAAAATTCTCATGTCATTTTCCCTACTTCAATATCCAGTTTCTGGGGATGTTTTGACATTTTGATGAAAAGAAAACTCCCGTGTAAGTATGCTAACTTTCTCCTCTGTTGTATTTTAAATGTAAAGATAAATCACTTCCTTTCCAAATCTCTTTAAGAATTAGCAATCAAAGCTGAGTGGTGGTGGCGCACGCCTTTAATCTCAGCACTCAGGAGGCAGAGAGGCAGGTGGATCTCTGAGTTCCAGGACAGCTTGATATACACAGTGAGTCCAGGACAGCCAGGATTATAAGAGAAACCCTGTTTCGAAAAAGCAAAAGCAAAAGCAAAAAAAAAAAAAAAAAAAGCACTCAAATCCACAAGCCAAGTTCCAGACCCATGATTTTCGAACACTGTGCACAAGCCTCCTTTTCTAGATATGAGCAGATTCCCAACTCTCATCAGAGATGCCTCTCTTCACGGCAAACAGACACCGCCACCAAAAACCACAGCTGAAGACAATGCAGAAGACCGCACTCCGTGGTGGGGCCAGCTCTTCGGGACACATGCTCCTGTATCTATGGCGTGGGGAGCTCACAGAAGAAGGGTGGGAGATGCTAAAGCCTGTGACATCGGCGTCTGTAGTACTCTTCTACAGCTCTGACAAACACCACGACATAGGCAAGCACCTGTTCCCACAAGGCCACATCTGCTAATCCTCCCAAACAAGTCTACTAACTGGGAAGCAAGCAAGCATTTAAACATGTGAGTCTATGGGAGCCGTTCTCAAGCTACCACAACTGGGAAGTCTGCTGTGAAGCAGCCTGTCCTAGAAATGGCTGCGTGAGCAAGACTGGAACAATAGTGGCAGCCATGGACACGCTCATGTAGAAGTGGACAACTTTTCACAGGGTCCTGTCTGGAGACAAAGCACTGCAGGCACCTAATGACTACAGGGAGAAGAACTAGCCTCTCCCAGAGGTGAGCCCCCTTATTGGTTGTCAATGCAGAGTGGTCAGCCTTGAATCCATATGCACACAAACAACAAACACAGACTCAGCAGGTTGTGTTTATGGATAGTTGTGCAGACACACACACACACACACACACACACACACACACACACACAGAGGCTATCAATTTTAGAGTGGAGAAACAAGGGACAAGTTCATGGGAGAGTAGCTGGGAGTGCTTAAGGGAGGAAAGGGAGGTGGAAACTGATGGAATTCTATTTCAATTAAAAACATTTAAAAACAGAACACCAATAAAATGAGGTAAAATAATACTAAAGGAAAGTTTATGTTAACTAAAGAACATGTATTGGGTATGCTATGGAAACTAAGTTGTACAAATTGAGGCATAATTTTAAGACCTGAGGAAGAAGAGATACAGAGCAATAATACATTTAGCATGTATATCACCAAAGGAATCCACTCTTCCATGAACAAAAATATATCACAGGAAAATATGTTCTGCCCCCTACACACACAAACACACACACACCCAAAGCCCATCATCTTTTTTTATTTCTGACTCAAAAGAGGAAGCAATACTAGAGTCAGTAAAGTGTTTTGAAGAATTCCATGAAATTATCAGGCATATATCAACCATGGTGTGTGTGTGTGTGTGTGTGACATTGAAACAACAAGCCTCACCTCACTGACAGAGGCTGAAAGTCCAGAGACCCTTTATTGTGAGGTCAAGTTTCTAATAAAAGAGTAACCAGAATATGTTTTGTTGAAAATACTGGTGTTTTTTGTTATCTTACGCATCCTTTTCAGGATAGAGACTTTATTGTTATTCGCATATATTTTCCCAAAGAATTTCAGGGTCTTGCATTTGCTAGGCAAGTGCGCTACACTGAGCTACAGTCTCAATCCCATTAATTCTTATCAGAAATAACCTTTAAAATTTTATTTATTTATTTATTTTTGCTGATTTTGTAATATACATAAGGTGTGCTAATCATATATACTTCCCACTTCGCTTCTTCATTCACTTCTACTCCAGGCTACTTCTTCCTTTCCCTCAACAAGCACCCCGCCCTCCCCGCACACACACCACTTTCATGCCTTTTGTGTTGGCTCATGTGTGACTCGTGTTAGTTAAGGTGGCTGGCATGAGTGCGGGTTGGGGGTTATTTACTGAAGCACAGGCAGCTTGATAGTAGCTACAGCATTAAAGAAAATTACTTGGCCTTCCCCAGCAACTATAAATTGCCAGCGGCTCCTCAGTGAGGGGCGGGGACTTAGGGGTCCCTCCCAGCTCATGATGGAATGTAGAAGGGCCCAGTCTTACGCAGGTCTTGGGCAGGCAACTACAGCTGCTCTGGGTCATGAGTTCAACAGCCATTCATGTCCAGAAGCCACGGTTTCTCACCGCTCCTACCCATCCAGATATGTATATAGTTGTGCTGTATTTGGGGACTAATGACAAGGAAAATGTATATATGTTTAATACAGATGGCTTCATTTAAAAGCCGTGTTTTCATATGAGCATTACAATTCACACGGTGGCATATTACACATGTGACTTCCAGGATACTCCCCTGTGTATTCATGAGACTTATGAGGCTCAGCCATTTAAGTCATTTTCAGTACTTTGCAACTGCAGCTAATGCTGTAATGAATACTCATGTGCATATGTATTATTAAAACAGTCATTCTTAAATATGTAGAGAGCTCCTATGAGTCATTAAGAAAAGGCCAGCAGTAAACAGAAAAATATCCCAAGGACACGAACAGATAATCCAGAGAAAAGAAAGACAAAGGCACATGGGATGAAATGCCAAGTGCTTGCCTACATAAAAATGGCAACTTAGTGCTCACTGTAGGAGCTAAACTAGGCAACTTTTACAGGCAACAGTTTGGAAATAGTTGTCAAAGTTACAAATGCAGGTTCACCTTGACCAGCAAGTCTGGGCATTTTATCCAAATAGTCTCACTGATTTGAAAAGACACGTAGTTATTCATTGTAACACTGTATATAATGGCAACAGGTTAGGAACTCCTTATATATTCCCCACTAAAAACTAAGGAAGGATTATGCTGCACCCATTCAGGTCTATTTTAAAGTAACAACACTGAAATAAAAGCTATGAAAGTAAAAAAAAAAAAAATGTCAAGTTGGAAAACAAAATGGTGATGGCTCTTTTTCTAGTGGTGTGTAGGAAGTTCTAGGGCAGATCACTTAAAGGAGAAAAAGCAGCAAGCACAGCAGTCTGGTCCATCTGCCACCATTTGTGTCATCTGTCCACCCCCTCCAATCTTCCTACATCCCTTCTCATACAGCTAAAAGTTACCCTGAAAGACTTTCAGAAACATCACTGGTTTACCACCAGAGCCAGGAGTAGAGGGGAGACTTCCATACTTGTGCTTGCACTAATACACACACACACACACACACACACACACACACACCCGTTTCACTCATATGCAGAGTCTATGAGTGAATGTTTTGATTTGTTTCTCAAGACAGGGTTTCTGTATGTAGGCCTGGCTGGCCTGGCTTTTTAGAGCAGGCTGGCCTTGAACTCACGGAGATCCGCCTGCTTCTGCCTCCCAATTGCTGGGATCAAAGGTATGTGCCACCATGCCAGGCCTAAATCTAGATTTTAAAGTAAAAGACATGAACATCTGGAAAGACGAAAGGGACTGTGGGAAGCAGAGAGTAGAAGGAATGGCTGCAGTTCAAGTGTATCACCCAAATGTATCACTCTGCCACAATGTAGCAACCATTGCTTTCTACAATGAATCTATGCTGACTAATTGCCATCTGGGTTAGCAACAGATCCTGTTTCTTGCAATGTTAGTCACTGTGTAGGTCAACAAAACTGGCAGATGCTTGTGACAAGAGATACCAATGGCCCCAAAGAATGAGAGACAGACTCTGGCATCTCTCCCAGGACCACCACTCTTTATTCGCCCTCACTGACCAGGGCAGACATTGGAGTAACCTTAATCTCTACGTTTCAGAGTGTCAGAACTCCTGAGATACTTCTGTGATGAAGACCAGGAACAGAAGAGATTTGGAGAGGAACTGGGGGGTTATTTCATCTCACAGGGCACAGTCCATCATGAGAGAAAGTCAGGGTGGGAGCTCAAGGCAGAAAGAAACCAGCAAGCAGGAAGTGAAGCGGAGGCCGTGGAGGCCACGGAGGCCACGGAGGCACACTGTTACTGGCTTGCTCGTGTAGCTTGCTCAGTCTACTTCCTGATCCAACCCAGAAGCATTTGCCAAGAGCAGCACCACCAGCAGTGGCCTGGGCCCTCTTACATCAATCATTAACCAAGAAAACACTCCACAGACTTGCTTATGTCAATGTGAGGCATTTTCTCAGTTGAGCTTGTCTTTTCCCAGCTGACACTAGTTTGTGCTAAATTGTACAACAACAAAAGTTATCCCACGCATTTCTCTTTCTTAGTATAGAGTTAAGCGCCAGCTACCTTGGACTACAGTGTTAGATGTTGGCTCGGGATGGGTGTGGGGAAGAAAGATAGCATGAGAGAGAAGCGTGGTGAGGGTTTCACCTGTTCACTTTCTGTCCAGTATTCCTTGGCCCGGCAGCAGCACGAGAGCTTGAGTGGCAGCTGCAGGCAAGGTTTGGTTTCAAAGAGAGATTGGGCTGAGGGTGTTGACATGTCTGAGGTAGCTGTCTCCTGTAAATAGGCAAGCTCCAGGCTTTTGATGACTGATAGGAGCTCTTGGCTTAGAGAAGTGGTTATGCAGTAGGTAGGATAGCCAGGATAAGATCTTTACATTCTTGCTGGCTTTTGGCCTTTTATCACAGGGGCAGCAAGCACTGCAGCCAGCCGATAATTTTAACTATAAAAGATTGAATTCTGCATATAAAAGGAGGCTTAGAAACATCAATGTATAATGTATGAAAGTAAAACCTCCTGAAAAGTCAAGAACCTCAACTACAGATATTAGAATTGAACTTTTAAATTCTGATATTCTCAAACATTATATGTAAAACGAATCTCAATGATAAGAGCCCAAATAGGAACTGTTGGGCTGAAAACCATTTAACATATGAGTTAGAGGAGAATTTGACTAAAGTTACTCAGATGAAGCATCTATTTATTAGGAGACAGCCATGGACCAGGAAAAGCTTAACTGTCTTGCATATATTATGTCTCATCTTTAAAATAACCTTTTACAGATGAGAAAAAGAGGCCTACTGATTAATTCATCCCGAGACACAATCAGTAGAGAAAGACAGCAGGCATTTTAATGAAAACACTTTATATCCCTATTATTTACCTTATACCCCTATAGCAGCTTTCCCTCTCTTCTCCTCCCAGCCTCTCCCTCTGCCCTTCCCTCACCCTTCCTCTTTTCTTCAGAAAAAGGGAGGCCTCCCATGAATATCAATCAACGTTGGCATATCAAGTTGCAATAAGATTAGGTACATCTTCTATTGAAGCAAGACAAGGCAGCCCAGTTAGGGGAAGGGACCCAAAGATAGGTAACAGAGTTAGAGAGTTAGGGGAAAGAGACCCAAAGGTAGGCAACAGAGTCACAGAGTCAGGGGAAAGGGACCCAAAGACAGGCCACAGAGTCAGAGAGTTAGGGGAAGGGACCCCAAAGGCAGGCAACAGAGTCAGAGAGTTAGGGGAAGGGACCCCAAAGACAGGCAACAGAGTCAGAGAGTTAGGGGAAGGGACCCAAAGACAGGCAACAGAGTCAGAGAGTTAGGGGAAAGGGACCCCAAAGACAGGCAACAGAGTCAGAGAGTTAGGGGAAGGGACCCAAAGACAGGCAACAGAGTCAGAGAGTTAGGGGAAGGGACCCAAAGACAGGCAACAGAGTCAGAGAGTTAGGGGAAGGGACCCAAAGGCAGGCAACAGAGTCAGAGAGTTAGGGGAAGGGACCCAAAGACAGGCAACAGAGTCAGAGAGTTAGGGGAAGGGACCCAAAGACAGGCAACAGAGTCAGAGAGTTAGGGGAAGGGACCCAAAGGCAGGCAACAGAGTCAGAGAGTTAGGGGAAGGGGCCCAAAGGCAGGCAACAGAGTCAGAGAGTTAGGGGAAGGGACCCAAAGACAGGCAACAGAGTCAGAGAGTTAGGGGAAGGGACCCAAAGACAGGCAACAGAGTCAGAGAGTTAGGGGAAGGGACCCAAAGACAGGCAACAGAGTCAGAGACAGCCCTTGCTCCTGCTTTAGGAGTCTCACCCAGGGACCCAGCTGCACAACTGTTACATAAGGGAAGCATTTTTCTTATTTCTAAGCATAAGTATTTCTATTTAAGATTTTTAAATTAGTATTTACAAATTTGGATGTAGAATCAAACATCCAGTTAAATGACAAAATTGCAAATATGCAGTTAAAAGCTACTATTTATTAACAGCTATCCTAAGCTATTGTTTTCTTATAATGAGTGTATGAAGCATTACTGCTTGAAAACCTGGTGGTTCTGTAACTTGACATACTCTACACATATTTATGTAATCTTGGAAGACTACCCTCACCAGTCTCAGCAGATAAGGTATACTTAGAAGCAATTAAAGCAGCCATACAGATAAGTGTGCTGAAGTTTTAAGCCCACCAGTGAGGTCAGTGGAGTAGGTGAAACTGTATCAGGTCTCCATAACTGTGGATCCTCACAAGAAATCTCAGGTCATTTCATGGCAGGAAACAAGTCAGAGTTATACCACAGTGCTTGGCTATTCTGAAATGCCTGGTATAATATGGTTTAACCTCTTGGGCTGCAAAAAGCTAAAGGGCCCAAGACTGTATATAGAAAGAGACAAAGTCTCAAGCAATGTTTGCTGTATTGGCAAAATGCTTTGTGGCCAGTATTATTTTCTTGACTGAAAATGGATGAGTTTTTTCTTGCATTCATTAATATTTTTTAAAGCAGTAAGTAAAATATGTAATGAAATATATATCTGAAACCATATATGAAGACTATCACAATTTAAAAAAATATATTCGTTTACAGCAAATTTCCTACAAAACCTTTGTTTTCTGCTGATTAAATTTTCCAAAGAATTCAAAGTTCTAAAAATAGTTGGTAATGCAGGACAGTCCTAGAGCACTTGCCTAGAATATGTGAGGCCCATTCCAACCTCAGTGCTTACACAGACACACAAACAGACACAAACACACACTAGCTTTAAAGCTCTGAAAACGTCTTTCATGCAGCAAAAACAGTGAGTAGTCTAAATCATTCATTTATGACGACTTACAGTAAAATACTAAACAGAGTTTATGGTAGACTCCCAAATCCAGCATATACATCTTAGAAATGGCAGGGATCTCTCTTCATTTACTTCTTTCACATTACTATGCAAAACAGATGTTTAATGGTGTGCTTTTCAAAACCATTTAATTTTTTTTTCTATGCTGCAAGGGATTTCTGAAAAGGGACATGGGTCTCCATTAAAAAGGAAAAATACAAACGATAAAGTCATGACAATTCACTTTGAAGAACAGAAGATCTAAGTTTTGCTTGAGGTCAAAGAGTTGAAAGCATTTTGTTCACTTAACATATTCTATACTTCTTTGTTAAGCAATATATAGTTTATTTATAATGGAAAATTTGAACAGAATACCACAAGAAACAAAAATAGGCAAGTCTGGAATAAATGCATGCGAATTATGAGTCCATGGATGTTATACAAAAGCAAGGAAGACGAGAATGCATAACTTTTAAGCCAAATTAAATAGATATGACGTATCATAAGGAATTTACATTTTAATCCTCCCCCAAAGCCCTGGATGCCTCAAATTTGCTCTCTGGATCAGTCTACAGTACAGGGACCAAAAGTGCGTGCCACCCAAACACCTTAGTTATGCCCAACAGCTCCTCTCAACACGAGGGCTACCATGCCTGGTACTGGGAACTAGCTGACTACACCATGCCAGTGAGGTCATGGCCATTGGAGGAGCGCCTACAACCACTAACTCACTAGCTCAGCATAATCCCCAGCAACAATCTAGAAACATTTATCCTTATATCCACAGAGACGTGTAGTCTCTTCTCCTCACCAAAGGGACATCTCTTTACAACAGATGGAGACACCTACAGAAACCCACAATCAATCAGTGTGCACACTGGAGCCCAGTCCTGACGGGCAGGCACCTTTACAGATTACAAGTGTTCTGTATGCTCAGGGAACACTGCAGAAGAGGGAGAGGAAAGACTGTGAGACCCAGAGGATTGGTCACTTTTCGTTAAGATGGCGTCTCCTAGTAACATTGCCCAAACGTGAGCTTAACAAACATGGCACACTGGATGGGAGAAAAACCCATGAGGCCTCAATCCTACACAAAGAATGACGGACAACTGAGGAAAGGTGGAAGTGAGAGAGGCGGTCCTCCCCAGGGAAGGACACCAGTTGGTTATCTATTGCCAAACAGCCAGTCTTGAAAATATGCATACAAGTAATATTGCAATAGGTTACATTAGGAATATATATATGTCTATACAATTACATACATGCATATAATAACAACTGATGAAAAAAGGGCCTGAGTTTGGGGTGAGTGGGGGGGGGGTGTACGGGAGGCTTTGGAAAGCGGAAAGGGAAGGGAGAAATGTGATTAAAATAGACTCAAAAATCAAACAAACAAACTGTGTATTACCATTCCCAGTAAAAAGACTTTAAAATAAGAGGAAATGGGATGGAAAAGCTTTGTTCTAGAACAAAACTTGCTAGTTAAAGGAAACAAATTGCAATCTCATACCCCATTTCAAAATTCAGCAAACATAGTGAAGTACAAATCAGTATAATTAAGTATTTGCTTATCATGTTGAATACCAAACTTGAACACTTGGGACTGCTGATAGAGTAGGAAAATGAGAAATGGAAGGAATTAATAAAAATAGTAGCAAATATGACTAGCTTTGGACAGATATAAAGTTACTACACTTGTAGAGTTTATAGTAAAAAAAGAAACAAGAACTGATTAAAGAAAGAAGCATCCTTTTGCTGTAGATGGGAATGAACACAAAGACCCTCAACGGGACAATGTGAAGAGAGTGAGAGACTTTGAAACATTTAGTCCTAAAAGTGATGTCTCCACCCAACCCCTCCCCTCAGGTCCCAGGGAACCAGGGGGAGAAGAGGCAGAAATGTTGTATGAGCCAGAGGAGATGAATGTTACCAAGGAAACACTGTCTTCCAGACACAAGACTAACGCACACGTGAACTCACAGAGACACTGGCAGCACGCAGCCGGCCAGCCCAGGCTCAAGCCAGATGGAACCAGCACTGAGAGAGATGGTGGACACGAATTCCAGAGCCCCCACCTGTAACCGTGAGGCTGTCTCCAGTCCACACTGACTTGCAAAGGAGAAGTGAGCCCAGCAGTCCAGCAGTGGGGCCACCTCAGGTTGAACTTGATGGTATTTTTGAAGACTGTCTCGGTTTGCTGTCTTATGACTCTTTTGCTTGTGTATTATGAATTCTTATTTTGTCTTTATAGGGTGTGTGTGTGTGTCTTGTGCTTTTTCATTTTTAATTCTGATTTGTTTTGTTTGCCTGTTTGTTTTCTAAAGAGAGAGAAAGAAGGGCATGGAGTTAAGTGCTTGGGAAAATTGAGAGGATCTGGGAGGAGTTGAGGGAAGAAAAACAGTGATCAGACTATATTATATGAAAAAAATTTCAATAAAAGAGTAGCAATTACTAGAGTGTAGAGAATGTTAAAGTTACTACAGCTCAACCCAAACTTTGCTCTGGATTTAAAATGTAGTAAATATAGTTGTTACTTCTAGACTCAAAACATTTTTTAAAAAATTGATTTCTAGACTCAAAAATGCTCACAGCAGTCAAGGATTTGGTCGTTTATCACAGGCCATAAAACAGCCAATGGCTGCATTACTGGCTGCTGTTCCTAGTTCACAGGATAGATGATCGGCTTTAAATATAAATAGTTTAATGACAATGGAGTATATTTACTGGTGCATTCATCTTAATTTTTAAAAATTATATTTATCAATCCATGAAATTACTAATACCCTTCATTAATCTATTTAATGTAGCTAAACGCCAAGCAGTATTTATCATTAGCAAATGGAAATCAATTCTGACGTAAGAAAGAGCACATAATCGTCTAATGGAATAGGATAGTCATCTACTGAACAGGACCAGGCAAGGCTGCACAGTGGGGTCCTCTCTCAAAAGCAAACAAAATCAAAAGCTGGAAACCAACAAGAAGATAAAACTGCAAGAGGAAGAGCTGCTGCACCTGAGAAGGGATCTCAGAAATGGGGTGCATGGTGTGTGAAAGTGGAAACCACGCCTTCTTCGCCTGTGCACTGCTCGGATGCACAGTGGGTGGATTACCAGAACAAAAAATGAAGGATGGACTAACATGCTCTTTCTATTCGGTAGTAAAGAAGGCACTTTACCCACTTCTCTGTTAGACTGTGAGGGCCAAGGGGACGGTCCAGCTGAGTCAGCAACACATGGATGGGGATATGTTAATGTGGGTTATTAATCACCACTACCTGACTGGTCTGGAGATGAGCAGGACTGTTTATAGAGTGTACATTACACGTACTGTTCTGTTAGGTGTTATTTTTCTACTTTAACTCTCACAACAATCTTCATGTTTATAATTGAGAAAATTATGCTTAAAAAAAACCCCTGTTCATCATTAAGGAATAGTTTGGAGTTATATCGGATTTTCAAATGGGTCTGAGAATGTATTCTAGTATAGCCTTTCCTATGTTACAAAAATGTCCATATAATTGGGTTCGCATTGTGTCCCTCTTTTCCTGTCTCTTTTCTCAACTCATTAAAACAACAACAACAACAACAACCCAACTTTGCACACTTATCCCTAACCCTCCCTTTGCTTTGCACTATTCTGTAACAATAGCACTGACTGTTGGATGACAGAGAAACTATAAAAATTTTCAATTTTAGCACCTAGTTCCTTAGTCTTCAGAAAAATGACTACCTAACTTTAGCTCTCTTTTTGTTCAGCTTCTTATTATTATAGCTGAGTCAAGCCCACTTGGAAAAACATTTATCGTATATATTCTTTATTTTCCTTAAAAACCATAAAGAGTTATTGCATCTCTCTTGGTTTCACTGCTAATCAATGTTTTTATTAATAAGCAATAATTCAGATAAATTATAGTTAAATGAGATCTATGAATTATTCTGAAAACTGAACTACAATTTATAACGCAATTCCTATGGAAAATGTGTTGAATTTATATACGCTGCTTACATAGAATTTTTTAGAATTCAACTAATTTGTAGGTTAGGAATTTGTCATATTATTAAAGATTATAGAAGCATTAAGTCTTCCAGAGTGAAACCCAAAGCAAAAAGGAAGAAAATGCTGGCCCAGCAATACTGAATACATTTCAGCGCTTGCCTCTGTTGTGGAGCTCTGATCGCGCCCTTCACACAGGCCACACCAGGATCTGTGGACACATGTGTGAGATCCGCTGTCATTTTACATGGACTCCTGAGAGCTGTATCAGTAACCAGAAGTCACCTCCCACTACCTTAACTCTTACCTCTCTGACCAAAACCATCTATACGTACAACTGATCACTGAGGCCAGGATGCACTTTTGTTTAGAGTGCGTTACTTAGATGCCCTTTACACTCCTGTTACACAGAGTTCTGTGTCGTCTCTACATACTGACCTGACCAGCCTATCTTCTTTACTATTATGTCACTTTGTCCTGGTTTATCTATAAAATAGAGCTAATAAAAAAATAATAGCAAGGTTCTACTACAGTGCCAAGAATAACGCCCAGTGCTTGGTAAATATTACCCGTGCTAGCTTTGTTCTGCTTTTTGTGTCAGTGCTTGCCATGGGATGGGAGAGTGAATACAGGACCCTCCTGGAACAGATTTGGACTGTGTAGAATAAGATCACAGTTAAGACCCAGCAGTTGCATTGCTGAAGGGAAGAAGTGGGCCACAAGTCTGATGCTACCAAAGGTGGGAGCAGCCTCAGCAGCTTTTAGTGCAGGCACATTTTTGCCAGGAAACTGCTAATGACTTTAGGATCACGACACTGGGGGGTGGGGCAGAGACTTGGAGAAGCTGGAGGCAGATGTGATCAGGGCTGTGCACTTGGGGTGCAGTACTACCTTCAAGACCCAGTTCCTCAAGCAGGAGCACCATGAGGAGGGGGCAGACCGCACAGGAGGCAGCGCTTAGCGGCAGTGGGTTCTTCAGGGCTTAGCTGTGAGGGCTACAGTAGACGCACAGCTGCTTCCTGCCCTCTCACTTCCTCAGTATCAGACCAAAGCTGGACTGAAGAGTCCATCAAGCACTCCACACACTCTGTATACCTCCTGCCCAGAGGTTTAAAAGCAATGACGCCAACCAAGCATTGGCTGAAGTCTGAGAGGCTCTGCTCCAAAATAAACCTTCCACCATCAGGTATTTTGTTATAGCAAGAGAAAGCTAACAGACGTGGCTCGTAAATATTTTCTTCCCTCTGGCAGTTCTATTGTCGCTCAGATGCCTGCCGAACTTCCTCAACAGCAGCCTTCTAACTTGATCTAATATCATCTTTGTGTTTTCCTTTCTGTACACTATGCTTTCAATGTCATGTTCAATACATGACATTGTATTGTTAAGGCCACAGGCTTTCCTCCTCGTCTTAGTCTAGGATTTTTATGGTTTCTGGTCTAACATGAAAGTCTTTAACAGGGTTAATTTTTCGAATGGCTACCATACCGTTTACAACCATACACCACATGAGGACACTTGAGCCGACAACAAGCCATAGACGGTGGCTATGCCACAGCTATTACAGATGACTTATAGCGCGCACTCACACTCTAGTCCGAAACTGTAGTAGGGAGTAAAAATTAACCACTCACATCACAGCATAACCATACACCCTAATCGAAATGTATCACACATTCCAATATGTGTAAGGAAGCTGGGCAAGGATTATGGCAGACTTTTTGATGTTTATATGAAATAGTTCCATTTTATGCTATTTTTTCTAATTACAGTAAGTAACACATTAGGTTTAGTATAAAAGTGAGTCTGCTATTCAAAATACAAACACAAGTAACAGTTATTTGAAGAAATTATCATCTAAAATCAGAGTTGTAAAAATCTGCAGATATAAACTGTTGAAGTCCACAAAAATGATCATATTAAAGTGGTTAGAATTCAGGAAAAGATGAATCACTGCACATCCTACATCCGTGCCTAACGGCCTGCACTGAGGATGATAACCTAATGAGCCAACCTCAGTTAGCAGGAGCCCATCGGTGACTTGGCCGTGAGAGAGGCATCTGTAAAGCTTATAGCTCAGTTCATCTGCTTTGGTAGGGAGCTAGTGAGTGGGAGCCAGCAACAGACACTAGGAAAACAGAGTTGGGCAACTAGCGATGCTTATAAGAAGGCCCCGTGTTTAAGGCTGGCAAGGCTTATAGATGAGGGATAGTTCAAATTTCACAGAGTGTAGAAAGATGGGTTGAATGGAGAAAAGCTCATGAAATTAAACATGACTTCTCTGCTGCTTCATGAACTGCATCTGCTTACCCGTGGCGGAGCAGCAGGGCCAACTGTCACAATTGTAAATAGTCGGGCAAGGTTAATACAATTATAAAATCTAATAAAATTGCAAAAATATTCACCAGGGCTAATTACACCAAGCTTCTGCATTGGTGTAGATTTTAGAAAGTACACTAATATAATTGACAACAACCAGAGGGAAGCAAGCACTATGATATGTAATTAAGACCTACATCTACATAGAAGAACCACAAACCTAATTTACAGATTGGAAGGCTGTGGAAGGAGAGTAGACACACCATGATTCAAAGACACAAGACACAGAATCCTTTAACAAAATCAAGGAAGTGTTGCGATGCTATCATTGTACGTCCTCAGGAAGCTCTGACTCCTCCCTGAAACTTTTTGTGCCAGTGCAACAATACCTACCAAGATTACGTCTCTGTAACAGAAGCCTTATGCATTTTTAATCCACATTAACCTCAAGTAAAATCATTGAATATAGTATCTTTTAGAGCAGCTTAAGCGTAGAGTGACACTGGGCAGAAGGGACATCAGAGAGGCATTCCCATTTACGTGTGTCTCATCCCAGAGCACCGAGTTTGCCCAAAGCATGACTGGTACATCGTCTTCACGAGCATGGAAGCTTTGCGTGTGGTGGTGTACGTGCATCCTATGGGCTTGGAGAAGCTTATGATTACTCATTATACTGAGAGAGAAAGCTTCATCCAGAGTCTTCCATGTTCCTAGTCATCCTTCCTCTGTCCATATGAGCTAGTAACCAGCCGTCATTTCATTATTTTCCTAATTTTGCCTTTCCTAAAATGTCATAAGGGAGGCACAGAGGATGCTTTTTCATTTAGTAGTATGTCTTACAGGTTTTTTTTTTTCTCATATTTTTCATAGTTTGATAGTTCATTTCTTTTTGGCACTGAATAACACTCCATTGTCTTAAACATTCATCAATATACTATATATATACATATATATAAAATATATGATACGTATATATTATATATATAAATACCATTATCTGTCAACCTCGCTTTACTTTTGACTAATCTAGTCACATGATTCAAACACATGGCATATGGTGATACAGGAAGGAAAGCCTTTCTGCACGCAGCCCTGTGTGCTGAGTTCCATCTCCGCACACACACAGCCGGCAACACTATTCTGTGAGTTGATCCTTCCACAGATCACTGTTACACACACAAAATCAGTAAGAATTTGCTTATATCTCATACACACACACACACACACACACACACACACACACACACACACACACACATATATGTGCACACACACAATTACTGCTTGCTTGGATGTTCTCAATAGTAGTTTTGAGTCCAAATACACAAATATGGTTCTCTAAAAGCCTCCAGTCCATCAGGGACAAGTCTACTTGATCCTGGCTGGACAATATTGTCCACCATTCACCCACTTCCCATGTTAATCATACATGGTTTACCATGGCTTCCTATAGATTTTTAGCTTGTTATAGATGTAAAATCCTTATTGAAAAGCAAAAAGAAAATAATTAAGTGGTCTTTAAAATCTTCCCTGTCTTCTAGGAAGCTCAGTGAATATATGTCTGGAAACAAATATGTTAGCAGGTGAAGACAATGTGACTTTTCTCCATACTGGAAGATAATTTTAGTGTCTGCTCATGGATATATAAAGACTCACACCTACAAGCAATGCTCATTCACTTCCTTGGATAAAATAAATTTGCTTATAATTCATAGGTCACTGCGTCCTGTAACTGAGAGAATCACATACTCAAGTCTGCCAAGTTTCAAATCTGTCACTGTTTTGCTGCAGCGTTGGTCTAAAAAAATGAGTTAAACAATAGCTCTGCCCTGAGTCTTCCCAAGATAAGGGAAGAATTTAATGAACACTGGGAACCTTTGAGTATTAAAATTCATGAAAACAGTTAGACAGGAAAAAGCACCCACAACCATGCCAAGAAGCTATCTGTACCTCTACTAGTAAAACTTCTACTCTTGTGTAAGAAATATCCAAAGCAACACTTTAAAACTACTTCAGAGCAAAGAGGAAAAATAAAGCAGAGGCTGTTTATACTGAAATCATTAATTGATCATTTTTCACGTCAAGAAGTTAGTATATTACCAATTCTTTAAAGAATTTAAATCTTTATATATTCACTTAACTGCAACTTCTCTTTAAATTACATTTTTTTACTTTTTTTTTTTACTAAACTTTAAACTACATCTTTAACTTTTTACTAAAATGTTAATTTTTCTAAGTGATCTATGCTTCAGACAGAATTCTGATAGTTAAGAAGTTATTTTCAGCTGTACTCTATTGTACTAGAGCAAAATTATTGAACACTCAATATTCCCTGAAGAATTCAGATTGAAAGCCCATTAGAGACTTCAGTTGCCTCTCTAAAGCATACTGGATCTTACCTGTCATCTAGAAGAGACATAAAAGTGATAACAACAGTTGCCTTTGCTAACTATAGAAACGCGAGCAGCACAACCATCCATAGAGAATAACCTACGGTTATTTATTCTACTGCAGTCCTCCTCAAATATATGGGTTTTAGTAAGCGTGAATATATTTGTTCATAAAGAATACATCTGGAGACCTACCTAAGAGTGCCTACAGGGACCACGGTGATTAGTACTTGAGGGCGCTGGCCTATGTGCTCAGGGCGCAGAAGGAGTACAGCACTGCTCTGCAGCCAAGGACTTAACAGCTTCACAAATAATAATGATGGATAAAAATAAAGAGAAAAATAACAACCAACCAAAACGCAGAGCTGTGGAGCCCAGTCCCAGTGGATACAGCTACAAACAGCCCTTCCCCCTTGGCTGAGGGAACATTGTGGGAGAGCGGGGCAGAAAGACTGTAAGGGCCGGAGGCTCACAGAATTTGCTGGGAGACTTTGTCTTCTATGAGCATCAGAAGCTACATCCATGAAGTCTCATCCACTTGACTGCCTGAACATGAGCCGGACAAGAACAACAGGCATGGCAAAGTGGAAGGAGAGAGATACCCATGAGGCTTCAATCCTACACACGCGCACACACACACACACAGACACACACACACACACACACACACACACACAGACACAGACACACACACACACAGACACACACACACACACACAGACACACGCACACACAGACACACACACACACAGACACACACAGACACACACACAGACACACACACACACACACACACACACACACACACACACACACACACACACACACACACACACACACACAAACCACTACAGGCAAATAAGGAATACCAAGTGTGCGAGAAATAGTCTTCCCCAGGGAAGAGTACACCAGTTGGGTATTCAACACGAAGTGGTTGACCCTAAAAATATACATCTGTGTAACATTATACAGACTGAACAGTTTATATTGAGGACTATATATGCACGCATATGCATGTACACAATATATGCAATAATGAAAACAGAGGACTTAAATTAGAAAGACAGCAAGGGGGATACGGGAGGACTTGGAGGAAGAAAAGGGAAGGGGGAAATAAAGTAGTTATAATCTCAAAAATTAAAGTAATTAGAGGAAAATAAAATAAAGTTCATAGGGGAGTGCCCAGGCTTCCTAGAGTTGCCATAGCAAAGGAGTAGTAACCAGACGGCAGCTTAGAGGGCAGCTCGGACAAGTGACAGTCACTGTTCCCATTCAGGAGGATACGAGCCTAAAATCAAGGTCCAGCCAGGCCAGGCTTGCTCTGATACGGGGCTAGCAAAGGATGGCTCCCCTCATTTTAGACCCCATTTAATGACCTTTCTTTATGTTGTTTGGCTTGCAGCTGGATCTGTAACTGTACGTTTTGGCTACTTTACTGGGTTCTTTTACCTCTTACCCTTCCTCACCCCAATCCTTTCCACCACCACCCCCAACACTAGGTAGGAGAGAGAGAAGGATGGAGAGGTATGGGGGGGGCATAGATCTCTTTAGACTACTTCCTGCTGATTAAGGGCGTTGAGTTCCTTGGAGCAAAGTTGATCTTCGCTCATGACCACTTGACAAGTTGCAGCCAACCGCAGCAGCAGGGGTAGTAGCAGCTGCCTGCCAGCCTGTTTCCTGGGGCTCTCACGTTTATACCCCCTCAAGTCCCCAGAATTCCAAACGTAAACTGCAGCTGCTAAAAATCACACCCCTCATAGAACGTGAGACAAATCATAGCTGTGGACAATCTGAAGCAGTCCCCTATCCCACACGTGGGATTAAATACAAAACATATTCACATAGCACAATTGGGGTTTTTTAGAAACCCAAAATTCTCACTGCATGCAACACATGGAGCTCTGTTCCTAGCCTCACAAGGCCTTCTTCCTGTATGTGCAGCCACGGATTCCTTTCCCCTCTGAAAAAGACACTAGTCTTAATCAAATAAGATGCTTTCTTAATTATACCTGAAAGGGCCCTGTCTCCAAATAAAGCCATCTTCTGAGCTTTTACCTTAGAACTATATTTGAGGAGAGAACCTCATTTAACCCAGTCCATTGGCTGTGCGGCAGGAGAGGCAAGGTAGAGAAATGCTTATCTTGTCAAACTGTGTAATACTTAACACACGGAAGTTCCAGGATGTAAGCAATAGGAGAAGTTATTCAAGTATTCAGATAGGAGCCTTATAAATCCTCATCTCAACGTGATATCTCAAATGATTTAATACAATACCCTCAAACTTCCAAACACTATGGTTTATATAAGAACGTCCTCCAATGTTCAATCCATTCCTACTCACCCAGGACACCCAGTGAGTACCAGGCAACGTTCATTTTCTCTTTGATGAAGAGTTTATGAGATGCTGTGGTTTACTAGGTGCACTTACTCATCTTGCCAGAAGTAACAGAAATACAGCCATGATCCCATGATCACTACAACAAAAGCCCATCATCTTATCACCAAAGGGATTCTTTGGTTCATTTGTTTTTGGAGACAGGGTTCTCAATGTAGCTTTGGCTGTTCTGGAACTCACTATGCAGATCAGGCTGGCCTTGGACTAACGGGGAAATCCGCCTACCTCTGCCTCCTAGGTGCTGGGATTAAAGGTGTGAGCCACCACACACAGTACGTGGGGATTCTTGAATTTCACTTTAAAATAACCTGAATAAACTGACAAAACAGAGGCTAAATAAATACTACTGAACAGTATTTTTGTGATAGAAAAATGATAACATTATTGGCTAAGGTGCTATTGGATGTTTAACCATTTTTCTAGGAGGCAAAAGTATTTCAGTTTCAAAAAAGACTTAACAGCACTGGTGGCTTCCAGCTGTTTTTCAAAGAACCACAATCCATTTGTTTTATGTGCTTTATAAAATATCAGACCTTTTAAAAGATGAGTATTTAGAAAGTAAATTGTATAAGAAGGCTGATAAAATACAACCTTTCTCCATCTCCCTTTTCTATAGTACTTTAAATAATGCAAGTACAAATGCCACTTCCTTAAATGTGCTGGGCCTCAGCACTCTGGCGTGTGCTAGCTTTGTCCTCAATCCTCGGTTTTTGGCCTGTCAGCTGTGAGAAACAGTTTTCTACCAATTACTGTCACAATATGAATAAATTCAAAACTGAAAATATAAGCACTGAATATTTTCAGAAAATTTATCCTAAGCTAAATTAGAATAGAGCGTTAGAATTTAAGCAGGGAGTTTAGTTAGTAAAAAGGAAGAAGCAGTACATTTTACTTTGTTCCCTATAAAAACACAATAGAAGAAGTAAAACATGCAGAGAAATGGGCAGATGACAACCATCCCACCACATGGGGAGGGGAGCAACATAAATTAAGCGACAAGAACCCAAACAATAGCAGAGAGCTGTTGGGCCCCCTCCTTTCTGGAATGATTAACTATGTTAATTATGATTTAATGACAAGTAATCTAAAAGGACCACTCAGCATCTCCTCTCTGGCTCCTGCCAGGTCCTCCTAGCATGCTCTTCACAATAACCTAAAGCACGAAACTCATTTTTAACATAACTTTGGTTCAAGAAGAGTCAGAGACAGACTACAGAAAGTAGGAATGCTTTTAAGCAATCCCTTTGATCCTCCACATAAAGAACACAGCTGTACCTTGTCCCAAACTGGCGTGTGCCAAACTTTCCTTAGGGCAAGGGGTGGACAATAAAAGGTCTGTGTTTGCAGGCGAATCAGAGACAACTCAAGCTGCCTAAGCACAAGATCCCCAATGGTCTGAGCCAATCTCATTTGGTCACAACACTGCTATTTTTATTATTTTTAATTTCCCCCCACTCTGCTAGATATGGAACCCAGAGCCTCCCATATGCTAGGAAATCAATTGCTCTGGAGCCACACTCCCAGCCCTTTTAAATATTAAGTTCTCTAGGCTGACCTTGAACCTGCAACCCCTGTCTCAGCGAATATTACAGGTTAGTCCTGCCACCCGTGCCTTTTTAACACCTCCAAACTCAGGGGTTCATACTATCTGAAAAGCTAGATCAGGATGAATGTGTGGAAATAAGCAAGGAAATAAGTTCATGGGAGACCTTTCTGGTATGACTGGTTTGCTTTCTGGGGTTAAGAATGACACCTGGGACATTGTTTCTAGTGTCGGGATTACAGGCAGTTTTAAAAAGGATGAAGACACAGTCACTCGGAGGCTGTGCCCTCTCAAACTCATTTTCAGGGTAGGCATACAAGCTACACCATATGCTCCTCCCTGCCTTCCTAAATGCCTTTCAAAGTACTGTATTCTCGATGGTCTATGTACATCATAGGTTGTAATGTAACAAACTCTTATAAAGCTGGGAAATTTGATCTGAAAAATCGTAACTTCTATTATCACCAACTCTTGTCCCATTGTCTGTCTCTCTCTCCTGCCTTTCTTTCTCTCTTATCACCCATATCCAATCAATCCTCAAGTCATATTTTCATTTCTTTCCCAGTGTCCTCCAGATGCCACTATTTTTTACAACTCAACTACTCCTTCGTGTCGGCTGAGCCGTGTGTGCCTGTATTACTGCAGTACCAGTCACAGTGTAAAGAGCATCTGCGTTGCAATCCGTTGCCACAATAATCTTGTCACCCCCAGCCACATCACAATGCTGCCACAACTACTCAAAGGTTTCCCACTAACCGTAATTTCCCACAGTACATTTTATAGCGTACCAACGTCACAAGATTTTAACCTGTTTCAACTTTAAAACAACGGGAAGCGGAGTAAGTTCTTTTTCCAAGTGCTTAACAGAAAAGCGGTCTCTTCTCAGTAAAAATGTTCAGAGCTTTAGTAAGCCAATTGTGTGTAGTCACAGTGGGGAATTATTCATTCCACTAATTTGTTTCATTGCAGGGCCCTTTCAGCACAGGATACCGTGTAAGCTGCTGCAGGGCAGATTTACAAAGCACAAACAGCTCTGCGTTAAGTTACCTCTAATTCTGTAAGTTTATGTGAATGTGCACCTTCAACTCTAACTCACGATACTCCTTGAAATTACACATACTAACATAACCCTGCCCCCATTCCTCTCCCTGAAGCTCCCAACCCATGGCAGCCAAATGCAAGTTCTGCCTCTTCCCAAGAGTGCACTGTGCACTAGTATTCCCACCCACACATACCACATATACCACACATACCAGCCCCAGGGTTATTAACAGCTTTGCAATCAACCAGGCCTCAAAACACTTGTTTCCCCTTCAGGATCCAGCCTGTCCTGCCCCCAAAGGTACCTGGATGGAGGTATCAACAGGCGGCCCTGCCCTCGGGTGTCTAGTGAATTCAAGTAATAGGGAACACCAACAGGAAACTGAAGGGAAGGGGGGGGGTAGAGGTTAAGGGGACTGACTTGGCTCATCCTCTTCTTACATGGTTAAATGGCCTGTCTGTCACTCTTGGCCCAAGGCCACCCTTGCCAGGCCCCGGAGCACAACCTCTGTCACCTTCCCTTTGCCCCAGAGCAGGGCTTATGCTCTTCCTATTCATGACCCATTGTGGACTGAGAAGTTTTTACATGAATTTGGCTACAGAGGTATATAAATGTATACAAATATAAAACTTTTACTGGTAATAAATCATGAGAACATTTATTTTTGACAATTCCTTGGTACACTTATAATCTCACTGTTCCTGAAAGATGGAAGGAAATGTGCATACTAATGAGACAGACGAGCTTCGTTGTTTTTATGTGATAAACTGAATCTTGGATGAGAAACTGATACTGTCAGCTGATCAGCATTAGGGTTCTTGGGGCTGACTGGTATTTTGATTTATAATCACCAATGCGGAGAAGTCTGCCTTCCCTAAACACACAGCACACAATGGCATTTCAGAAACTGTTGGAAATTCTGTCTTACTCTCAAGCCAAAATGCATCAAATGATTTTTTTTTTTAATGGAACTCGAGTCAGCAACTCAAAGAGCAACTTTTAAAATCAAACATTTTGTAACAATGTAAGCCAACGTTATGCTAATTTTATATTTACATGTTGAGAAATAACAGCAGGGGAATATTAAAGATTTTTGTTTTCTATAATTAAACCATTACATTTCTATAAAAGGAGACGACTTTGTATGCACAGTAAGACACTGCACTACACAGCACACGGCAGTCTCGCTGCAGCGAGGTGTACCAGGCCGCGCTCCTTAGCGCTGTGTGTGAATGCTTGGGATTCAGAGCCAGCGCTGCAGCGAAGGTGCAGAGGCAACACTGGGCAAATGCTCCCAGTAGAAGGAGGTTTACTATGCACCCAGTTTGAGTTAACCTTTTGTTTGCTGTGTATTCAGGAAAATCTACTAGTGCCGTATTTTTTTAAATGAACCCCAAATCCAGTTATCCCACATGAGGTCATGACTTTAAGAGAAGCTGTACCCTAGAGTCCAGCTGTTAATATATACAACCTCCGTAATCGCTAGGTACTTGCTGAATAAAGAAAGACAAAAGGTCAAATACACTCGTCTAGAATGGGAAGCAAGCCGAAGGCAGATGACAAAGGAAGGCAGACAGTTCAACATAGTGATTCTAAAGCAAAGAGGGTGGTGAAGGGCAGGCCAAGGACTTTGGTTACTCTTTCAATCTGGAAAAGAATATACTTTTATCTGGCTGCAACAAACAGGTTGTGAGATGAAGGCCAGCTTTCCCTCCTGTCTGACCTCTGTTCCCACCAGGGTGAAGACAGCACACAGTGCTCCTCGAGTCAGCAATATTATTTCAAAAGAAATTCAGAGCAAGGGCCTGTGATTTCAGGGTCAGAAAGAAAATGTTTAAAAGCTGGCAGCGATGTAACAAATATAACTATGTCCTGATCATAGTAATGTGTGACTTAAGACAAATGTTTTCTCTGGATCCAAAGTGTAGCGGTGCCCCCTTAAAAGAACCACCCTGTTCCAGGCAAGAGCTTTAAGATGTGGTGAAGTGTACGGATAAAGAAACCAGTACGCCCACAGTCGAAAGCCTTAAGCATTTGCTGCATTTTGTTTTTAAAGACTTTCCTCTGAGCTGTTTCAGTTCACAGACAAATAGAGAGAGGGATACAGAAATCTCTCCATCACCTCATCTCCACACATGCACAGCCCTTCCATGCCATGGCTGGCTCACCAGGAAATAGTTGCGTTTCAAAGCGAGTATTTACCCATTTCCTACCATGTGGCAGGCTCTGTATTATTTACTTGCTGGGGGATCAGCGTGGGCAAAAACACATATTTATAGGAAGATTGCCGGAAACGGTCTGTACAGTTCTATGCAGGCACAGTAGTTCCATAAGGCATATAGTCTGCGTGCCGAGAACACCTACGCACTGAGCATGGAGACAAGACAGCTGTGTTAAAAAGAAGAAAAGCAGTCACACGCGCACTAACAGACCGTCTAGTGCTGGCGAGGCTGTGGAGCAACAGGCTCACGTGTGAGAATGTGAATTGTCAGGGACCTTGCCCAAAGCACTGTAGTAATATTTACTATTAAAAATGTACATCTCTTCTGCCCTAGCCATCTCACATCTGGGAACTTATCTTAAACAGTAAAACGATGTGTAGAAAAAATAGTTTTCATTAATTTATTCATATTACACCTCAACTGTTATCCCATCCCCTTGTTTCCTCCCTCCCTCCCGCTTTCATCCTACTCCCCTCCCGTGTCTGTGACTGAAGGGGACCTCCTCCCCCTCTATATGATCAAGTCTCTTCTTGGTAGCCTGCTATCCTTCCTCTGAGTGCCACCGGGTTTCACCATCAAGGGGATGTGGTCAAATATGGGGCAACAGAGTTCATGTGAAAGTCAGTCCCCACTCTCCACTCAACTGAAGAGAATGTCCTGTCCATTGGCTAGATCTGGGTAGGGGTTGGAAAAATATTTTAATGGATGCTTATGAATTAATTTTAGTGGTAATAAAACCCTTCAGATGGCTCAAATGCCTGTCAACAGATTAATCAAAAGAAAAAGGATAGTTCAGCATACTAGGAATATATATATATATATATAATATATATATATAAAATACACGCATAGCCATGGGGTTCATGAGATGTCATCCCTCTTTGAGGGTCTACTGGCAGTTATTGGTTGCTGAGGCAGGAGGATGCCATCTTCTTCAGTGGGGTACCCACCCATGCTTGTGCAAGCAACGCCGACTGTACTCAGTGCGCTGTGAACACAAGACCACCTCAAAGAAGGGAGACTTGGTCGGAAGAATGACTTCAGCTGGAGAAGGAGGAGGGGAGAGAAGGGAAGGCTGGGAGAGGGCTACCATTCATTACATACATGCGAAGGCTGGGAGAGGGCTACCATTCATTACATACATGTGAAGGCTGGGAGAGGGCTACCATTCATTACATACATGTGAACGCTGGGAGAGGGCTACCATTCATTACATACATGCGAACGCTGGGAGAGGGCTACCATTCATTACATACATGCATGAAACTGTCAAAGAACAAAAGCAGAAAAAACATGCAGCATTGAAAGAATAATTTAGCTGTGTCTTGGTTTGCTGTAGAAAACAGACACAAATGACAAGGAAGGTAAATACAGCAACTGCACTTTTGTGTAAGATAAATGCTTTCCCAGGTCTCTTATGTGTGCTTATATTATCACTATACAAATCACATGAGCATGGGAGAGTCGCCGGAGCTCAGAAGCCTAACCTCCAGCTTACAGATATGGCGCTGACAGGAGGGTAAGGCTCAGAGCAGAGAACTCACACCCAGAACGTGAGATCCGGGCAGGCAACATCAGCTTGTCGAAGAGATGGTGAGAATCTGCGAATCCTTCTGTGTTGTCGCTAAGAACTTACTGCACGCGCACTCTTGGCGCA
This sequence comes from Acomys russatus, assembly GCF_903995435.1. Taxonomy (NCBI): domain Eukaryota; kingdom Metazoa; phylum Chordata; class Mammalia; order Rodentia; family Muridae; genus Acomys; species Acomys russatus. The sequence goes on along the minus strand of NC_067166.1, from coordinate 10,913,486 downwards.
CCAGGCCCTTCCCTCCCTCTCTTTCCCGGTTCCCTCCAGCTCCTAGTTGACACAAGCAGTTACTTGTTTGCCTCGTCCACTAAGATGCAAAGGTCATGAGTGAAGTCCTGTGCTGTGACTAGTGTAGCTGGGATCTAAAATAGTCTCTGCTACACGGATACAGTCAGGAAATACTTGCTATATAAATAACGAATGAGTTACAACTCATGTACAAAAGTTAAAAATAGACAGACAGAGATGACAAGCTAAAACAGTTAATAACAATTCTAAGTGGATGGTAACACTTAAAAAACAATGGGTCCAAGGTTAGGAGCACTGACTGCTCTTCCAGAGAACCCAGGTTACATTCCCAACATCCATTGGCAACTTGCAACATTTTTAATTCAAGGCCCAGGGGACCAGACTCCCTCTATTGGCCTTTACAGGCACTGCAATGTATGTGGCACATAGCTATACATGCAAACAAAACACACATACATACACATCTAAATGATCTAAATAAATAAGTCATAAAAATTTTTTTAAAAAGAGATTAAAACATATTTAGCTGGGAGATTTGGCCATTAGCGCATGGTGAAGAAGTCAATAAGCAGTGATATTGAAAGCAGAGACTATTTGCAGCGTGCTAGCGGAAGAGGCACGTCACAGCATCAGACCTGAAGGAGCTTATGTGATGCCCAAAGCAAATTCTGAGCTTTAGGGTGAAGGTCTATGTCAAGGCACAGCTGTAAAAAATACTGTTCTTTTCAAATTGGAATAGCTGCGACTCTCAGATATGACCACAGCACAGGACAGAAGTCATCTCCTGTGTTCTCACATATTCATAATCCAGGGTTAGTGAAGTCCAATAATTTACATACATATTTTTCTAGGTAATCCTATAGATTTAGGCCACATTGTTAATTCTACAGAATTCTTTTCTCAGATTCCCACTACTTTTACTTGTAGTTGTATACATTCTAATTTTCCAGAAAAGCTATCTGAGGGTAGGTTGTATTGTTAAGGCTAGCCGCACAAAGCCCTGAAGACCAGGGAGGCCATCCCCAGAGCCTACGGGTCCTCAGAGCCCACTGTGGGCAGGATGAAGGGCTACAGAAGAGGCATTGAACACGGAAACATGAGGCTTTGTTACTTTTTAAAGGCACTTCAAAATAAGAATGGGCTTTTCAGTGTCGTTGACTGAACCATGCTTACACTTGATATCCAAGTATGCTTTTAATCATCTGTAGAAAACCTGGTACATACTTAAAAATCATGTACTTTACCTTTACTACATAAACAAGAAAAATCAAGTAGTTCTTAAAGCTACAGGACAGTACAGGTTTCTTCTGAACCCTTTCAGAATGAAGGTAAACATTACAGAAACGAAAGACAAGCTTGTTTTCAATGAGACTGAACAGCGATCTCGTGTTCTTGCAAGTGACCAACAATCCACCTGAGAATCCCAATCAATTATTCCAAAATATTTCGGCTCTTCTGACTTAAAGACCCAAATCTCTGAAGCTCTCACAGAGACATGCTACGCAAACCAGTTCCGTAGATTTAAGAACTGCCTTCTTTTTCCCGTTTAATAGGAAAGACGAACTCTTATGTATATATTGGGTTTTCTGTAGATGAATAAACACATATTTAGATATCAAATGTCGACACATTTAGTTAAAATCAATTAAACTGAGGAGTCCTTCCCTCCTGGCTCTCTACACTTTTCTTTAATCCCGGTCAGTGTAAACCCTTATTACCAGTAATTTGTGGCTGTAACATTGAGGAAAAATGCTGGCCTCACAATTTTTGTCATTTCTCACCCCCCCTCTTTCCCCGCAGGCTTCTACTGTTGATGGCCTTTATGGAAATATAAATTCAATCAGCAGCTGCAAATTTCATGAGCCGTCCATCTTCGTGCTGCATTTCTAGCTGAGTGTCAAAACAATCTGTGGATTTCTCCCTGATGAAACACACATTGAATTGTAAATTTCTGCAATTTCCTCACGTTTGACTTTCAGCTGCCAGCCAGGGAACAGCACACCAGGCTGCGGCACAGAGCTCGCCATTCTTACTTCCTCCCCTGATTTAAAGAGTTAAGATCTAGAGAGCGCACGGCGGCCCCTTCCCCAGCGCTGCACAATTAAGTTTTCTGCACTAATAAGAAAATAAGCCAACCCCCCATAGATACACGATATAGTTTACAGAGAAACTGTTGCCTACGAGATGTGCTCGGTCCGTGTGGTCATCTGTCCTTATTTCCGCCGCTGGGGAGTGAGCAGTGAGACAAGCTGTGATAAACTGGTGTCTTCTTCTCTATAGGGTATCACCGGAGTCCATACAGAAAGCAGTCACAAAGTGCTGACTGGTGACTATGAGCTTTAATGAGATATGGTTTTGTTAAATATGTCCAAGAGAAAAATACTAAAACAAAAAAATTAAAACACCAGACTGAGCATTCTCCTTAATATAAAATTACAACTGGGTTAATTTTTCACCCAAGAATCATTTTCAACTGAATAACAGATGGGCCTGCTTTTAAAGAACACACTAGTACAGAACCTATGTTGTTTTACAAGTAAGTAAGGAGAAATGTCGTGAGCTGTGATGAGCTATCTTAACATAGTCATTACACTGTATTTCAGAAGATATCCACTTCTTCTTATAAACCGTTTTCATTATTGCAAAATAAGTCACAGGCGTATTTACAAATTCATCAAGTCACTACAGTAAGCAAGTCTCACGGTCCTAGAACGATAGATGAAATGGCAGCGCTTTGGTCCTTTACTTAGCAAATATTCATTGAGCATCTCGTAGCTGCCAGGTAATGTTTATTGGCCTCGAGGGCACAGAGAAACCAGGAACCTCGCGCTCGTCTCAGAGATGGCAGGCTAAGCTCGAGAACAACAAGACTTAACTGGTAAAACGAGGTGCTATGAACTAGAACAAATGGAGAAGCACGCTGCAGAAGGACAAGCGTCAGTGGACAGTGATGGCACATCCAGGGAGACCGTCCTAAGGCAGAGGAGTCTCCAGGGAGGCAGCAGACGGGGAGAGGTGCTAGCTCCAGGCCGAGAGAGAATGCAGTACAGTGCACACAGCAGGGACACACCGAGTGACACGGCGAGTGACTGTGGAAAACCGTAGGTAGCCAGAGACGGCCCACAGGGCTGCAGTGTGACGAGCCAGACCAGGGAGGCTGGAGTGTTAAGATATTTACTGAAGCATTATCTGGAATGCAAGACGGTGGGAGGGATTTTAAGCATGAATATAAAAATTCCTGGAGTCAGACTTGAGTCAACTCTAGTTCTGTCAGGTAGGGCTGTGCAATTGGGGCGGGTTTCTTTCTCTTTCTCAATTAAGATGATATCCCCGAGGTTTGGTTTGAGAACTAAATAGTTTATAACTATGGTTAAAGGGCTAATTCTCCAGCATAAAGATATATTTCATTTAGAAAACATTTTCTGGATGTTTACTGAATATTGTATAAATACCTCGCAGAAGTTTATAAACAGAAGCCAGAAGAAAAATTTTAATGATCACAAAATAGATCTTGGAAAGATATTAATATACAGAATCAATCAATATTCTTAAAATATAAGGGGACCATACAAGTCAATGAAATCTCATCAATATTTTAAAAATACATAATTTTTTTTACAACAAAAATAATCCATGCTGGTGTGTGTGTCTGTGTGTGTATGGGGGGCGGGGATGGTACTCTGTAGAATACCTTAAAATAGCACACTGTCATAAAATTGGGCTTCAACTAGGACGGTGACAAACACTGAGTTTCAGACCTGACTCCAGGCCCTAAGGGCACAGAATGGCAGCAGTCTCTTGCCAGAGAGAAAATTTCCTGTTAGTTGAGGAGGGGTGGTGGAGGAGCACCGAGCACATGTGTAACACTCGCAGTATCAAAGAGTTGTGCCACGTGGGGACATCTAAGCAGGAGGCTCTTGGTGGCTGAACTGGAGCAAAGCAGGTAGTCACTTTAGTGTAGAGGAAGAAGCCAGCAACAACGTTTAGAGAAACAGCACAGGTACGTCAGGGGTTCAAACCCGCTCAGCTGTACAGGGTGAAAAACGATAAAGCTGAAAGCAGCAAATTTTGCTAGACCTTTGAAGTTCTCTAGCACCCAAAGGACATGAAAGTAAATAATGGACTAGAGATACTCGCCACCCTAGATTTCTACAGAAATAATCTCAGTGAAAAATGAGTATTAAAAAAAAAAAAAAAAAAAAGACGGCAGCTTGGCAAGACCACCATGAAGAGAAAACTTTAGCTGGTATACTCAGACAAACTAACCCCTACAAACAGAACAACGAACGGTATTACGGTAGGATATCGACTGCTTCTGATTTACGGTGATTGGCTATGGTCTCTTGACTTTATGATGGTGAGACAGATGTAACAGAATGCATATGATTATAATTCTGTATATAACACAGTACATGACATAATTGTCTTTTTATAAAGCAGTCTTTGTGTTCAGTTCATCCAACTGTAGGGTACACGTCCATGTTCTGAGCATGGCCATAATAGGCCAGATAAGCAACGATGCCCAGTGCACTAGGTAAATTAAATGTGCTTTCAGCTTCCACTACCTTCCACTACCTGCAACCTAAAGTGACTAAAAAATGAGAATGTTTAGGGTGAGTTTTAAAAGGCAAGAGAAAACCACAAGGAAAATTAAGTAAAATCATTTTTCAATACCTCAGGAGAAGCACAGTAAATAATCTTCAAAGGAAAACCAAGATCCAACAAAGAACACTGAAAGGAAGCTGTGGGCACAGGAGCAACTTCTGAGGTGAGCCGGCTAAATGTCTGCAAACGGGCTGCTACACAGACCTGGGAATCTGAATTTGAATCCTCAGCTTCCATTTAAAGAGCCAGAGAGGCTGCCTACGCCTAACACTCAGCACTGGGAGACAGCTGCTGGCCAGCCATCCATGCCAGCTTCTAGGTTAGTGAGAGACTCTGTCTCAAGGCAGGCAGGCAGAGAGGTGGCAGAAGACACGAGATGACATCTTATTCTGGTCTCCTGCGCACACAGGCATGTGCCTCAGGTGGACCACATAGGCCGCAGGCCACACATAAATATGTGTATACACACATATACCACATATGCCACAGGTCACACATGAGCGTGTGTATACACACACATGCACCACAGACGCCACAGGCCATACATGTATATGCACACATGGAGAAAATAAATGATGAGAAACTGCGCTCGTGAACATATTGAAAAACTAAGAAAATATTAGCAATGACAGTAAAACTGGGACAGTACAAATTATTATCTACAGGAAAATACATATCAGAAAACAAAATAAAATAAAATTATCTGAGACTTTTAAGAAAGTACAAAAAATTGGTGAACAAAGAAACAAAGAAAATAGAATATAGAAAACAGGAGTAGAATTAGTGTTTAATAAAATAGGAAATACCAAAGTTAAAATCTGGTTCTTTGAAAATAGACAACAAATAGATAACAAATAGAAAATAGATAACAAGTAGAAAATTTGTCATCAGTTTTAAGAGGAAAAGTACAAGTGAACAATGCTAGGAATTTACAAATATATGGAAAAGCAGAATATTATATTTTATGCACATAATAATTGCTGAGGTGTGCACATGTTTAAATGTGTATGAATGTTTTGTCTAAATGCACCACATGAGTACAATGCCTGCAAAGGGCAGAAGTGGGCGCCAGATCACCTTGGAATTAGAATTATAGACAGCTGTGACCCTCACAGACACCATAAGGGTGTTCAGAGCTGAACCCAGCAAGTGCTTCTAATAGCTGAGCCATCTCTCCAGCCCCTAAATATGTGAATCATTAAAAACAAGCAATTAGATAGAGCAAATAGATCTTGTAACTATTAAAGAAACCAAACTGTCATAATAATAATAATAATAAATCTACCTATTAACAATAGACTTTAGTGCAGAATTTCTATGGAAAAGACTCCCAAGCCTAACTCTCATTACTTAAGATGTTTACCTTGCCCTAATGTACACCATCAATTCACTGGTAGGAACATGTCCTAGCCAAATAATCTGTTAGGACATTAATCGGTTTCAAGAGAACCTGCCTACTCTAGGCAGTTTTATACTTACCACCAGAGAAAGGATTTTTGTTGTTGTTGTTGTTGTTGTTTGAGACAGGGTTTCTCTGTGTAATAGCCCTGGCTGTCCTGGACACAATTTGTAGACCAGGCTGGCCTAGAATTCATAGAGATCCACCTGCCTCTGTTCCCTGAACACTGGGTTTAAAGATGTGTGCGCCATCATGCCCAACAAGCTAAATTTAGAGAAAGAAATAAACGTAGGAGGCAAATGTTGAATTCCTAAGTGGATAAAGAAGATGAAGTGAGTCATTGCCTTGGCTCCTCCTGATCAGATTCTGAGCAGACAGGACTTACACGCTCATATCAGTAGTGCAGCAAGAGGTACAGGTTACATACGCAGAGACAACTAACCAATCCTTAAGAAACAGCTATCTTTGTTTGAGGCAGGGTTTCTCTGTGTAGCCCTGGTTGTCCTGGAACTCGCTCTATATACCAGGCTGGCCTCAGACTCAGAGCTCTGCCTGCCTCTGCCTTCCCAGTGTTAGGATTAAAGATGTGTATAACTGCCCCCACCTGGCAGGGAAGAAACATACATCTTAAAGACAAAGGCACTCTAATCTTTCCAACATAACGCTGGTCCCTAAACTAAGCGATTGAGTTGCTAAGCTCAAATGTAAATATAAGCTTCAATGATGCCAGGTAACTGACTAAAAAGACCAAGGACTTTAGACCTGGGATCTGCAGGCCGTGGGGAGAGGACTGCTCCAGAGACTCCGATCGTCAGAACAGGGAGCAACAGCCACCATCCAAAACTTCCACCTTCAGAAATACACCCCATGGGACAGAGTACCTAAGTGAAGCCGAATGCAAAACCAGCCGGAAAGGAAAACACTTTCTGCTTTCTCCTGACAGTGAGCCGGTGGTTTCCCCACAACACAGGTATTTGCTACCAGCTTGCAAGAAATTTGGCTGCCAGCTCCCAGAACTGCCATTGTTACAATGTCAAAATGCAGGCAACCATAGCCACCAGCCAGGAGGCTTCTCTGGGTTCGACCATATTTCCCAGAGCACACAGTTCTTATCTGTAATTGAGCCTTTTTGCTTTTCAACCTCTAATAGCATCTCGCTCCCCATTTCCAAGGTCCTATTATACTTTTATACAGAAAGAGGTTTTAATCATTCTTAAAGGTGAATCATCTTTCCTTTGTAGGAATATTTTTTAATCAGTTAATCATACATACAATAAAGATATGCATAATCGTTACTACTTTTTTAACCTTTCCTCTTCAGATTTTAAACTATCCTTTAACTAGCAGTTAGAAATTTATAGTAATATAAAATTATTTGCTCACTAAATATGGAAAGACTTCTGAGTCCTGGAAAAGGCAGAGAAATATTTAAACACGTTTCCATGACTCTCCTCTTAAATATAGAAGCAGGAGAAAAAACTGGATTTATATTTAGTAACAGTTAAAAATAATTAAAAACAGCAAGTCAGATAAATATACATTCTATCATCCACTCAGACAACAGCAGACACAGCTGACGATCATGAACCCCAAATCCAGTGGTGGGGGGTGGGACTTATGCACACCTGCTTCAAGACAAAGCTTTCCAAGTCAGCCATCCCAGCGGATGACTCTGTCGCTTCAGTTTGGTCTCCAGAGGGATGAACAAGATACCTGAGAAGCAGCCTGTGCTGCTTGGTACAGGAATATTAAGCCAATGCAAAAGTTGTTCTTTTTCACCAGTAGATGGCCTTACTCCAAATCCTAAACATTTAACCAATCCCCCTGCCCCCCCCCCCCCCGAGACCTGACGGAGGTCTGTGATCTGGGTACTTAAAAAGAAGTTTCCCAACACCGGAAACTTAACAGCAACACTTCATCTCTGAGTACCAATTTTACCCCCACTCCTTCCTTTGTACTTATTCCTAACTCTACAAAAGGAAATGATAAACTTAGGAGCAAGTGGGGCCAAAAAGCATCCCTCCTGGCTCCCCAGCAATACACAGCGTCAGTTTAATGCAGCTTCCAGAAGACATTCGATGTTGTGGGATGCAGGGATAAAAAGACACTTTATTCACCAGCTCTAACCACCCAGGCAGCTGTCCAATGGAAAAGAATAATTGGCTAGAAATAAATCCACTGGCTTTAATATAATTCAACTATGGAAGGCACAAACCTTTAAGTCAGTGTTACAACAAAGGGAAACCATAAATACCTTACTTTAAGAGTTGAAAACAAGTACTATAAAGGAAAAAATTTCTTTTTTATGTACCTTTGAACAAAAGACATTAAACAAAATTAATGTCCAAAGGAAACTATGGTACATAAATTAAGTGCCTAGAAAGAAAAAATCTAATTAAGCTTGAAGGTTTCTAATGAAAAAAACAAAACAAAACAAAACAAAATGAATTAACATGTTTTATGTATCAGCTATTTCCTGGAGGTGATTAAAATATTTAACACCTACTCTGCAAGTTTCCATTGTTTTCTCAACTTCAGTGTTTAAATGTTTGCAACATCAACAAACAGTTTGTAATTGTTTGCATGACTTAGTAATTCTGCAGTCCGAGGATGTTTATCATCAAACTAACCAAATTGTTGGAGAGGTCTCTCTAGTGAAGGGGCTGACAAGCTATGCATAGAACTGTTAGTCATGCGGTTAAGTATTTCCCAAGTAAGAGGTGAGACTTAGTCGCTATTCTTTCCATCAGTAGCCTTCCCTTCGTAAGATGCTTTATTTTTTTTCTGAAAGCTAAAATACTCATTTCCTTTTGAAAAGAATAAAAGTTCTATTAAGTAAGAATTATAAATTAAAATTGTCTACATTAATAAAAAATGATTTCCCTAAGCGGAGAAACACAGATTCAAATTCAGGTTTTTAAAAACATTCTAAGATTATTAATACATGTTGTTATTATTATCATCATTGTTTACACTTTTGTCTTGGTACTAAATAGAATTTTGAAAGCTAAAAACACAATTATATCTCAAAAGAATCATAGACTGAAAGAAAAAAATCTGAGAATGAACTTTAACTGACTCTATACATGCATATTAATTTAGTCTCAGCTAGTTTACTGAGAACTAGAGTAAGCCAGCGATGTCGGTAATAGGCATATGGACATTCTCTCTCTGCTGGGAAGGACAGCAAAATTCGTTGACTCTGTAGACACGCAGAGCATGCGGAGCTTGGCGGTTTTGCGGAATACCACGGTGCATACATTGACTAGGCAGTTGGACATGATGGTTTGCAGCTCGAGTGAGAGGGCTGAGCGTAAGACGCAGCTTGGAAATCATCAGCATGTATAGCAACTGAAGCGGTAGGAGTGGGCGCATTTAAGAGAGAATCCTGGGGGGGAACAGAAGGATGTAAAAGCTGCCAGATAAGTGGGAACGCTTTCGGAAACCTGAAGGAACAGTCAGAACGATAAAGGAATACTGTGGCTAAGATTTTAAGGAAGGTAATCAAGCCACAAAATGAAACAGGAGACCCTGAGTGATCTTACCAGAAGCATCTTGGGTTGAAAGTGGAGACAGGGACAGGGAAGAAGGCTGAGATCAGAGACACAGATCTGCCCTTTATTAAATAAAGAAGAATAAAAATTAGGCACTTTTTTTAAACATGCAGGCACTGTGTGAGGATAGACAAGGATATTACATTGTAGAGAAATAACCCACAAACAGTACCCCTCACAGTGGTGACAACCTGCTAGGGAAGGCAAACACAGCACTAGACAATTTCTAAGTGCATGTGATAGAAACCTTGGTTCTGTTTCTTTAAAGGAACAGTTGGAGAGTTCATTGGATTGTGCAAGATTTGAAGAAATGGGTCCTAACACTATGTAATAAAAGAATTATCAAAAATGCCACAAAGCTGGTCTAATAAAATATTATTTGGCTGCCAAGATGAGTCAGTGGGAAAAGGCACTTGCCAATAACCCTGGCATCCTGAACTCAACCCCGAGAACCCATGGGGGCTAGTGGAGAGAACCGCCCCCTCCTGCAAGCTGTCCTCTGACCTCCACATGCACGCCATGGCATCATGTGCCCCCCAAAATAAATAAATGCAGTGACAAACAACAAAAAGCTTTGGCTGCAGGCCTTAAGCATTAGATGTGACAGTTTGCCCCACTGAACTTGCTGGCTCTACATGGTACACGATGCCTCCACCCTGAGTGCTCTGCCCTGCCCTCAGCTACAGCCCAACTAGATCCACTGCCAGGAAGGTTTTCTGTTACTGAATTAATCTTACCACTAACTCGTGAATTCATAAGTGGGGCAGACATTTCTTATTGGCGGATTTGAAATCACATGTCCACATTCCAGCTACAGGCAAGCTGGGGGTAAGTGCTTTTACTCAGGAAGTCATCTTGCCAGGCAAATAATATTAGGCCCATTCTGTGGCATTTTTGATAGTTCTCTTATTACATAGTGTTGGGACCTATTTCTTCAAGTCTTGCATAATGTTATGAGCTATCCAACCTTTACTTTAAATGTTCACATTCTTGCTACAAGACAAGCAAGGTGAGTCCTTTACTTAAGGGAGGCGGGTCTACTCTTTGGTAAGACATAAGGAACAGGAATACAAACAGGAAAAGGCTTACACTAAGAACTGCTATGTTACAAAGAACATGTCTATAGCCAGGTGAGGAAGTATCATTAACAGTAACAGGGCGGTTTATTTTTCTCTCATAGAAACTAATGGAAGACAGGAGTCTGGGCTCTAAATGACAGCAGACTGGACATCGTCAGGGCTTCATTCCTTCCCTGTAGATACTATATGCTCTTAAAGCCATCTCAGGCTGCGGGGAATAAAAGGGCAGCCGAAGCATTCATGCTGCTCTAGCCAAAGGGAAAGAAAAGGCAAAGAGTATGGCTTTCCCTATTAGAAACCCAAGGACTGCTTGTTCACTCTGTGGCACGGTGCCCCGGAAAAGCAAGTTCTTAGTAAGAAGAGATGGTTGTAGAGGGGGAGGCCAATTGCAACATCAGGCATGGCGCACAGGGGAAAGCAGGCGCCACAACAATTAGATACATGATAGTGATGAAGAAAGAAAGAAAGGAAGGAAGGAAGGAAGGAAGGAAGGAAGGAAGGAAGAAAGGAAGGAAGGAAGGAAAAAAGAGAGGTATTTAATTGAGACAGTAAAGGCTCGGGGTGGGGGGTGGGGGTTGGAGGGTGGGGGGGGGGGGTTAGCAAGACAGAGGTTCAAAGGTCAAAAAGAGAAGGGCAGTAGAGGTAAGGGAATCGGAGTGCAAAGGCCTGGTAAGATACCTGGCGAGGAGGTAAGAATCCCAGGAGCTGGAGACTGGAGAGCAAGAGTGGACTGCGAGACTGTCCACCAGGTAGGCGGGAAGCCGATTCTGTGGCCCGCAGCCTGCACCTAATGCGTAAGGACAGTGGGAAGTCACTGAATTGAAGCAACTGTCATGTAGCCACACCTAACACTTAGAAGCCACACTAGGACCAGCAATGTGGGGCCTGGATTAGAGAAAGACAGGTAGAAAAGCCAAGCAAAAGGTGGCTGTAGTTCAAGAGACAGAGACAGAGAGGGACGGACTAAGGATTGAAAAGCTAAGAAGAGAGGACAACTGAGCATCCTGTCATCTGAAGGGATAGTGGTGACATTGAGTCAGGAACACTTGTTAAATCTGATTTTCAAGTTTCTGTCTTAGACATCTGGTTGAGGATGGATCCCATTCATGCAGACAGACCACTTGACTATACAGCAAAATGTTTGCTTTTTTTTTTTTTAAGGAAGGTAAGATTTTGACTTTTAACCTGATAAGTCTGACATACCTGTCAGCTACTTACCGTCTTGTAGTGTTTTGAATCAGACAAATAGTGGGGATGGGTTGAAAACGGCCCAGGACACCGAGCAGTGAAACCACGGTGAATGCGGTGGCTCAGAGCCAGCAACAGTGTGACCGTGGAATGGCTGGGTAGAGCTCCCACTAGCCGGGTCGCTTAAGAGATGGAAAAGAGGATGTAGGATGCGTTTCTTGCTTCTCCAGATTCTGTCTCGTGGTTCTGGGCAGAAACCTGACACTCAAAAGCACTCTACCCTACCCTGCACCCACAACAGCTTTCTGGGCATCACTGTCCTAAATCTGTGTGGGCCAATGAACTGATCTGCTCATCTTGGTAGGGGGGCGGGGAGGGGACACTCAGAGCCATGAACTACTTTGAAAGATTTTCATTTTATATTCGGTCCGGTATACCTCTTTCCCTCTTGGAGAGTCACAGTGCACAATAATGAATTAAAAGCTCAAACAAGTCCTATATTTTGTCATAATAATGTATTTAATCATGTTGCAAAAAATTGCTTCCCAGACTTACTTGGCCTCAAAGTGCTTTCAGCTTACAATATATAAAAGTATGAAATATAAGCCAGAGAACCAGTTGTGGTAGCATCTGGCCAACTGCAGCAGGACTACCATGAGTTCAAGGTCAGCCTGGCCCACATAACGACTTCTAGTGCCGTCTAAGCTACAAAGCAAAAAGCCTGCCTCAAAAATAAATAAATGAATCAATAATGAGGAAAAAGACCAAACCCTGAAACCATTGGTATAGTGAGACATAGACTGGCAGAAAGTTGGGTAATGCCTTGAAAAGGAGGAATTTACAAAAAACACAAATGGTAGGATCAGGAAACTTTAAGAGAAGTTTGTGGTTTCTTTTTGTTTTTTTGTTTTTTTAACGGAGATAAAAAAGGAAAAACTGACGAGTGAGACCAGGAAGGCACTACATAAAAAACCCTGGACCCTACACCTGCTCTCAAGGCCCTAGGCCACTTCATTGTCCCACAGACCATAATATGGTCTGTTACAAAGAGGGAGGCAGCAGTGGAAAGCCATGAGCCTTGGAATGAAAGGACCCATGTCTATGTCCTAGCTCAGTCTCGTGCTGGCTGCTAACTGACCAACCAGTGTGTGCTGTACATGGCTGCTGAGAACGAAGGCGGTGGTACTAACAGTGCCGACGGCCTTATTAACTGCTGCTCCACACCCAGAGGTGTGCGTTGCTCATCCACAACTCACAATGCTTCAAGAGTGATGGACTGGAGGCTGAGCTTGATCAAGAGGATGTTCTGAATAACAGGAGCAGTGAGATGTGGATGAACTGTTGTAAAATTCCACACCAACTGTAGGTGCTACGCATGAGAATATGCATGCATACATGGCTTTGCTATCCACATGTGATTGTTTCTCAATCACTTTTCCTTTTTTTTTTGTTTTTTGTTTTTTGTTTTTTGTTTTTTGTTTCGAGACAGGGTCACCCTGTGTAGCCTTGGCTGTCCTGGACTTGCTGTGCAGACCAGGCTGGCCTCGAACTCACAGCAATCCGCCTGCCTCTGCCTAGGATTAAAGATGTGCACCACCACACCCGGCTATATTTTTTCAAAAGTAATTTTAGAATGTTCTGTGTATGGGTCTATGTACCTGCTGCGTGATGCCCAGAGTGGCCAGAAGAGGGAGTTAGGCGCCTCTGGAGCTGGAGTTACAGATAGTTGTGAGCTGCCATGTGGGTACTGGGAATTGAACCTGGGTCCTATCTGAGTGTAGCCGGTGCTCTTATTCACTGAGCTCCACCTCCAGGCCCTGTCAATCTTTCTTAAAACAGCTCAGTAATTGTCAAGGCTTGAGAAGTGCTAATATCAGTTTCTTAAGCACTAAAGACTGATTGACAGCTTTTGTCAAAACCAGATTTAGCATTACTAAAACTTCAGATGATCTCGTAAGTCACATGATCACCAAGTTCAAACAAAGAGAAAAATCAAGTTTTTAAAAAGACATTAATTAACAAGACAGCAATACTTGCATTCTAGTACATTCATTAGACACATTTATAGGAATGATAAATTATGTGCGGAAATAGCTTCTAACTTAAAAATAATTGTAATTTTTAAAAAGTGTGGCCACATGTAAAGGCACAACCCCAGCACACAGGAGAACAGGGCATGAGAATCATGAGTTTGAGGCCAGCCAGGCTCCAGAGCTAGACCCTATCTCAAAATAAACAAACAAGCCTTCCCATCGAGAGAGTATATTTTATAGGCATCTAGGCTCTAGCTTGTCAGTGTCTACTGGGGGAGCCTAGGCTACACTAGATGATTCTGGATTCAGTGCACTGGCTAACCCACTATCTCAGAGAGGCTTTGGCATCTTAGGGATGAGTCTTTGATGTGAAAAGCTCTTTATGCTTTTCCCTATGTATTTTTCTCAGGCATAACAGTCTCCACCTGCTAAGTGCCAGTTACCAGTCCATGCGCTGAGGATGCAGGGATAAGCTCAGCTTTCTTCCCTCAGGGCACACTGGGTCTAATGCTGTCAATACCAAGAATACTGGCAGACGTCAGTTTCATTTCCAATCTTTAGTTTTCCCAGCTAAACAACAATGTAATGTGGCATAACTAATTAGCTTCCATTTGGACATCAAATTTGACAAAACAAATTGGACAAAAAGGACTTTAAGAAAAAATCAAAAAGCCAAAAAGGAAGTCAGGTCACGTAACTATCCATTTAAACATCTCTCAAGAGCTTCCACATGTATTTTGAATGAAAATCAAAGTCTTTGCCATAATCAATGAGGCCCACTTGAGCTGGTATCAGCCCGCAGCTGACGTCAGTTCTGCCACGCTCTTCTCTGTTCCCTGGAGGCCAGCTGCAAGGCTTCCTTGAGCTCTGGGAACACAAAGCCATGCCCGCCTTTAGGCCTCGTCTCCTCGTGCATCCAAACGCAGGACCCGTCCTTCCCTCTCCCTACCTTGTTGCACAGATCCACAGCTTTCGTATATTTTCCCTATGTGATAGAATGCTGCTATTGTCCAGCCACCTTGTCTAAAAAGAGCGTGACGGAGCGTGCACCTTTTATATTTTATTTGCCCAAGTAGACTAGAACTTACAATAGAAACTGAGAGTATAGTATGCATTCAACAAATGCGTGAATGAATCAAATGACTAGGATTCAGCTAGGGTTCAGACTGGTGCTAACCCTAGACGCTGGCGAAGACAGGGCTGAATGCTTTATTTCTGCTTTATGTAAAACATGCTATTAATATACACTTACTGAAATAAAGTAACATTTTGGATTTTGAGCTTTAAATTCTTAGGTACCAGAATAACAAAAACGGTCTATGAGCACTAAGGGGACAAAACCAATTCATACCGTTCTGTCTTCCCACAGTAGCTTCTCAACCTAGCTTGCGTTTCCCACTTAAAAACATTCCAACACTGACTTTAAGAGCCACGGCCTGTTTTTGTTTGGAAGTCTTGCCCAGAACTGGTGGAAGAAACAGACCACCACTTCAAAACTCTATTCCCACCCTTTGAGGTCGCCAATGTTCCGTTCTCCCCTCCAACACCCTCCAGCCACGGAGCATCTTCCTTCCGCATCCCTCCACCCTGCCTCATCCTCCCAGGGTCTCTTTCTCCCAACATCTTTGTTCTTTTGGGTCATTAAGCTTGAAATGATTTGGGGGGAAAAAAAAAGAGATAACTGTACTTCTTTTAAAGTGTATGACTGCATCATTAGTACCACCCGTCCTTAAACCTGCCCACTCACAGAAGTAGGCTGATAAATAAGAATGAGACTCAAGCTGGGTATGGTGGCGTACGCCTCTAATCCCAGCACTCCAGAGGCAGAGGCAGCGGATCGCTGTGAGTTCGAGGCCAGCCTGGTCTACAAAGCGAGTCCAGGACAGCCAAGGCTACACAGAGAAACCCTTGTCTTAAAAAACCAATAATAAATAAATAAATAAATACTGAATCACAAAGATGGGACATTTAAATTTACTCAAAAGTGTACAGATATTTCATGTTATTACAGAAAAGGGAATCTAATACAAAGCTGGGATCCTTTGGTAATGTTTAACATGCTCAGGAGTGTTCTTTATCCCTTCATAGGCTATCCCAACAGGTTTCACAGTCAAGCTGTTAAAATCGTCCGTGTTTGAATAGCGTACAGTTAGTTATCCATTCTACCAGGCATTTATACCCTAAGAAAACATTAACTCCTACAGTTTTAAAGCAGTACCTTTTCCCTTGGGTAGCACCATTTATAACTGCAATATAGTACTCTTAGCCCATTGATGTGACTCCCAAGGCATCGTGGCTGTTACACAGAGACATTCGGAAGGCAGACGGGAAGCCTATAAGCCAATAGCATAGGATAAGGAAGAATAAGACAAGCTCAGTGTGTGCGCCCATGCAAATGCAGAGAGCTCCACATACTTCGAAGGGCCATGGTGCAAATTTGGGACAGGATAGCAAAGTGCCAGTCACTGTTACTGCACAAACCATCATCTTTGCTTGAGAACACAGAAGAAGGCACCGGGATCAGAGGTACTTGCTAAAGTATAGATATTTCAAACAGATTAGCTATCCAGAGTAACTGGTCTCTAGGGTTCAGCAAGCTTGGCCTAGTGTATTGGTATTTCTAGAGTGCTGGGAAATCATCACAAATCAGCTATTTTATTTTGATCCTGCTGCTTTGCCACTGATTTAGCTCTGCATTTGGTAGAGGAAACCACATTTTATTCACTGCATGTAAAATAGCTACGATCCTATTTGAAACAATATTTCTTTTCTTCCTTTTTTTTTTTTTTTTTAATTTTTAAACCACATGGCTAAGTCTCTAAGGGTTAAAAAAAAAAAAAAAAAAAGAATTTGGATGAAACGGAAAACTCGATGAGTGAGTGACCTCTGTAGTGGGGAGAACAGAGGAGCTGCAGAGCCTGTGTCCTGCTGGAGTTTACTCCTGGGGCAGAGGAGTGCAAATGCATTCTGCGTTCCTACTTAATGCTTGATTAGGACATCTTAACCTTGCCTCTTCAGGAGACTTTCAAACAATTTATCAAGCTGACTAGCTGTTATCTAAGACTAGCCTGGGCTACACAGGGAGGGGCAGGGGCAGTGGCAACATAAAAGAATACTATCTCATACAAGATGTGTTGTGAGGTGCTACAAGGGGCCCCAGGGCTTTGCATATGCTAGGCTAAGTGCTCTGCGCCTGACCTACATCCCCAGCTCCCTCGTTCCCATCTTTGGTGACTTAAAAGGCACACACATGTTCAAGGCAGAGAACAACTTGTGAGGGTTAGTTTTTTGTTTTGTTTTTCCCATCATGTGGGTCCTAGGGCTTGAACTCAAGTCTTAGAAGCAAGCATCTTACTCACTTGTTAGTATTCCTTTTTATGGTTTCTTGACATCTTTTGGTCTTTCAGTGCTGTGGACAAGGTCTACTTATGTAGAGCTGACTGGTCTGGAAGGTTAGGCGAACACTAGGTGAGCTTGCTTCACTCCCTCCGGCTCTGTCTCCTGAGTCCTGGATTACACTTGTGCACCACCACACACAGCTCATTTTTGTTTTGTTCTGGGGGACAGGGTCTCAAGTAGTCCAGGTTGGCCTCAAGTTGAGTCTTTAGCCGAGGTTAGCCTTGCATTTTTTTCTGTACCGAGCTACATCTTCCAGGTTGTGGGCACAGCAACCCACACTTTTACATCAGGCCTGGGAAGGCAGAGGCCAACCTGGTCTATTAGCAGTTCCAGGCAGAGGAAAAAAAACTTTTATAAGAAGTTCATTACAAAATCTCCTTAGCTATTTTTTAAAGTACCTACTAATCAATAAAATCAGCCCATTTTGTTCCTTCCAATTGGAGAGCATCTGGGAGTTCGATGGGACGGCACATAGTACTGGCAGACAATTATCCCTAAGAACTAGAACTGTGTGTGTGTATTGTTCTGTTAATAGCATTTAGCTAAAAAGTAGGGTTACTAGTGGACAGGAAAAAAAAAAAAATATATATATATATATAATTATAATGAAGCATTAAATAGTTCATGCTCTTATAGTTGCTGGAGAGAAGAGAGTTAGTTCCCTAAATCTTGGTCAGCTATTAAAAAAAGAAAAGAAAGGAAAAAGAATCTTTTCTCATTAAAGCTCAAGAGAATATGAAGAGAAAAGGAAAAAAAAAAAAAAAAAAAAAAAAAACCTCAGACTGATTACGCTGTCAATTTTAGTTGTCATAATGTGCTTCAGAGATAAAACATTCCTCTGAATGGCAATTGAACAGATGGAAATTTTCATTTTTGGTTAACTGGATGGAAGAATTGGACCAGTACCTAAAATGACATTGAAAATGAAGCTCAAGCCCCCGCCCACAAGAAGGAAACAGATGCATCACTCCAGATACAAAATAAATTATTGAACAGTGCATATATTATATTGGCATCGTTGTATCCAACTGTACATCTGCACAGTGTTTGAGTGTCCTGCTGAGAGAACAGACATTTCTGAAAGAGAAAATAGGCAACTATTGAAGTGAGTCAGATAAGTATACCATTTGGGTAAGAAAAGCGAAAGCAACACTCCACTGAATTTGAAGTTATTCATGCTGAGAGGAAAAAGGAGCCATAAATTATACCTTTTCCAATGCCCTTGAACTTCTGCAATGATTAAACCCCGGTAGATTTTGAAATACAGAACCACATTTCCAGATTCTTAAATCAGAATGAGCCTGAAATAATATTCTTGCGACCCTAACGGATTAAAGGTGAATGGCCTCTTCCCCTCGTCCGCCCGACAGATGACAAGTCACATGTTAACTGGGACCACACTCCTGACCTTAAAGAGGACTCGAAAGGGCTCACAGAGCAGAGAGATAAAAGGGCCACGTGGTGGCTTACAGTTAAGTGACGAGTATGCGCTAGAGAACGGAGCCGGAAGAGGGACTCTGCGCGACTTCCGTGTTGTATTTGTCCATCGCGGCGCTGTTCTGGTCCCTCCTAGCGCACCCCGTCCAGCACCGACGCTGGTCCACTGCCGGGGCTCCCACCACGCTACCCATCTGCTCCGGATTCTCATCAATGTTTCCCTCCATGTCTTGATCCAGCTAAAGAGAATACCAGGTATTGATGGCAAACAAAGCAAGCAGGGCTTGTCATTGTATTTCATTTTTAGAGGTAACCTGTGCTGACCCTGGGCCAGCGATGGTCTTGTCACGAAGGTGACATTACAGGAAGGCCTGACCAGGGGCTGGAGACGATGCCTGAGAAGCTAAATCCTGAGGTTAGGTCTAAAAGGGAGAAATGCCAGCGGGAAAAATGTCTCTAACATAAGACTTTGCAGCCATAATAGAAAGTCTGACTTTTTATTTATTAAATCATTCATCACAATGTAATAAGCTTTAATATCTAAAGAGATAGAATATTTATCACACACAGCTTCCAACCAAACTATATTTAATAAGGATTCACTACCTTGAGACCGATAGTCTGCCTCCCAGCCTGTCAGAACAGCACAGGTGAGAAAAATATGTTCAGTGCAATCCCAGCAGATATTAACGGGAAGCAGCCAGCACACGGGCACAATTACAAGTCTGGAGTGCTGGCGCACGAGCTTCGCAGTGGTATTTATAAGTAGTATTTATTTTAGAAATAAAAGTTGCACGGGGAACTTCTTTGCATTCTTGCAATCCTTTTTAAAGGTGGGCGGCTGTGGTGAGCTCGTTAACTACGGAGGAAGACAAGTGAAACGCAGAGGCAAACCATGAAGAGGTTGGGCCCACCTGGACTTACTAGAACGAGAAGAGCCTTGAGAGGGTCAGGTGGGGATGTGGGATAGCAGACGGAGGAAGTAACTGGGAATGCGGAGCCCCTGCTGGCTTCCTCCTTGGGCTGTTCCTGCCAAGGAAGGGAGGTAAGACTAGAGCCGCTAGAATAGCACCCTGGGGTGGCTGGATGCCCGAAGAGAGTCTATTGCTAGAAAACGTCATGGTTCACAGAAGAGTGAGAGAGACAAGTGGACCAGGAGTCAGCCCTGCCCCTCTGCCTCACTCCAAGCTCTTCTTAAGCTAAAGCTGTGCTGTTTCTCCCCTTCATCCTGTCCTTACAGCTCTGATGCCACTGCAGTCAGTGTTATAACATGACTGGGCATCTTACTGACATACAGCCTACAGCACCCCTCCCATCGCCCTTTTGCTTTACTTTTATCACTATTACATTTATTTATTACTTTTGGGGCTGAGGCAAGATCTCCCTATATAATCCAGGCTTGCCTTGAATTCACTGTGTAACTCTGATGGGCCTAATTATAACCCTCTTGTGTCAGTCTCTCAAGTAGCTGGGATTGCAGGCCCGAGCCGCCAGGTGTAAATCATTCTTTTCCTCTTTGAAATCACAGGGGTTGTAAAGTTCCTGATTTGTTCTTCTTCAAGGACTAAAGGCAACTATGTTTCCATGTGCATGTTAGGCATTTGTGAATCATCTTTGCAGAAAGGCTTGTTGACATCCATGGTGTGTGTGTGTGTGTGTGTGTGTGTGTGTGTGTGTGTGTGTGTGTGTGTGTTGGCCATTAGTCTTTTCATCACTGAGTTATACAAGTTCTTACTTTTGATACTAGACATATTATATGGTTGTCAAGTATTTTCTCTTATTCTGTAAGTTGTCTTTTCACTCTGACAATGTCTTTGATGAATATGGGATTTTGATGTTGACGAAGTATAATTTGTTGCTGTTTGTTCTTTAGGAGTCCTGTTCGAGCCTGCACTGGCAAGCCCAGGGCCACAGAGATTTACCCACAGCGCTCCTTTACATGTTGTAGAAGCCTACTGCTTGTGTTACTAGTGGATGCTTTGCACATGGGGTGAGGTTTTGCAGTGTCATTCGTTTGCAGCGCTGTCTCGGTACCACTTGTTGAAGTGTACAGGTTCCCACTCCACAGCCCTGGCATCCCTGCAGTACATCGGCGGCCTTAAGACTTCCGAACACTCATCTCCACTCTGTGCTCATTTACTTAAACTGTGCACTTCTCCAGGTGCTCAAATGTACAAGGCTCTAGACCTGAAAACCCACTGGGAGCAAAGACGGACCTTCAGCTTGGCGTTGTACTTCCAGAACAGCCATCGCACCGCTAGCCTGAGTCACCTTCACAGGGATAATACTCGGGCCTGACAGTGCTTTTCAGCACCCTCTTCCTGGAGCTCACAAGAAGGCCAAAAGTCCCACAGAGCCCTATCCATCTGTGTCAGGCACTCCCACACAAGCGTCTGTGGCCCTGCAATACGGGTTACTAATCTCCCTTTTTCTTCAAGTTGCCATTGCTAGAAGTAGAGAGATAGTAAAAGAAAGGAAAGGCCATCCCAGCAGGCACACATTTCTGTTTTGAGGAACTCTACACCACTCTAAGCAATAGTCAAGAAACTTAGAGTAGCGACCAAAGAAGCAGCTTACCGTGTAAGCATGGGCCCCACAACTGTCACAGCACAGTCACACCAGTCACGTCCAGTCCACGTGAGACAAGCTCTCTCTTGTATTTAGGTCTTTGTGGTAAAGGCTTTACTGCACGTTGTGTGGGTGTATATACAACACTTGTGTCCTCCAGGCTTATGAGCTCAGCAACTAGTACATAGAAATGGGCTTATGGAAGTGGGGCGGTAAAATCCAAACATTTTTTAAAAATTGTGAATTGCATTTATTTACTTTTTTATGTGTGTCTGTGTGCACACACACATGCAGCAGATCACACCTGTAGAGGTCTTAGGACAACTCTGTAGGACACTGTTCTCTCCTTTGACCCCGTGGGTTCCAGGGATCAAACCCAGGGCATTAGGTTTGGCTGCAGGTACCTTTACTCAGTAAGCCATCTACCCAGCCCCTCAAAGATGTTTTTTAAGACACCTGACAACTAATTTTCATATCACTTTAAGGGAGAACAAGCATAGGAAAAATAAGAATTATTTGCTTTTAGTCTTTATCTTACATAAAAAAGTACAGAGAGTTATTTTAATTTTTGATCACCTAGTAGCTAAGATCATAATTCAGCTAGCCTTGTTCTGCCATGCCCATAACTCCCCGCTGTTCTCAGTACTGAACGGATGCACTTATTTACAATTCACAGTGACATTTAACAGGGAGACAGTCACTTAGGGTACAGCTCCTGTGACTTTAGTGCACATGTGAGTTGTCCATTGGTAGCCCTATTATGACAAAGATTCTATTTCAGATGGCTGGAGTGTGGCTGAAGATGCTGCAAGGATATCTATGAAATTCACTCTCAAGGACAGGCAACCACGGCTCTGAACAAACAGAAAAGCGAATGGAAAAGGTAAAATGCCCCCAGAAATCCTTTAGGCTGACAGGGTCACCACTGCAGGGGCACAGGCTCACAGGGGCTGCTCTCCCCTTCATTGTGTTTCAAAAGAGGGTAAGAGACCCCGCAAGAAAAATAACGAGATGAGAAGAGCCGAAGTCTACCTCCCGGGTTCATTCCCTTGACGTCAACAAGCACTAACTAAGCTGCTATGTACTGGCACCATCGGAGGTGCTGGCAACAGAAAGATTACATAGTGTATACACTTCATCTTAGAAGACTTTGAAATTTTAAAAGAAATGAACGAATAGGAAGCATACCTACACACCCAGAAAGGCTTTGGTTTATATTAGGAGAAGCTAAAGTAGTCACATGCATTCTAATAAAAGATATTCGAATTAAATAAATATCTGAGTGTGGGGTAAACCCAATACTCAGGAAGAGAGTCAGAAAGACAACTACAGGTTCGAAACCAGCCTAGTCTACATGAGGAGTCCCTGGCCAGCATGGGTTATAATGTGAGGCCCGATCTTAGGAACCAAAAGGAAACAACAAAAGAATTTCAGTAAATAGAAATTAGACTAAAGCAAACAAAAACAATTTAATAAAATTAAAGAATTTATGCTTTGCAATGTCATCTCTGAAAGGATCTTAAGCACTAAGTTAAAACAATTCTCATTTTTATTTACTTAGAAGCAGATCGCTTTACTATCAGTTTCTGTCGTAGACGCTCTAGGCTTGACATGGCTATGGCCCTCTGTGCCAGCTGTAACAATCTGCACAAGGTTGGGCTCATTCATGCTCCATCATGAGGTAGGAAAGAAGGGCTCAAAGTATCCCACACCCCCTCAGGGTATAGAGCAGTGCCTGTTACTGGCAGGGAGGGGCTCACAAGGACACCCTCTACCCTCACATAAAAGTAGTTAATGGTTGCTGTAGGGAGAGACTCTTGAGTGGGTCAGCTGCCTCCCACTTAACCATACTCCTGTAAGGAACCCCTCACCATACTCCTGTAAGGATCCCCAGTTAAGCTCATGGATGCATCGAGCTGACATCTTCCTTCTGTCAGTGAGTGGATGTCTGCTCACGTCTCCCCAGGAAAAGTTAATGCGACAGTTCTGAACAAAGTGATACATAGAAGGCCAAGGCATAATATTAGATCCTATCTTTAAAGTCCGTCTAGAACAAGCCAGCCTTCCATCATTTTCAGTCTCACATGCCACAACTCAAACCAGGAACATGTGATACTGTCAAGCCACCATTTCTAATAGAATTTAATCATCTGCTCTTGCCCTGGCCATCCATTAGCCCCTTAATCTCTGTTTCCAAATCAAACTTCCAAATTCCAGGCTCATTTATACGATTTTCTGGATATCTCTATTTAGATGTCTAATCAAAACCTCAAATGGAAGCTAAGACTGAAGACCTGATCTTACTTCTCCAATCTTGCTGCTCCTCCAACTGCTTTAAAAAAATCTTCAGAATTATCCTTAAACTGTTTTTCTTACCTCATTTCAAAAAACAAAGAACAACAAAAAACAAAAACAAAAGAGCAACCCCAAATAATGATGGTCATACAAACTAATTTCCCAACACAACTTTCTCTAAAAAAACAAATATATATACACATGTGTGTATGTCTGTGTGTATACACACACACATATATGTGTGGATTTATACACATATATACACGTACACACACACACAAGAAAGTGTTCCTGCTGTGCCTTTGTAAGGGACTCTAGAACCCTGCTGATATATCCTAGACCCTTCTGCCTTAAGATATGATTGCCTGCTCTGATCTATGCTTCTACCATGATGAACTCCTATCAGTAGAGGGCCCAGCTAATGAAGCTGGCTTCTGGAACTTAAAGTTCCAAAACCATGAGCTAAAAATAAACCTCTCTTTATTTCATAAGCAGCCTATGTCATGTATTTTGTTATAGTACGAAAAAACGACTAATACACCTGCATTCCTGTGTTATACCATATTATTCAACAATGATGATGTTGATGAGGAGGAGAAGCCAGAGGCTGGAGAGATTGCTCAGCGGTTAAGAGTACTGGCTGTGCCGGACACACCTTTAATCTCAGCACTTGGGAGGCAGAGGCAGGTGGATCTCTGTGAGTTCGAGGCCAGACTGGTCTACAAAGTGAGTTCAGGACAGCCAAGATAACACAGAGAAATCCTGTCTTTAAAAAAAAAAAAAGCAAAAAACAAAAAAAGTGCTGGTTACTCTTCCAGAGAATCCAAGTTCTATTTCCAGCACCTACACTGCCCCTCATAGGTGTCTGTAGCCTCACTTCTAAGGGATCTGACACCCTCTTTCGGTTTCCACAGGCAACACACATGGTGTATAGACATTCATGGAAGCAGGACACCCACATACATACAATGAAAGTAAATAAATCTCTTAAAACTTACCAAGGAATGAATGTATGAGCGGGTACATTTGGAGACTATGTTCTAACAAACAAGCTAGGCAAAGGAAGACAAATAGAGTACAATTTCACATATGCGTGAGACACAATAAATGACGCTGCTTATCAGGATCTGGGGAGGTCTGCAGGGAGCTGGGGAGCGGGCAGGACAGACAGGAGTTCTGCTGCACAGCACGGAGACTACAGCTGACAGCAAACCATGGACTATAAACCTCACACGTGTTATGGGACTTGAGGCATCCTAACTATAAAAAAGAAAAACAACAACCACATGTCAGGTTAACTTGGCCATTCTGCAATGCAGACACATACTGCATCATGCTACATACCAGAAATATAAATGCTATATAAATTTTGTTTGAAAATTCAATCCAAAAATAAACCAAATGTTTTACTGGTTAAAAACAGTAACATCTAGAACACTTGGGGAAAGTATGTAAGAATTCATTGTGTTATTTTTGTAACTTCTCTAAGTCTACAATTATGTTCAAGTCTGACATCAGCCACCCAAAAACAAGGCTCCAAGACGGTCTTCCTGTTCCAGTCTGACCACCACTGCCAGCTCCCAATACAATCTACAGCAGTGCCTCTGAGGGCGAAAGCAAATGACGTCACCCTCCTTCTCAACACCCACCAAGAGCTGCCCATGAAATCCACGGAGAAGAGGAACTTGCACAGCTGTTCTCTAAAAAACGTGCTTGTGCTTCCGATATCTACTTGGCCAACTTCCTCATTTCACTCAAGTCTTTCTTCAAATATAAGTCAACCAGAACGGCTTGGCCCCTTAAATCCCAACCCACACCCTGTACTGCTCGCCCGCCACTCTGACCGCATTCTCTATGCACTTCCCACGTGGCTGCGGCTGTGTGATCGGTTCTTTCTGTGTATGCTTTTTACCATGGCTACCTTCACTACCCTGAAAGCACGGACTTCTGCTCACACTCTCATTGGTGTATCTCAAATGCCTGAAGCCACGTGAGGCACACAGGATAGCAGTGAGATCAAGGAACAAGGTTTGGCTGATCACCTATTACAATCCAAAGCTTGTCTAAAAGAACAAAAATCCAGCTACATCAGCAAGCACTTACCATCCAGTGAGGACAGACGGTACATACACAAGTTTGACCATATTTATTCAAAGATCTTGGCACAGAGGAAGAGGCAAAGGGTGGATCTATTTATGACCAGGAAGCTCATTGTCTGTGACATCATTACCAATATATCCAAAATAAAAATGCATCACTTACGGCATCAGACCACATTTATCCAGTATACAGTTTCAACCCATTCTGCACGGGGATCCCTACTCTAACTCCATCTGCCCCGTTTTCCAGTGTTTCAAATATATCAAAAGGTGAATGGAAAGTCAAGGTGCACATCTCGCAAGCAATGGCTTCATGGCGTCTATGAACGTATTATAGAGTCACAGGGAGACTATCGATTCCTAATTAGGAAACTGGCCAAGATAGTGCTGCAAGACAGGAATATGAAAAGCAATTCAAACAACAATACATACAGTAAAGATTATTGCAAACACTTAGAAGAAACGATAATTACCTCACATTTTACAACAAAAATACTTCCTACTCTCTTTTACAACAAAAATACTTCCTACCCTCATTAAAAGGTAAATGTGACTTATGGATGTCATGTTGTGTTATCATAACTTTGTCAAAAAATTTATATGAGACAGAGAGAGACACAGAGACAGAGACAGAGAGACAGAAAGAGAGAGAGAGAGAGAGAGAGAGAGAGAGAGAGAGAGAGAGACAGAGACAGAGAGAGACAGAGAGAGAGAATGTGTGCCACGTTACTGTGCTGGAGAGATGGCTCAGGGGTTAACAGTGCCACTTGCTCTTCCAGAGGACCCATAACCCCAGTTCCAGGGGATCCGATACCCTCTTCTGGCCTACTTGGCACTGCATACATGTGGCACTCAGACTTAAATTTAGGCAAAACACTCATATACATAAGATAAAAAAGAATCTTAAAAAAAAAAAAGCCACATCCCAAAGACGCTAAATCATACCAGAAAGACAGACACCTGCATCTATGGTTACTGCTTTATTGTCCCAACAGGTAGGACATGGAACCAGCCTAGTCACCAACACATGAAGGAATAAGGATAACGTGGCACATTTGCTTAATGGAATTTTATTCAACTGTAAAGAAAAAATGAAACCATGAGACTTGCAGGGAAATAAGTGGATCTGGAAGTAACCTAGACTCAGAAGACAAATACCATATGTTTTTGCTCCTATGAGGAGCCTAGATTTTAATTTTCATGTATGGATGTGTGAGTGTGGATATGATCATAAAACTAGAAAGAATGCCAGGAGAAGGGAAAGAGGCCTTACGTGTGAAAGAGGGCACTAGAATACATAAACATGAAAGGACAGGGACGGTATGAGGGAGGAAGGCAGAGGGGGACAAGGGCACAGGAAGTGCAGAAGGAACAGCAGCAAAAACAGTGTATAAAAATCCCACAACAACCATTACTTTATATGCTAATTTAAAATAGAATTTCAGAAATCTAAGGAAGGATGGAAATAGGAACGTATAAAATCACATTCTATTGTATTCATGTATGCAATTCTCAAAGAACAAATTTTTGATTCAATTCCAAATGATCAGCCCTACATACATAGACCTATGACTAAATGTATACATGTATATATGTATGTATGTATGTGTCTCTGTGCATATCACTAAATAAACTCAGCAAGTTTTATACGTTATAATAATAATGATGATGATAAAAGAATAAGAGGCCATGAATTTGAGAGGGAGGGGGAGATACATTTTCAAAGGATAAATACAATGTAAAAATCTACATTAACTTATAAAACAGAATCTCTGAAATATCTTTGTAAAAAGATGTGAGGTGATTTAATTAGGTTGATTTTACTTATTTCAGAACGTGCATATATATGTCAAGACATCACCTTGAACTCCAGAGCTACACACAATTTTGGCAAAAGAAATCTCAATAAAGCTGATGGGGAAACAGATACTTCATCCATTCTTAACTTTAGCAATCGTTTTACAGCTGTGATTAGTCAATTTTCCTGAAGATCTTACACTTTTCATCACAAATGTCTCCATTTCTCACACTGCCATCATAAAACTCTTCGTACATACATATTTAAGAGTTGTTGAATGAGCAGCTTGAATTCACATATTTAAGAGTTTTATTTACTTATAGGCAGTGCACTTTAAAAACGGCTTCTGGGTGTTTAAGTGGAATTGACATTGAAGAAGGAAAGACAGAAGATGCATTAAAAGGGGGAGAAATGGTTCTCAGAGCAGAGCTATAGAGAGACGTAAATTCAACTGGTACATG
The DNA here is from genome assembly GCF_903995435.1 of Acomys russatus. Classification (NCBI taxonomy): domain Eukaryota; kingdom Metazoa; phylum Chordata; class Mammalia; order Rodentia; family Muridae; genus Acomys; species Acomys russatus. The sequence goes on along the minus strand of NC_067166.1, from coordinate 10,885,550 downwards.
TTAAATAAGAGTTTCATCTTAATAAATAAGATAATATAATTCTATGTGAAGTATTAGGCTAAGGTGGAAAAACTTAATTGGCATCTTAGCCAACGGGTGCAGTTTCTCACTGGGACCACTAGATGGCGACAGTAGCCAGCTGGAATGCAAGACTGAAGGCGAGACAGCCTGATTAGAATTATTCCAGCTATTTTAAAATGGTTTTATGCAATCTATCCCCCACATCATTTTGTAAAAAGATGGATTTATAATAAAGTTTAGAGTGGATAAAATTATTCTAACAGTTGAATAATGAAGCTATATCTCCACACCAGTCCTCACTCAACTGTGACTTCTCAGAGTATCATCTCAGGTTTGTCACCTGTAAAGTAACTTATGCGGAGCCTCGGGCAGCAGCAGAAGTGACTGGATGAACTGCACAGCTCTTTGAAAGTTAGAAGACGGAAAACAGTATCCGTCTGATTTAAAGTGTCGGAGAAACTGAGCACTGTGTGAACATGCTACAGTTAAGTCCTGTTACTGAGTGGTCTTGATTCAACACTAGTGTCTTCTTTAATTCTTGTAATTTTCCCACGAATGCAGCATCTCCTGGCAAGTGCTAAGAAATGTGTCTAGCACACTGTATTTATTGAATACTGTGGTCATTATTACTGATGGTGATCTTACTGTCCTAATATAAAACAAATGCACAACCCTCAAAGACGAGCTGGACGGTGGTGGCGCACGCCTTTAATTCCAGTGCTGGGGAGGCAGAGGCAGGTGGATCTCTGTGAGTTCGAGGCCAGCCTGGTTTACAGAGCTAGTTCTAGGACAGCCAAAGGTACAGAGAGAAACCCTGTCTAAAACAAACCAACCAACCAACCAATCAATCAATCCCTCAAAGACAAAGAGAACTAGCAACTCAGCTCCAGGAAATAATTTGGCCTCACTTAAAAACAGATGTAACAGTTTGTCAATCACTGTAATTAGCTTCCATTTCTGCACGAAGATCCCACTCTCCCCTGGTAAGAAACTCCGGATCAGGATCAGCGGCTGCAGTTTCTTGAGCTCATTTAAAGACACTGTAAAGGAGTGGCACGCATGACTGTCACCACGTCATCCTCACAGTGTTATGTGACTGTTGAAATGTGATGTGGTCAGTCAGCTAAGCCAGGAATCGAGTCACGGACTACAGGGCCAACAGTGGGTCTCTCTGCCTTTGGCAAAACACAATGAGTAGTGAACTGCAGATCATGAACTTCAGACACAGCTGAGGGACTTTGGGAAACAGTTTAAAAAAAAAAAAAAGGAAATCTTGGAGGAAACTACTGACAGCAAAGTGTTAACTACTGCTCTCTGTTCTGTGTGCTCCAGTTTCCTATTTCCATTATATATATATTTTTTGTTGTTGTTGCTGCTGCTGCTGTTTGGGTGAATAAATGCTCTGATTCCACCTGGGTGTGTGCGGGAGGCAAATCAGTTTAGAGTAAAAAGTAAAGAAACTGTCAACCTTGATTTTTTGGAGCAATGCTGCCACCTGCTGGAAAAGCCGAAAGTTTCAAACCTTGAGGAGACAAGGAGCACATTCAAGGGAAATTGTACCCCACCACCTTCCAATTGTTTACAAAGAAAGGGAGGGAGGGAAGCAGGGAGGGAGGGAAGGAGGGAAGGAGGGAGGGACTAGACTTTCCTTTCTGGCTGTTTTACTTTGCCGTATTCTCCTGTTCATAGCAAGTCACTAAATAATGCATGTGACTTGGCTGAGGTGAGATCCTCTGAATCAACCTGTCCTCACTACACACACGACAGTGGATGACGCAGCTTGTGAATAATTAGATAATGATTCTGTAAGGCCACATATCAGTTTAGCAGGTCAGAAAGGCACGTCCATACCTGAGCCACGCGAGAAGGTGGCTACCCCACAGACACTACTCTTCACTCTGGTAACAATATTTATTCCTCCAAGGGTAATTTGGCTCATTTATTGAACAGTGTCGTAATTACCTAGTCTAAGATTTTTTTTAACTACTTCATCTCTCTACGTGACTTTTAGATTCTGGCCCAAAAGATGCCTCAATTCATGTAATGGCTGCTTGTACGGTACCCACCCTATTCCCAGGCAGAGGCACATGAAGCTCAGTTAAATATGAAGAAATGAAACAATAGCCCCGTGTTTAAAATGAGAATATGGCCTAGTTGCCGGCTGTGAAGATATTAAACAATTGGCATTCGATGAAAGAACAGTAGCCATAGTTAATTTACGCTCATGATAACGACAGAGGGGAAGACTGGGGATTATGGGACAGCAAGCATGCGAAAATGTGATTCTAATTTGTGTCACAACATGAATATGTGAAATGCAAATTAATAAAGCCATCATGTTTTACCTGCCCTCCCCAAATCCTAACCGGTTTATATGTGAAAGAGGCTTATAGCTATGCTAGAAGATAGACCAAAGCTCCATCAATACGGCAGACCTTTCACTGCGCTCAGGGCCCTGAAACAGCCTCCTCTAACAGCCACCCTCTAGCCGCCTCCTACAGCTCCAGCTCCTGAGGATCCCATGCCCTCTTCCGGCCTCTGTAGGCACCCACATACATCACACGTGTGCACACACACACACATCACACACACACATCATATACACATACATCACACGTGTGCACACACACACACATCACACACATACATAATACACACACATATCACACACACACATCACGCACATCATACACACACACACACACACACACACACACACACACACACACACACACACGTAATTACTGTTAAAGCACTGACTGCTCTTCCAGAGCACTACTCAGTCCCCAGCACCCATGGCAGTTGACAGCCCTTCTTTGCTTTAGCTCCACAGGAACTGACACCTGTTTTTAGCCTCCTTGGGCACTGCGTGCACAATGTCCATAGAAATACAAACTTTCAAAACACCCAAACTCACAAAGTAAAATAAGTGAAAGCTAAAAAACAAAATCTTTGCAATAAATACATTAAAATAATTTTAAAAAGTCAATGAATATATTTCAGCATATAATTAGCAGAAGGAAAAGAAAGAGGAAGAAAGAGAACCATTACGTCACACACTCAAAAGAAAAAAAGAAAAAGAAGCCAATACAAATGCATATTATTAAGAGAAAAGCTGATCTGAAAGGGCTACATACTACACATTGCAACTCTCTGATTCCTGGAAAAACTAAACTACAAAGACAGTAGAAACTAAGTGATCGCTAGAGAGTAAGTGGGCGGGAGAAAGTGGTGAAAACACTAGTGTAAGACACTGGTGGTGGCACAGTGTGGGGGAGCAAGAAAGAGACTATGTTAGTAGCTTCCAAGTAGCTTTTCTGTCAGCCTCAAACTGATCTAAAAACAGAGCCATGGGCCAGTTAGATGGCTCCAAAAGGCCAGAGTGGAGGGAGAGAACTGCCTCTCCCAAGCTGCCCTCTGACATCCACAAGGGTACTGTGGCAAAGTGTGCCCACACACATCACAGGGTCAATATAAACAAGGCAACAGTCATTAAAAAGCCAAGCGATGCATTTCAGCTGGTGAGAGAAAACAGTTTCAAGAATCCCTGGTGAAAAGAGCCTGTGAGCTAACAAGGAACAGCAAGGAACTATTTTGCTTACAAAGGGAATTTTAAAAGCAAAATATATGCATAACCGCTATGCTGAAAACTGTAAATGAAAAAAATAAATCAAAGAACCAAGTTTTAAAAAAAAATGAAAACTTAACTGGGTTGTGACATTAAACCTCACTTGTCTCAAAGTGACATTACCCAATGTAATTCTCTTGAGCTCCCAAAATGTCTTGTTATGCCACATAAGCATTTTATTCACATTTTATGGAACAAGTTGGAGCTACTGAGCTCATATGGAAATTAGATAGGAAAAAGGCTAAGGATCAGTCATGCCTCCGTGGGGATGAAATGAATGTCCAAGCGAAAATCTGCAAGTGAACGTTAGTACAACCTATTCATAACCATCAGAAGCCAGAAGCAGTCCAACGTCCTTCAGTGGGCAAAGGCACGGACTGTGGTGCATGCTTGACATGGGATAGTAGTCAGCAATGGTAGAGAAACCAACTACTACCTGGGAAGGCGGAGGTGGCGCACGCCTTTAATCCCAGCCCTCAGGAGGCAGAGGCAGGCGGATCTCTGTGAGTTCAAGGTCAGCCTGGTCTATAAGGCAAGTAGAGGACAGCCAGGGCTAAAAGAGAGAAACCCTGTCTTGAAAAACCAAAAGGATAAGGAGGAGGAGAAGGAAAGAGAAGAAGGAGGAGGAGGAGGAGGAAGAGGAGGAGGTAGAAGAAGAAGAAGAAAGAAGGAAGAGGTGGAGGAGGAGAAGGAGGAGCAGTAGGAGGAGGAAGAGGAAGAGACAAACTACTGATACCTCAATGAATCTTAACAGCATCAGTATGCTGTACGGAAGGCGCCACTTTCAAAAAGTTACATATGGTATGACTCTGTATAATAGTCTCAAAAAGATAAAAACTGTAACTGACATAATAATCAGTTGCCAAGGTTATGAGCTGAGAGAATAACTCCTAAGGGTTAGCATGTGGGAGCTGCTGAAGGTGGCAACCCTATTCTGTATCCTGATTGTGATGACATTAGATGAATCTCCGACATGTCAAAATGTCAAGTGTACGCCAGTTTATAGCATTTGAATTTGAAAAGAAAGTGATCTGTGCATTACACGCACCTGAGTGTGGCACTGAACGTGCCTGTGCACACACCTGTGGAGGCCAGACCTGGATGGCAAATTTTCTTTTCTTTCTTATTTTTTGGAGGTTTGTTTTTTGTTTGTTTTGTTTCATTTGAGACAGTGAGCGTTTCTCTCTTTAGCCCTAACTATCCCGGAACTTGCTCTGTAGACCAGTCCGACCTCAAACTCAGAGATCCACCTGCCTCTTATCTCCTGGATTGCTGGGATTAAAGGTTTGGGCCCCCAGGGCCACTTTGTTTCTTATAAAGTGATAGGTACACCTACGGGTTGGTCCAGCCATTCTCCTCGTAAACGTTTTTAAAAAGAGAAAGGAAAGCATTATATCTATACAAAAGCCTTAGCTACACAGATGTTAGTAATTTATTTGTGACAGCCTTAAACTGGCAATAATTCAAAGATTATGAACAGGTGAATGAATAAGCAAACCACACACATTACACTCCACACACTGGAACATTGGGGTTAAAATTTTTGATACACACAAGGATGAATTTTGAAATAATTATCCTAAATAAAGAGCCCAGAAAGAAAGCTAAACAGATACTATAATCTTCTACTTATAAAACTAGTAGAAAATGCAGACCAATTCATCATGTCAGAAATCAGATTGGTGGTTGTCTGGGTACGGGACGCAGGGGCAGCATGTTTAGACGCTCAGAGGGTGAAAGAATTCAAGGTAGTAAGTTATAGAAAAGGGCTAAGTAGGTGCTGGAGAGATGGCTCAGAGGTTGAAAGCACCCGCTGCTTTTACAGAAGACTCGGGATCAAATCCCAGCACCCATACAGTGGCTAAACAGCCATCATGAACTCCAGTTCCAATCTCTGTGGCACCAGATACACACGTAGTGTGCATACATACATGCAGGCAGTACACATACAATTAATAAGTCTTTTAAAAGCTAAGTAATATTACATAACCATCTAACATGGTTAATATGTGTGAGAAATGAATAAAACACAGTGGTTGTATGGGTCTTCAAGCATCCCAGTGTCGACACTTCTGTCTTTCATGTGAGACCACTGAGACAAGGTGGGGCTAACTGACTTGTCCCTCAGCTGCCCCAGTCAGAGCTTAAGCCAACTAACTTCTTTCATCTTCCATGTCTGAGCTTTTCTTTCTTTCTTTCTTTCTTTCTTTTTTTTTTTTTAAAGATTTATTTATTTATTATGTATAGAGTGCTTTGCCTGCTTGGACACCTGTATGCCAGAAGAAGGCACCAGATCTCATTATAGATGGTTGTGAGCCACCATGTGGTTGCTGGGAATTGAACTCAGGACCTTTGGAAGAGCAGGCAGTGCTCTTAACCTCTGAACCATTGTCTGAGCTTTTCTATACTGGAGCAATAGAGGAAAATAAAAGAAGTTGTGAAAGACATTCTGTAGTCTGGTGTCAAAAAGAAGAAAGAAAGAAAGAGAGAAAGAGAGAAAAAAAGAAAGAAAGAAAGAGGAACCACCTCCTCCTCCGCCGCCTACCCCCAGTGACAGGGTTTCTCTGTGTAGCCCTAGCTGTCCTTGAACTCGCTCTGTACACCAGGGTGGCCTCGAACTCAAGAGACCCACCTACCTCAGCCTCCCTAGTACAGGGATTAAAGGCATGAACCACCACAGCCAGGCTAAAACTGTACATCTCTTAACTCCCCAAACAACTCGGTCCACTTTTTGAAAATAGCTTTACACATAAGTTTCTGAGGCCTACCTGGAAAGGAAACCTGAACTGTTAATTAGAAAGGATCAGTGTGTCAGGATTCTTAAAATAAGGACGACGACAGCCCCAGCCCCAGCGCCACTGGGAAAGATAAACTCTCAGGACAGCCTGGAGCTGAAGATCAAGGTTGGGCACTAGCGCGAAGCCTTTCCCGAGGCTCCCCAGTCTCTCTAGAAGATCTTAGAGGACTTGGTTCAGACTTCATCGCCCAAGGCAAACGACCAAGCCACTAGGACCCGGGACAGGGACCAGGATACCCAAGACTCCGCCCAAGAGTACGGCGGCCGCCACCCGCGGTGAAGACCCGCAGCCGCTCCTCGCTCTCACCTCTCCAGTTCTTGTACTCGGCGATGTAGTAGTATTTGTTCCCCAGATGGTCCGTGCCCACGTGCTCCCTCACCTCCTTCGACACAGCGCCCCAAACAGAGCGGAGGACACCCCGCCACCAGCCCATGCCAGCGCGTAGCTCAAGGTCCGTAGTCTCTCCTTCGCCGGGTGGCCCCGCCCACGAGAAGCCCCTCCCACGCGGGGCCCCGCCCACAGCTCAGGTCCGCGTTCTCGCGCCTCCCAGTAACGCCGCTCTCCTTTGGTCACGTCATACCGCTGACCGGCCAATGGGAGCCCCTGTTATTACAGGTTCTAAGTTCTGTCATGGCGGCACCCAGTCGTCAAGCCGGTGTGTGCCTCCAAGATGTTGAGTTTTCTGTCCGCTCGACAGTTGGGTTTGGAGGACCCTCTTCGCTTGCGTAGGGCGCAGTCCACACGGAGGTAAGGCACGCCTTGCCTTTTCCTCTTTACGTGCCGAGTGAGAATCGGGAGCAGGAAGTTAGGGTGGCAGAACCAACTAGGCAAAGATGAGCAAGTCGGCAGGAGCCAGATGAGGATGGCCCGCGTGTGCGTGTAGGGGAAAGTATGAAGACCAGACGCAGGTCACAGTTATGGTAGGTTGCCGTCTGCTCGAAGAATGAGGTTGATTGAAAGTAAGAGTGAGGCGAGTTAGGTAGCTGTCACTCTAGGAGAGACCTGGTAGGCGTGCGGGGCGGTGAGGTGACAAGTGGAATAAAGAGGAGTGGAAAATAGTCATCAAGCATATTTTAAGGAAAACACTTTATTTACTCCAGATATTTACTGTTTCTCTTGATCTTTTCCTTCTTAATATCCCAATTTCCCTTTTTATTTCACCTCCCTCTAGCTGAAGGCGACTTGCTAAGAGTTGATGTGAGAGTACGTCTGATGGCTGCATAGATTTTATTTAACTTTTTATTAGTTCTTTGTGAATTTCACATCATGCACCCCAGTCTCACTCATCTCCCCGCCCCCCTTCACACCAGCCCTTCACCCTCACAACCTCCTTCCAATAAAGAAAAAACAAATCTTGTTATGGAAGCTATAGTATGTCACAGTATACCCCTTTGTACACATTGCTTTGCTTGCAAATGTTCATTGCAATGACTCTTTGGTCTGCAACTCTCTGAATACTGGAACCTCACTGGGACTCCTCAGATAATCCTATTGTGGCCCTATGTCATGGAGGTCCTGTAGTTTTGGTCCTGTAGGACTGGCTGCTCATTTGCATCGCCCACAACCAGGGCTAGCTCCTGCCTGCCATAGGTGGCAAGCGGCAAGGGTTGGGTGTAGAGGAATTTTAATTCAGAACATGGCTGTTCTGGGAAGAGATCACATCTTCCAAGTCCGTGCAATCTGGCAGGAGACAGAGGCAAGCAGATCTCTGAATTCAAGGCCATCCTGATATAGAATAAATTTCAGGTAAAGAAAAGCTTAGGTCCAGGCGTGGTGGTACACACCTTTAATCCCAAACAGTGAGGGTAAAATCAGTGTGTAGAAGGAAGCACACATGTTGAAAGTGGTATCTAATTGAGTGGCAGAAAAAGCTGACGCATCAGAGAAAGATTTGACAGAATAGGATACACCCAACTCTATGAGAAGAGAAGGGAAAGGGAAGCTACGTAAGAGGCAGTGTAGAGACAGAGACAGAAGGAGGAAGGGTTGATTGAGAGAACAAGCCCGAGGAGAAGCCAGAAGATTAGAGCAGATTGCTGAGTTAGTTTGAAGCCGAGCAGAGCAATTCAGCAGCCTAGAAAGAAGCCAGGCTAAATAAGTCAGTCAGCTGCGAGAGGATTTTGAGTCAGAATAGCTGAGTTGAGCCAGCCAGCCTAGAGCTCAATAAGAACAAGAAAGGCTGAGCTTATTCAGCTGTAAGTCCCAGAGGCTGAAAACATTCTAGGCATAGGTTAGATTGTACGGAGGCTAGAAGCTTTTATGACTAGGTTAGCAGGAGGAGACAGTAAGCTTCCCAGACAGCAATTGAAACAGGTGAATAAAAGTCTCTTTTACAGTTGAGTGGTGCATCTCTCCCTTGGCCACAATGCAGATGCACAAGTTGCCATGGCCAGTTCAGTCCCAATCCCCTAACCTCCCCTCCCCCACCGGCCCCATCATCAGGGTCAGCCCTACTGTACTGGCCAGGTTAGGTACAGGGCCTGCTCTCCTGAGTCCTGCAGCAGATGAAGGGCAGGAACAGGTCTCCTAGTCTCATGACCGAGTTGGGGCCAGCTTTCCAACCTGCCACAGGTGCCAAGAGCATCTCTCCCTCTCTGATGCCACCATACAGCAGACAAGAGGCAGGGTGGGCTCTCTCACGCTCACACTCTTCAGGGCCAGCTCACCTGCACCCCAGGCCACCAGGGTCAGCTCTACAACCAGCAGGGCCTGCTCTCCTAAATGCTGCAGTTGATGAGGGACAGGGACAGCTCTCCTGCTTTCATGACCCCAGGGCCAAGTCTCCTGCCTGCCATAGGTGACAAGGGGCAAGAGGAGGGGAGGGTATCTCTTCTTTGTCCATGGCTGCACAGATTTTAAAGGAAAATGCTATCATTCAAATAGATTTGTTCTTTATAGATACACTGACCGTCTTCTGGTTGTTTTATGTCTCTGTCTTTACCTGGCAGCAATTTGGCTGTGATGTATCTAGACACAGATTTCTCCAAGTTTACTCTACGTAGCCTCCATTTTACTTATTCAGCTTGTAAGTTCATGTCAATTTTTAGTCATTTTTTTTCCTTCCCAATATTTTGCCTACCCTGTGTCCTTTCTCTTCTCCTTCTGGGCTCCAGTTGCATTAATCTTAGTCCTATTTTAAGCTCTATTATCTCCTCTCTCCCAGTCTTTCCCACTGTGTTGTCAGCTTGTGTAATTTCAATGATTTTATCTTCATGTCCACGAATACTTTCCTTGGTCAGTTCCCATCTACTACTGAGTCCATTAAGTTAAAGAGTGTAGACTGCTTATACTCTCACACCCAAGCATTCCTTGTGGCTGCCTTGAACTAGTTGGCACATAAGTCCAAAGCCCATGTTAGCTTAGCTTTGGCTCCTCAGGATTTTCTTTTCCTGTGGAAGTTGAAATTTTCATGGTTCTTCATATGCAGAATAACGTTGATTGTATCCTAAACATTTTGAACACTGTTACTAGGCTCAGGGTTCTTGTTTATTCCTTGAAGAATGCTGATGTTTTTGTTTCAGCAGTAACTTACTAGATTAGATTTAGGATGCAGTTCTACCTCTGTCTGTGGGCTATGGCTTCAAAACCCTTTAGGTCTGCCCCAGGCACATGCCACTCACTGGTCAGACAGTGACAAGTGGCACTTGGTTGAGCCTTGAAAGTCTTGCAGGTGTTCAGGATCGGATCCAAGCGTATTCCACTCGAGGATGAGTCACGGAGCTTGTAAAGTGTTTTATGGCGTGGCCTTTCCTGATCTTTATCTTTGTTATGATTTCTCAACTTTCTAAAACTTCCATCTTGGTCCTCCAGCCAGCAAATTTGGCCTCTGGTTTCTCTCATAACATAGAACTGTCATACCATGTTTAGGCTCAAGGCAGAGCTCAGAAGGATAAATGGAGGCTTAAAAAACAATCAAGGCACTAATGAGAAAAAGAAAATAATTCACTTTGTTTAAACTGTGGTATTGGATATAGTGTGCATTTCTACAGCCTTAAACATTTAAGAGAATCTTTTAAATTGTGTGATTCAAACTTTTATCCACTGGGTGTCCTCAGTTAGGTTTACCAGAACTTAAACTTTTTCTGAAAGTTTATCCACAGATACGTTTTTTAAGGACTCTGATGCTTTAAATTGGTGATTATCAACTGTGGGTCATGACCTCTTTGACAGGGGTCTCATATCATGCATGTCAGATATTTATATTATAATTTACAAGAAAAATAAAATTATAGTTATAAAAAAGCAATGCAAATACTTTTATGGTTGTGGGTCACCACAACAGGAGGCATTGTACTAAGGGGTCACAGCATGAGGAAGATTGAGAACCACTCTTATTTAATGTCATGTTTCAGGTGAGATATTTGCATGTAGTTGTTGGTAATTTGCTCAGAGGCTTATCTCTACAAATATGAACACCTTTAATTGTGGTGAGAAGCTAAGGATCTGCAGTATTTGTGGTGATCTGTGTAATCTTGGGGAAATAAGGAATTTGTGTTAAATTATTTCTAGTTGTTAAGTTTTATCCTTTTCTCTTTTTAATTTTTGAAGGGTCCTAAGCCTGGAGTTGAACAAAGACCGAGATGTTGAAAGAATCCATGGCAGTGGGGTCAACACTCTTGACATTGAGCCTGTTGAAGGAAGATAGTAAGTTATGTCTTCACTGTCTGAGTGAGGGGCAGTGAAGCCTTGCCTTCTCGATTGATTAGGAAAGAGCTCTTGAAAATAGCCGGGCGTGATGATGCAGGCCTTTAATCCCAGCACTCAGGAGGCAGAGGCAGCTGGAGTTTTGTAAGTTCAAGGCCAGCCTGGTCTACAAAACGAGTCCAGAACAGCCAGGATTACAAGATAAACCCTGTCTCAAAAAACAAACAAAAAAAGAACTCTTGAAAAAAAATTGTAAATTGTAGCGTTTGTTGAACTAGCATTTATTCATTTGAAATAAAAACAGAAAATCAAATGTGTAAAATGTTGCCAGATCGATACCACAAATACTGTGGCATAAATATATTCATGTTAAATCAATAAACCAGGGATTTATGTTGATGCAGAAGGCTTTTAAGTGCTGGGATGTGTCTTAAGTGCTCTTTTAAAATTCAGCTGTTCCTTTCAAGGGGTCTAATGGGAAACGATATGTAAGAAGCAGACACATGTTTGGCAGACTCAATTGGAAGCAAACAACTTTACTGAGTTTCTCACTTACCAGCTCTGGGACCTTGTGCAGTTTACCTAACTTGTCCACTTTCCGCTGTCTTAGCTACTCAGTGGGAATGATTGTGCTTAGCCCCTTTGTCATTAGACCTTAAGAAAACCACGTTAGTTGTTTGATGCAGTTGCTGCACTGTAGCTGGATTGCCCCTGTGTACAGCCTGTTGTCATGCTGCACTGCTCACACGGGCAGGTTTCGGGGGAGGCCGCACCTTGGTGGCAGAACACATGACTTGTATGCACAAGATCTGGGTCCAGTCTAGAGCAGAATGTGAGGGAGAAAAGAAGGTGGCAAGGAATGTGGGCTCAAAGCCCGTCATGCTGTGAGCTGAGGGTGTAGTTCAGTAACAGACTCACATATGTGTGTGTATATATATACATATGTGTGTATACACACACACACACACACACACACACATATATGGACAGTGGTTTCTCCTGTTATGGTCTATTTAGCAGTTGCCCTAGAGTTTTTTTTTTTCTCTTAGTAAACTGTTGTTATTTACATTAAAATTAGCCAGGTGGGTTTGACAGACTTGTACTTTCTACTTTCACCTTCTGCCATAATAATAGCATTTAAGAAATGTGTGGCAAACAGTTGTAATTTTAGCACATTGTTAAATGTATAAGATGATGCATAGTAATTCTCTTTTCCCTAGCTTTTCAGGGCTTAACATATTTCCTGATCAGAGACAGTTGAGGGACTCTTATTGATATAATAAATGCAGACCCAAGGGACAAAGGAGATCTGATTTCTTTTGGCCATTGGAGCCAATGGGGCAAAGAGCCCAGTGTTGCAGCCAGCCACTGGCACAGTGGTCGTGTAACCTGCCCGAGTCAGTAAGAACTGGCGGACTGCAGCTGTGCGTGAGAAATACGTCTGAAGGATGTAGGCTGAAGACGTTCTCATGGTGCATCAAGTTAAAGTCTGACCGCGCAGCGCGGCAGCCTTCCCTTTAATACATGCTCAAAGCTATAGCTGGTCATTTCTTCATTTGCTAAGACACACTATGTTTAGTCCTGTTTAGTAGCAAGAAGAAATAAAGATGAAAATATATGTCAAATTGTAATAAGTATAAGAAAGAAGTATTTTCTTTTCATTAAGTTTATCAGTGTATGTGTAAATTGTTCAAATTTATATTGATATATCATTCACTATGAACACTATAGCAAAAGCACTAAAGGCCACAGTCAAAGCCAGAACACGGAGAGCTGGTAGGAGCAGACTCAGTTCCAAGGTTAGGCGTTAGTCTAAGATGACTAGCCATAAACTATTTTTAACAAGTTCAATTACAAAGAAGACATTTGTATACCTTTATGAAATTAAAATTTGTATCTCTTTTAAATTCTTTTAATTTATTCATCTTTTGTAAGTTTTCTTTTTTACATAAAAACAATACCCTACCTCTTTATTGTGGTCATGATTAGCAGAATATTAACCTTATAGTTAAATAATATTCATATCGGGTACCAAATAGATATTTGTTTAATTTCAGTAATGATTACATTTTTCATGCAATAAATAAACCCAAAGGAAAACTTTTGACAGTTATTTTAATTAAAAAAATATCTTACATTATTGTAAATACCAAAATTCAATGTTAAAGAGCAACTCTGGAAGTAATGGTTCATTTTACATTGATAATGCATTTATAGTACCTGGTTTGAAAAAAACAAAAAACACAGCAGGTGTGAGCATGTAGCTCAGTTGGCATAGTGCTTGCCTAGCATGCACACACTCCTGGGTTTACCACAAAGACTGCATATGGCGACAAACAGCTGTAATCCCAGGAGATGAAGGCAAGAGGATCACTCCTTGAAGGTCACCAGGTCATGAAGTATCCACACAAATCCCAAATTATGAGTAAGTGGAAGCAAACCTTGATGGCTGCAAGATCTGCGTGCTGTCAGCATGCACATGTGGGGGAGGGTAGTCAGCAGAAGCTGAGAGAGGAGCTGATCACGCTGGCAACTCCATGAGACCAGCAGGTGAGCCAGAATCAGGCCAATCTGACTGCAGCAGCTGCCCCAGGAGTCATGTCACACAGCACTTACAGGTGAGTTCGAGGCCCACCCGAGACTGGAAGGCGCTCAGCCTGGCCCCGTAGTCACTCCTGGGAACTAACAGGCCAAAGCTCCATGAGGAGCAGAGCCCCACGCTGATGAATAGAGCCAGCTTGAGAGTCTGGCGCAGTGTGCACAGAGGGAGAGGACGCCCAAGGAAGTTTAGAACGTGAACACAATCAGAAACTCTCTTATTAAAAGTGTCTTATCAAAAGGAAGGAAAATATACTTTAGAAGGAGGGCTTTTCTGAAGATGAAAGTTTAAATGTTATTCTAAATCCAGACTGTATTCTGAAAGGATAGGGAAAACGTGCAAAAATAGAACACAGGATGTAAGAGCTAAGAGACAGTGACATCATACTGGACAGGTTGTCCATAAAATGTGAGAATGCTAATCTAATATTCCAGAACTAACAAAAAGTCTGCTTATTGTGTGTCAGTGTGTGTGTGTGTGTGTGTGTGTGTGTGTGTGTGTGTGTGTGTGTGTTGAGGAGTCTGTACATGTCGTGCTTCTGTGGCAGACATTTTACTAATTGAGCGCTCTCTCCAGCCTTCCCTCTAAATTTTAAAAGGTAGAATCCATGAAAGAATAATGTAAATTCAAATGAGAAAAATCTCAGAAATGAGGTTATTGAAACCAAGAAAAATTAGAAATAAATGAAAAATATTTCAGAAATGAGAACACAAGCAGATGAAATAGAAGGCGAAAAGCAGAGAGCACTTAAAGATCAGGAAGGTCAAGACTGGTCGTAGCTCAGTGGTGTCATGCTTGCCTCTCGTGTGTGAGGACACAGGTTCAATCCCAGCACTAACCCTCCAAAAAGAAAAGAACAGGCTGTGGAGCTAGTCAGTCAGACAGACTGACAGAATAAAGGCCAAGAAGACCTAAGCTGCATGTGACAGGAGTAAGCAGAATGAATATGGAACTATAATTTAATAAAACTTTTTACTTGGAGTAAGATCTACAGCTGTGGTGTATAAGAAAGTGGATCACACTCACTAGAATTTTACTTTGGGATTTTTGCCCAAAGGAAGAAAAAGAATTTTTTTAAATTTAAAACACTCAGAGAATTAAGCCTTTTACATCTACTCAAACTGATTTTCAAAGTGCAAAAGGCAGACATTGCTCCATGGTATGCAGGAATTGTTGGAGCACAGTACTCATTAGCTTTTTTTGGTATTCTACTGAGTTAAAATCAGAGGGACAGAAATGTGAGGGTTGATGACCACTAGTTCTAGAAAATAGCAATATTTATGTAAATGTATAACTGTGGATCTACATAGTGATTTGGCTGCTGATACCGCTTCACACTAAAGAGACCAATTATAAGTAGAGATTATTCTCAATTTAGTTGAAAAATCTAAGCTCCAAATTGCAGAGCAAATGACCTGGTTTTTGCCAGGTCACAAGAGACAGAACAGGTCAAGGGAGCAGAGACACACAAAGGCCAACCGAAGGTCTGTATTCATTTAAAGCAACTCAAAGCGAAGTTCCTTTATTCATGATACGCTTTGGGGCGATAAATTTGCAGTATTCAGAAAAGGCAGTCGGTGACTACCATAAAAACTGTATCAGTGAGTAACTGAGGGGACAGAGAGGGAGTTGGGATTGGGAAAGGTCCTGTTGTTTGGACTTTACTGAAGAACGCTCTAATGGGATGCACCTGTCTTTATTTGAGTATCTACATTTTGTGTAATAGTGGAATAAAATTCAGAATGTCTTGAGATTTTGCAGTTAAGTTTGATCCAAAAGAAATCATTATTCAAAGAGATTTTCATCTTGTAAAAAATATAAAGGAATGGTGCTCTGAATGAGGGTAGAAAGAGTGAAAATACTGAATGTGAAATAGTGTGTATTATAGTACGTGGAGAAATTAAAATCCTCCCTTTTGTAGACTTGCTCTGAATTTACTTCATGCCTCACCACCTGTTGTTTTATCTCAGCTGAAAATTTGGCTGTCGGAGAAGTCAGTTAAATGTTACAACTTCAAATTTGAAGGTTATTTAAGGTAATGTTATGAAAAATACAAACTCACAATTAGGAAGCAAACAGTCTGAACAAGCTAATAGGAGTCCTACGTAGATTCAGGGGTCCTCCGTAAAGCATGTCAACTACTAAGAATGTTTTATCAGTTAACTTTATAAATTAGTTGAATTAGTATGAGGAACTTTTTCTTGTCAAGTATATAATTACATGTTACTTCTACTAATTAGAAATCATTTTACAAAGCTCTTGAATCCAACTGTTACAGGCTCTACCAATGTAATAGGCTGGTTTGAAGGACAGCTTTTTCCTTTTAGCACCCTTTGCTACCAAAAGTCAGACTATCTGGCTTTAGACCTTTCATCTTTCCCCTGTCTCCCTTCACACTTCAGCAGTCTATCCCTTCAGTCTCTAGAGTGTGCCTTTCCCACACCTTGCTGGCTACTTTCTCTTCCACCTTCAGGTACCAGTTTAAGTATTATAACCAAGAATACCATCCTTGGAGCTTAAGCTAAAATAAAAGGAGCTTATTGCCACGGTGGTCCCAATTACAACTTACAGTTTGTGAGATCAAATGCAGGTCTCTCCTGCTAGATGGCCACCTTCCAGGTGGTCAGGGAGCATGCCTGTGTTGTCCACAGTTCTTTAGCAGAGTGCCTTTTGCACTGTAGGCGCTTGGAACAAATGAATGGAATAAATGCATTTATAAGAGACGAGAAGCTAGCTTCCATTTGCTGTCACATCAGCTTGGACACTTAGGAGAAAACGTCCCTCCCCCACTTCATTGTTACTGTTTTTCAAATGTTGAAAGGCCGAGACAGGTGGTTTACTTTGCCCAGAGACAGATAGCTACTGTCCTTAATAGGCTAATTCTGTTTTCACTTAGCACAGATTTAAAGGCTGGAGTCGCACTGTAATCTTTGGCTTTCTGAAGTAACTGCCTTCTGCCGTCTTTTTGCAGTCATTGAGATAAACCTGAAATGATGAAGGATTCAGTTTTTCTGTATTTGTGCTTTTGTAAATGTTGAGAAAGTCCAGTTTATTGGCGTCTGTTAGAATTAACTGAACTTGCTCTCTTAATACTTTTGGGCATATATAGGTCAGTATGTGAAGATCTGAACTCAGCAGCAGCTGGACTGCTCACAGTGATTAATGTGGCTTTTCTGTCACCAGCATGTTGTCGGGTGGTTCCGATGGCGTGGTTGTCCTCTATGACCTTGAGAACGCCAGCAGACAGCCCTATTACACGTGTAAAGCAGTGTGTTCCATTGGCAGGTTTGTATTTCAGAGTGTAACTCATGAATAGGCAAACAGTTCAGTGTTGTTTGCATCAGATGCAAAACATGAAAATGGCAGTCAAGTGCATGGTGTCAGCTGACGTGGATAGATGTCCCTTGATGCTTTCTTGAAAGCGATCAAAAGTCAGTGGGGGTTTGTTTTTTTTTTTGTTGTTGTTGTCGTTTTTTGTTTTTTGGGTTTTTTTTTTTTTTTTTTTTTTTTTTTGGTTTTGTTTTCTGTTTTTTTTTGTTTTGTTTTGGTTTTGGTCATATGACTTCCTGCAGTTTTTGTGTCAGCTATCAAGTGAATTTTTAAAAAGATTTTGGTGTCTCCTATGCTCTATCCCTACAGAGTTTACCTCAGTAGCTTCGGTTGTAATACCACTTAGTACAGGTTCATTTTTAAATCTTTCAGCTAATTATAAATGCAAATTGCATTTTCAACTGATGTTAGTGGGAAAAATATTAAAAACAGGATTAATAAGTATACTGATAGTCTCTCAACACACACACACACACACACACTTCTTTCTTCTCTGCTCACTTTAAAATACTTGATTTAAGCCAGGGTGATGGTGGTATCCTCAACTCCTTTAATCCCAGGACAGCCAGGGCTACACAGAGAAACCCGGTCTCAAAAAAACCAAACCAACCAACCAAACAAACAAACAAAAAAACCAAAATCAAACCTGACTTCCTAGGCTGTTTGGTAGGTTTTTTCATAATGGTTGTTTAAAGCTCCTTTGCTGCCTGTGTCTGATCTGTTCTTGAGCTGACTTTGCCACAGAGACAAGGGAGAAGCTCGCAGAGCTCAGCAGCCACCGTGCTGTATGCTCCCAGAGTATGGGGAAGGCCCCTAGGTTATGTGGCCCTAAGATTTATAATTGTGTGTTTATAATATAATAAATATTACTCATTTAGAAACACAAGTTTTGAAAATCTCTCTGAGACTCAGCTTATTTTGTTTTAGAGGTAAATTTACTTGCTCCATCATTCTTACCAGGTTTCTGTGATAATTAGACATTTTTAAGGCATGTTGAAAGCTGTAAAAACTACTGTTTAAATCGAAAGGAATATAGTTAAAGGAAAATTTCAGGGTCAGCTAGGTGGCTCAGTGGTTAAAGGCACTTTGTCACCAAGCCTGGTGTCCTTAGTTCTGTCCCTGAGACCCACACAGTAGAAGGGGAGAACTGGCTTTTACAAGCTGTTTACTGGCCTTCACATGCGGGCAATGGCACACACAAATAAATACAATTCATTCATAATAGAGACTATTATATTCTCAAATATTCTAGGATATCTGGGCTTAGTGGTGCACGCCTTTAATCCCAGCACTCAGGAGACAGAGGCAGGAGGATCTCTCATGAGTTTGAAGCCATCCTGGTCTAGATAATGAGTTCCCAGATAGCCAGGACTGTATAGAGAAAACCCTGTCTCAAAACAAACTAACAACAACCAGAAGAAACATACTAGAACTTTTTATAGAATATTTGTTATGCTTTGACACTATCATACATGTATGCAATGTACCTTAATCATATCTGCCTTTGACATATTTCCCTCAATACCCTCCTCTACGTGTCCCTTCCCAACTTCATGTTTTCTTCAGTTGTAACTCATTGAGCCCAGATAGTGCTGAAGGCATGCTCATGGGTGTGAAAACAAGGGCAGCATCCTGTTAGAAAAATAGCTCCTCTCCATCAGTCTCCATCAGTTGCCGGGAGCTCCTTAGCTAGGAATAGAGCCATGTGAGCTCCTCTTCTGTCCCTGCTGCAGTGTTGGCTGGTGTGATCCTGTGCAGGCCTTAGGTAGATAACCGTGGCTGCTGTGACGTCATGCAACAGCCATTTTGCCTAGCTGACATTAGACAGCACTCTTCCCGGTGCTCATCTCCTACATTCTCTCTCCCCCTCTTCTGTGCATCACAGTGCTGAGCACTCAACAGTCATTGAATCTCAGCACCTCAACCTATTCTGAGCCCTTGCTTTGGCCATTGCCCCTGCAGAAAGAAGCTCCTCTGAGGCCAAGGGCAGCCCTAGTCTGTGGGCATAAACAGAAACATTTAGAAGGCAGCTGACTCCATGTCCATGTAGCAAGACAACTGTAGTAGGTGCCACCCCAGAGCTTGCGAACTCTCCAGCCGAGGGCTTTCGACCAACTTTGCAGTACTAGGCACACATTCCTTTCTATGGAGCAGACTTCAAGTCCAGTCTTGCCACTGCTCACCACCTTCCCTGGCAGGCTGGTATTGTAGCATGCAGTGGCCACTTCTGGGTAGCATCACTGGTGAGGTTTTCTTCCCAGTGGCCTGCATAGCACCTTCTCACACCTTGAAAACCAGCCGGCTAGGAGGAGGACTGCCGGGCAGTTCCAGCTGGATTTCTCCATGTCCTTCAGCCAAGGTCTATTGTGTCTTCAGCAGTAATGCCTTGCCATCTGATTAATGGTAGGCAAGCAAGATTAATAACAACAGTTTAGGGCATCCCAGAGCTGTAGCACGGGCTAGCACTTGTCTTTTAAGAGGCTTGAGCCATTATTTACACACTTTCCCTCTCAACCCTAATCCAAAAAGAAAAAAAAATCTAAAGTACTGGCCTGGGACTCACAGAGATCTGCCTGCCTCTGTCTCCTGGGTGTGGTGCTGGGATTAAAGTGTGTGTGTCACTAATCTGATGTTATCTGATACTAAAATTTAGCATCTTTATTAAATAGTGAAATATATACATGTTTCTTATATTTGACATATGCTATATAATGTTACATTATGAAGAATTGTGATCTGGCTAGGTTTTAGTATGTAATATAAGTAAATGTCTGTGTGTCTCTATTTTATTTTAGTATGACTTTTATTCCTAGGTTTAGACTATAAAAGTATAACTTTGCATTTCAATATGGGTATATTTACAATATCATTTTTAAGAATAATTTTAGTAAAATTCATTATGTTATTGCTAGTAGGTGAATTTAGTAAAATTCATTGTTACTCATAGGCTACTTAGTAATATTTATTGTTGGTATACTTAATTTGTTTGTTCTTGAGCATTAAGAAGATGTTAATACCAAAGTTTTTACTGAATGTGCCTGAAAATAACATGTCACCCTCGTGAGTCTGACTCCTGAGCCTTGACTCATTGCTCACTCTCCTGGGGCTTCCCGTTCCTACCTGGAGAAGCAGCTTTCCAGACAGACCACACAGCTTTGCCGTGCTGCCACAGAAGAGCAAAAGGCAATTTCTAGAGTCCCTCGCTTCCTATAGCAGAATGTAGGTACTTGCTCTCAACAAACCAGAGGGTCCCTGCAAATAGGAGGAATTTGAATCTTTAGCAGAAAAGGAAAAAAAACAAAAAAAAAACAAAAGGTATCTGTGTACTGCTACCCACATGTTTGACTGTCCAATATCTGTGGACAAACAGTATTGTTTAGAATCCCATGGTGCTGTGTGCACATTGCATTCTGCTCTAATTCTGTTCTAATAATGGTAATTGAGAAAGGGAAAGCCCAAGCCAGAAGAGGTATTTCTTTCAGTAAGGAAAACCACTGCCACCTCCAAGGTGAAAGAAAGCCAATGTAGTTGGCCCTCTTCCCCTTACCTCATCGCGCGCGCACACATGTACACTATTTACAACACAGGAGTAGGATATAGCACATAGTACGCCTTAGGAGAAGGCAGGCCTCCACATCTCACTGTGGGAACTGAATCTGGAGATGTCCAGTCATCCTCTCTCCCCTTATGAACAACTAGGACAAGGATGTGTAATGTCCGAGTACCAATCTATATCTTCCTACCCACGCCTGCTGCTTTTTCATAAGAATACATTGGAAACCCACCTAAGTCAGCAGTTGTAAGTTTTGATCACTGTTTTGTAGAAGCCATCCTGATGTTCACAAATACAGTGTGGAGACTGTTCAGTGGTACCCTCACGACACAGGCATGTTCACATCCAGTTCGTTTGATAAAACTCTGAAAGTATGGGATACAAACACATTGCAGGTAAGTACATTAAAAACCTTTCCAGATTGCTGTGTAGGATAAAGGAAAATTGGATGTGAACCATAGTGGATGTTTTTTTTGCTGAGATGTTCTGTGTCAGTTGTGAAAGAAGCATGGTTGGGAGAGCTAGGTGGTTGGGTCTTTGTCCTACCTAACTAACTTCTGCTGATTCGTTCTATGACAGTGGGCAAGTGCCAAATCACCCTGCATCTCTGCTCCCTCATCTGTACATGAGGGCAAAGATGGCACCTTCTGGAATGGTTTGAGGGGTAAATGAGCCAACACACAAAGAGCTAGCACTTGCCTCGCACATAATCAACACTCAAAACCTTAGCAAATACCTTTATTGTTTGAAAATTACTTGCAGGAAAAGAGTTTTTATAATATAGCTTAGTAAAAATAGATAGTAGATATGAGAATTGTATGATAACTACTGAAATTCAATGTATAAAACAACTCTTTCCCCTCAGCTTTATATCTCCCTGCCTGTAAAATCTCTCTATAGAAATGTGACATCTCTTCAGAGTTGGTGGTTCCTGTGTTCTGGGCCAGCCAGAGTTATGTAGTAAGACCCTGTCTCAAAAAACAAACAAAATAAAATCCAGTGTATGTGATAAAAATTAAATGCATGTCATGGACTTCCCATTTTGACCACAGTATCTTGTAGCCCATCCAATCCTCCATTGGCAAAACCAGCAAAGTTTTGTTTAAAGGGTTTGAAAAGCTGCTGAGGTGTCTAGAATATGATAAGCTGGGTCTCAGAGAATAGAAAGATTTATAAAAGTAAATTCAGCTTTATAAATGTTTCACTCTTGTCGTTTCATTTATTTTATTTTTTTATGTATAGCAAGAGACTGAAAAGGCAGGCATTGGATAATTTTTAGTAGACAGAACAGCAGCTGGCCATGGTGGTACATGTCTATAATTCCAGCGTTTGGGAGGCTAAGGAAGGAGAATCTTGAGTTTGAAGCTGGCTTGGACGACTGTCTTGTGAGCTCAGGGCTAGCCTGGGCTATAGAGCAAGACCTATCTCAGAGCAGCAACAACAAAAACACAAGAATGGTTCCTGGGTTCTGCAATGCGAATAAGGTGATTTATTATGATTGAGGGGTTTGTAGGAAGTGTGGAGATAATCCAGGAGCTGATGTATTTGGATCCGATTCAGGAGTGAGGTCTACACTGAAAATAGAGGTTTATGAGTTAGTGACATTCAGTTGAAGAGAAGAAGTTTGCATAAACAAAACCCTAGGAATGACCAGGGCTTTTAGGACAAAAGAAGTGGCAACAAATGCTGCAAAATAATGGAAAGGAGTGGCCTGAGAGTAAGGGGCACATCCAGCACATCTCTAGCCTGAAAGCCTGAGAAAAAGACTGTTTCAAGGACAATGGGGTCAATGGCTGTGTTAAGCGTGTTGGCAAACCAAATAGAATAGCAAGGCCATCAGTGATAGAGGAAGAGTAGTGTAAATTAGAATAGTGGGGGAGAAAACTCAGATTGCAGTGAGTTAAGAAATGCTAAGTGGGGCTAGAGAGATGATTTGGTGGCTAAAAGCACTGGCTGCTCTTGCAGAAGATCCAGGTTCAATTCCCAGCACCCACATGACAGCTCACTGCTGTCTATAACTCCAGTTCCAGGGGATCTGGCACCCTCACCAGACATGAATTGAGGCAAACACCAATGTACATAAAATAGAATTAAATAATTTTTAAAAAGAAATGGTGATTAAATTTATATGAAGGGGAAGAAATAAAATTGAGGGATGATGGGGTAAAGGCTTTGTTTATTCTGTCCTGTGGAATAGATGTTAAGAAGACTTAGCTTTTGGTGCTGCTGGGAACGAAGCAGTAAGGACAGTAGTTCAGGATAATCCATAGCTAATGTGCAGATTGAGATTGCCCCTGGAGGGGATCTGAACCCAAGCAGAGAGGTTAGCTTGTGGAGTCAGGAAGGACCGCATCCATGGTGGAAGCGAAGAACAGAAGCGTAAGCAAAAGTGATTGGCTGCAGATGATGGGAGATTCCTGCTTTCAGGGGCTTTTATTTTCTCTTTGAAGGAAAAGATCTGATCACCTGTTATGATTGAGTAGGGATGTTTGTGGACAGTGAAGAGAGCTGGGCATGCTGCAGCATACTGCAGACTAGTGTAGTGAAATGGTGCACTGTAGACTGTTAGCAAAGCCTGCTCGCAGTGAATGGTCTTCTAGTGACACCTGTCTGCCCGCTGCAGGGTTTCACCTGAGACTGACTTAGAGTAAGCTGCGACTCAGATGTCGTCTTGTAACTAAGGTGCTGTTAGAACATAGGCGTCATGGCTGATGGCTGCTTGATATAGCAGAGATGTCTGACTGTCTTTACTCATTGGCACTGCACAGAAATCTTACGAGCTTTTGTACGTCGATGGGGCAGTAGATTCGAAGCAGGAAGGTCTTGACAAGGGGGGTAGCAGTAAACAGAGAGTGGCATTGATGTGCTGCACGTGACGGCCCCAGCTGGAGAGGAAAAGGCATGGACAGGAAGGAATGCTAGGGATTCTGGGCTTGCTCAAGAGGTCTAGAGAAGATGGTGAAGAAAGCCAAAAGGAGATACTGTGGTTACAGACTACTGTGGCTTGTGGCTTCAGTGTGTGTGGCTAGCATCGTGGTATGTATGGAAACTGAGGCCAGGTGGCGCTGAGAGGCAGAGCCAGCTCACTGATGGAGACACCAGCCTGCCAGAGAGGGATGCTGAGCCAGAAGCCTGTCTCTCCTTTATTTATGTTTTAGTTAATAAATTGCTAACAATCAATTAAAAATATGTTTAGCACGTGGGAAAGAGGATTTGCTGCTTTGGTTTTTACATGTTTTCAACTTCTCTTAACAGGTGGCAGATGTGTTTCATTTTGAGGAAACTGTTTACAGTCATCACATGTCCCCAGCAGCCACCAAGCACTGTCTGGTAGCAGGTGGGTGCATGTCCTTTGCCTTTTAGCATATGTACAACTCTCCCATTTTAGAGTTAGTAAAGTTCGACAGAAAAACTTTAACCCAGGTAATGATTACTTTAAACACTATGCTAGTTAAATCACTGAAGCACATGCTAGCAGCTAAGATTCAAGGACTGTGAGATTCTCTCTCTCCCCCTCTTTTTTTCTTGTGCTTTGCTTCTTTTGGAAAGCCTATGTCTGTTCCCTTGGGAGTTCTTTTAAATCACTAATCTCTCAGGTATTTTATATGAACAAAATATGGCAGCTTGGACTGGCCAAGTAGCTCAGAGGGTAGGGCTGTTTGCTGCCAAGTGTGATGCCTAGAATTTCATCCCTGGAACCCACGTGATAGGACAGAGCTGACTACAGCAGGTTGTCCTCTGACTTGGCATGTGTCCCTCCTCTCTCTCTCTCTCTCTCTCTCTCTCTCTCTCTCTCTCTCTCTCTCTCTCTCTCTCTCTCTCTCACACACACACACACACACACAATAAATAAATAAATAAATAAATAAATAAATAAATAAATAAATAAATGTGATTTAAAAAATTTGATAGCTTTTCCAAGCTATCAATAAAAGGAAATTCCAAGCACAATAAAAGGAAAACTTCTTTGTCTTTAACATTGTGATTGAAAGCAAATGGGCATTTATATACATCCTGCAACAACAACAAAAAATATATATTTAAAAAAAAAATATATATATATATATATATAAAAACAAGAAAAAATGTTAGCCAACTATCAGGCATCCAGTGCCCATGACTGCATTATTCCTGGCATTGCGTGAGTCTCCTCACAGCCGGCCAAGAAGCAGCGGCTTCATTTCTCAGAGCCAGGTACTAGGTGACCTTCAGGATCCGTCAGCCTGGCCACACTGGCTGTGCAGCTGTTTCCAGCAATGAAGGAATGGCGAGAGCACCGGCTTGGGACAGCTGAGCTGTTGACGATGAGTGTTTTCCTGTGTGGAGTGGCAAGGAACCACACACACACACTTAGACTGCTATGTGCACATGATAGGGGCTCCCTCATGATGTTCTCTGAAGTTACCCCTCGTCTCTGCACAGTCCTACACCAGTACAGATCTGTACTGTTCTGAGGGGAGAACAGGCAGTGGACACACAGTTCTGCTGTGAATAAAGACTGTTTAGATGTTTGTAAATGTATTGTGGCATACACTTAATATTTCTGTGTAGACACAATGAAAATGTTGTGATTCTTAGTGACAGTTTGCTGAGATTTTTTTAATACTATATAATAAATATTACATAAAACCTTTTCATCTTTTTCTTAACAGTTGGTACTAGAGGACCCAAGGTACAACTTTGTGACCTAAAGTCTGGGTCCTGTTCTCACATTCTACAGGGTAAGTTTTTTGTTTTTTGTTTTTGGGTTTTTTTGTTTTTTTTTTAAATTTAGAACAACTACTACTTTGAGTAAGCTGCTCAGTGGAAAGAAATATCAGTAACAATGTGTCCTTTGTAAATGACATAACTGATGCATTTTGTGCTAGTTGTTAAGTCAACAGAAATAAAAGTCCTTCTGTGCGTTATTCTTGGAAAACTGAACTGTTGAGACATCAATGTGAACAGTGACTGCAAGGGAAACTCAGGGATATGGAAAATAGAAAATCCAGCTCAAAGCCTTCATTTAAAACAAGTAATGAAACTTACGTCACTAGACATGCCTTGTGACTACGGTTTGACACTGTGGCTAATGAGGAAGCCTTGTTCTTAATATTTAAATATCTTTTCTCCTCAGTACAAATGTTTTAGAAAAAGCATTAAAGCAATATTTTTAGGAAAGTATATTAATATAAATAGTTTTATTAATTTTTATCTATATTGCTTCATCTAATTCTAAACAATGAAATACTGGAATATAATTCAGAAATACACACTTTTATTCATCTCTGAGAAACATCATAAATGTACCAGAAAAACTTATGGGTAGCTTATTATTTTAGGTTTACTGTCTTATGTGTGTGAGTGTTTTCCTTGCATGTGTGCATGCACCATGAGCTGCCTGACGCTCTTGGAGGTCAGAAGAGGAGGTCAGTTCCTCTGCAGCTGGAGTCACAGTCTTGCGCTGCCTTGTGCTTGCTGGAAAATCAAACCCCAGTTCTCTGCAAGAGCAACAAGGTTCTTAACCTTCGACCACCTCTCCAGCCCAATGGGTAGCATTTTTATATTATCAGTAATTTCTATTGATTAAAAAGTTAAGCAGATGAAAATGTCTAACGTGAGTAATTCTTTTAGGTAAACCTATTCTGAGAATTTATCATCTGTGTTTTCTGAGAACAGAATTGGTAAAAATGCCTCCTCCCCCCCCCCCACGAGCTTTTTCTTTTTTGTTATAACTTTATAAGAAATTGTAAAGTGCTCTTATTTCTTTAAACTGTTTATGTTTTATTGCCATGTCGTTCTATTATAAGACAGATGATTCAGATATGTGCACTCATTGATACAAATTAGTAATTGTATTTCTTCCAAAGCTGAAGCCCATCCTTTTATATTAAAAGTCCTGGGTTAAAAACTCTTCACAAATCTCACATTAGTATTTAAACACAGACACTGCAAGTCTAAGAAGTGATCATTTCTAGTCATTACTATTTATGCTTGCTGTTTAATGAGTCAGGCAAAATTATTGGATCCTTATTTTTTTATTTTTTAAAAATATTTTATTAGAATTTTAATACATTTGTATGTGCAGGTCACAGACAAGAAATATTGGCAGTTTCCTGGTCACCACGCTATGAGTATATCTTGGCAACAGCAAGGTAAAGTTTTGCTATTAATATTAGTCATTAGAAGCCTTTTGTAAGATTGCATTTTCATAAGATACATATTTTGTCATATATAGTTGTTAGTACCTAAAAACAAATTTTAATTTATATCAGCAAGAAAAAATTTCCTTTGCATCTTTTGTATGCATGTGGTATGTGTGCAGGTGCACATATAAGCCAGGGGGTGACACTGGGGTTGTCACCCTCCTCTGTATTTACTGAGATGCTCTGGACAGAGCCTTGAGCTCGTCAGTTCAGGTAGGCTGGCTGGGTTGTTTCTGTGTCCCCAGCTCTGGGTTACAGAAGTACACAGCTGCTGGCTGGGTTGTTTCTGTGTCCCCAGCTCTGGGTTACAGAAGTACACAGCTGCTGGCTGGGTTGTTTTTGTGTCCCCAGCTCTGGGTTACAGAAGTACACAGCTGCTGGCTGGGTTGTTTCTGTGTCCCCATCACTGGATTACAGAAGTACACAGTTCCTGGCTGGGTTGTTTCTGTGTCCCCAGCACGGGATTACAGAAGTACACAGCTGCACTGGGTTTTGCCAGGGACCTGCACTCAGGTCCTCATGCCCATGCTGCATGCAGGCCTAATGTGTTGAACAGCCTTCCCAGTGCCCTCCTGTGTATAGTTAGCCATCTTGAAGGCATTCACCTTGTACAACAAAGGGAAAGCAGGTGAATCTCTGCAGTGACATGAATCCTCTCGAACTGCTAGTAAAACTATGCGTTATTTTCCTACACTGAAATATAGCACTACTCACTTAAGGGTGTCTTTTTTTCAGTTTCTTTAACCCATCTAATCTATCCATTGATTTAATTTGTTAATATTTAATATCTGTTGATTTAATTTGGTAGTATTTAATGTCTACTTCCTGTTCCAAGTATTGTACTAGAGACACAGGTTAATTACCTCAACGTCAGAAAGCTGACAGTCTAAAGGAGGAGAGATCAGTACCTGCAGAACATCCTGAAATGCCTAATAGCAGCAGAGCTTCAATAATTAGTACAAGAAGAGAGCAGGACTATTTGCCCTTAGCGAGGTCCAACAGTGTAAGGGTGGGGTATTCCCTGGAGCGTGAGGTAGTAAAGATATGAAGCGAAAGGCTGTGGGAAAGAGGCTGGTTACAAGTACACAGGACTGCTGGACAGCTGTGCTCAGTTCGGGAAGAGACTACATGTAGAGGAATGTTAATTCACAACACGGCTGTTCTGGCAAGAGATCACATCCAAAGACCTTCTAGGTCTATGTGACTCCACTGGCACGAGATCATCCAGAGATCTTCTAGATCTGTGTGATCCGCCTGGAATACAAACACATTTTTAATCCAGGAGATAGAGGGTAGCAGATCTGAGTTCAAGGCCAGCCTGGTATAGTGCAAGTATTAGGTAAAGAAAAGATTAGTTCCAGGCATGGCGGTACATGCCTTCAATCCCAAAGGAAGGTAAAGTTAGTTTGTAGATGGAAGCACCCAAATTTGAAAGTGATGTGTAACTGAGTGGAAGAAAAGGTGTCAAATCAGAGAAGATTTGACAGAATAGGATACGCCCAACTCTCATGAGAAGAGAGAGGAAAAAGAAGCTACTTAAGAGGCAGTTTTACCAGGACAGCAATAGAGAGATGGGTTTCAGGGAGAGAACTTAGGAGAAGCCAAAAGATTAGAGCAGATTGCTAAATTAGTTTGAGGCTAAGCAGAACAATTCCAGGCTGAGAGAGAAGCGAGATTAAATAAGTCAGCTGGGCAAGAGTTTGAGCCAGAACAGCTGAGTTGAACCAGCCAGCCCAGAGCTCAGAAAGAACAAGTAAGGGTGAGCTTATTAAGCAGGAAGTCTCAGAGGCTGAAAACATTCTAGGCCTAGGTTAGATTGTACAGAGGGTAGAAGCTTCCAGGACTAGGCCTAGGTTAGCAGAAGGAGGCAGTAAGCCTCTGAGACAACGACTGAGTCGAGAGAATAAAAGTTACATTTACAACACTACAGCTATACCAAGCCACAGAAATCCAAACATCACATGACACAGACAATGAGCTTTGATGTTTAAAGGAAAGTACCTCAACATATGAAAGTTGTGGAGCCCTGCTAAAAGGAAAGAAAAATCACATATACAAAAAGTTGTAGGAGGGTCAGTGATCTCAGGAGGTAAAAGTATGTGATCTCTGAGGTACACTGATGTCTAGACTGTAGCTATCAAAAGACAGTCTAGGACTGGCAAGATGGCTTAATGGTGAAGATGCCTCCTGCCAAGCCTGCCATGGCGGAGAGAACCCGCTCAGTTGTCCTGTGACATTTGCCTTGTACTCATGTACACACATGCACATGCATGCACACATGTGCGCACATGTAAATAAGTATAAAATAAAGAGTTTGTAAATAATATCAAAGTCTTTATGAAGACTTGATAAAGGAATCTGATTGCAAGTACATGTTATCACTGGGTGGTTTTTAAAGGAGAAATTGATACATAATCTGTCTTTTCCATTGTTTGAACTAAAAGAAAGTAAAGTGTCTAGGTTCTAGAAGGTATTAAATGCAGTTTTCTAGCAGAGATTTTTTTTTTATCACAAAAAGAAGTGAAACTAGAATGTCTTCATTATGTATCTTCTTTGCAAACTTTTAATATAAAAAGATAGAAATCCTAATTTGATGGTGAATAAATGCTTAAACAGTGGGATTCCTCAGAAGCTTGATGGTGTAGATGGCATTTGAGAAATAACAGAATTATGTCCCAATTAGTGTGATAGGACCTTGGAGAAAAGCAGAATTTTGTCCTTGTGATCTGATAAGAAAATTCACCTTTCTTTGCTATCTTTTCACTATTTTATGTGCTACTGAGTAATGAATATTTGTTGAAAATAAAAATACAGTACAATTGTAGGAATATATTTGTGCTAATAGAGTGAAGTCTCATGTTCAAGCTGGCAAAGAGTGGAGTTATTATCCTAGCTACATAGGTCAATGTAAGATTTTTTTTTCCCCCTCAGTGCTGACAGTAGAGTAAAATTATGGGATGTGAGGAGAGCATCAGGATGCTTGTTTACTCTTGATCAACATAATGGGAAAAAGTCTCAAGCTGTTGAATCAGGTAATTATATAGAAATACAGTAACGGTTCTTATGGTGGGTTTTAAATTGAAATAAAATAATAAATACATGTTAACAAATGAAAAACTAATTTTTATAAATGGCATTCACTGTGAGTCAGTTTCCAAATCAACCTCACCTGTGGTTTTCTTTCTCCCAAGATGTAAATAACTGTGTGGACTGCTTTTGCCTCCAGAGCTTCAAACATAAAAACGTCTCGTTAACTTGGTTTGCAAATATTTTTCACTAAGAACAACTGTGCAAATTCAACTTTACACAAAAGTTACAGTAGATTAAAGAAATAGTGATGTTTTGTGCTTTTGTGTTGCCAGACAAACTACAAGTTGTGGCAATTGTAAGTCAGGTGCAATCCCTGTGACATTGCAGCTCAATTGTTTCATTTGGGATTTAATTCCTGGGTAGCAGTGTCCGTTCATCCTTGACTAGGAGCATATAGGATGAATGTGGGGTAAAAAGGAGTAGCTCCTTAAGTTTTTTTGTTTTTTTCAATTTAAAAGTGATATAAATTTTTATTGAGACTAGAACAGTTTTCCTTTTTCTGATAAACTTTTGATATTTTCCTTTCTTTTCTTTATTTCTTTTTTCTCTTGGTAATGCTGGGGATTGAACCCAGCTTAGCCTAAAACAAATGACCGCCCCCCCCCCCCCCCCCCCCCCCCCCCCGCCTTCAAAGTGCTAGGATTATAGGCATGCACTGCCATTGTAGGTTTTTAATACTTTGTCCAGTGATTTTCAGTTTGAAGGAAAATATATTAAAGGGCTGCTTAAAGTTTTGGTATTAAACTGTTAATAATAAATTGAATTTCATAGTACAGTTTACTTACTGAAAAAGTATTCTGTATTCATGGTTCTTTTAGTGTAGCTTATTGCGTTCATAGAATCTAAAGGTTGGTTAATTTTAAGTATGGTCAACTTGAGTTTTAAGTAATTCATTAGTTATTCTTTTTTGTTTGTTTTCTCTCTTTTGATTTTTGTTTTTCAAGACAGGGCTTCTCTGTGTAGCTTTGGCTGTTCAGGTACTCTCCTCAGTGGCTCTTTAATGTTTTTAAATACATGCTAACACAGAAAAATATAAACTGAATGTGTTTTCTCTGCAGCCAACACTGCTCACAATGGGAAAGTTAATGGCTTATGTTTTACAAGTGACGGGCTTCACCTGCTCACCATTGGCACAGATAACCGAATGCGGCTCTGGAATAGCTCCAGCGGGGACAACACCCTGGTAAGAGGCCTTAAAGGACCCTTCCAATCAATAGGTGGGTCTGTGAGGTACGTTCTGTGCTCTCCTATATCTGTGACGTCATTTCTTGCCTTTGATGTGACGTCATTTCTTGCCTTTGAATCACAGCTGTTAATACGGTTTTAAAAGATGCTGTAGAATTCTCAAGCCAAGCCTCCCCCCCCCCCCCCCCCGCCCAACCTGGCATGCCTGTCACATCCCACACTGATGCTTCTAATTAAAAGGCTAAGATCTGATGATACAGATAAAGTTACCAACAAAGTTTACATTTCAAACTAATCATATCTTTTTCTTTACCCATCCTTTTTAGATAACAGTTCTCTTTAAAATACTTGAGGGGTCCCTTTGATTGCTAATATTAATAATAGTATTTCTAATGCTGAGTTCTGATATGGGTGTCTTCTTGTGTCAAGACCCGGAGGCTTGCGCGTGTCAGGCCTTATAATGCCCGTGGAATGGCTGGCTGTCTCACGAAGACCCGTGGGCATCCGTTCATATTTCAGCCTCTTCTGTCCGCATCATACCATGACCCTGATCAGCCTTCTCCTTCCCTGTCTTCTTCTTGTGTGTACTCAGCACTCACGTGCCAAGCAGTGCTTAGGAGAGAGGGGGAGCTAGTAAAAAGTGACAGGATCGCACTGGGAAAATGTTGTGCCATGTGTGTCAAAGCTCAATGTGATAAATACGAATGGAACTGAACATATGTGCATGGTCAGTATAGTTTTGTTCTGCCTTCGTCTCCTTAAAGGCGCTACTTACGCTTTTGGAGTTTGCCAGCAAGTCCATGTCTAGAATAGTAAGTTTAGGATGAATAATAGGGTTTTTTTTAAATGAACTTTGTCAAAGTAAGCTATTCATAAAGACACAAGTAGGCTAATTTAGACACTCCCCTACAGAGGACACTTGTAGGGAAAAAGTAAACTGGGGAGAAACCCTGCCTTCAGATTTGTAAAGAGCTTGTCAAAAATCAAATTCCACTCCTGCCACTCAGTAATTTTGAGAGCGTTGGGTGTTTTACTTAATTATACTCTTTTTAGTTTTGGTGTCATCGTTTTGTAAATCAGGGATATTGACTGGCTAAAAAATAATAACAGAGTTTAAAAAGTATTACTGAGCTGCCAAATCGAGGGCAGGGTGTGAATGCTAAGTGTGTGTTTTGGTCGTGTAAATATGTGTCAGGACACATTTCCAATAATATATCTTTAATTATAAACTCTATACAAATCTTGAGTCTACATAATAAGTTTAATAAAGCTTATTTTTTTTATATTTTAGATCTCAATAAGTAGAAAAAGAATTTTTAAAATTTTCTCCTCATATATATTAATAGATCTTTCGTGGTTCATGGTGCAGTCTCCCCATGGTTTGTAGACTGAGGCTGGAAACCATGCCTTAAAGTACAGAGTAAATTCCTGTAGGGAAAGTCCAGAAGGAAACTAGTTTGGCACAGCAACAACAGCAAAGGATTCAAAGTAGGTACTGGTGATGTCTGTTGTTATGGGCATTATTCATAGCGTGACTGCTAACGTCAAAGAACTGAAACTCTGTTCTTTGCTCATTGACACCACAGAAACCAGCCACAGGCTGTTCGCTTCTCCTTGCCTTCTCTTTCCTGTGTCTTCCAGCATCACTGCCAGGCTCGTTTCTGATTATTACTCTAATATCCTAACTGTTCTCGCTTCTCCCAGCAGAAGTCTTTCACTAAGTCCTCCAAGTTTTCATATTGTTCAAACTGAATGCCTTTGCTTGTTGTAGAAGCTGTGCACGCTAGTGCTCCCATTTCCCCATCATTAGTGTGCTGAGCTCCTCAGAGGATGCGCCAGACTCCTTTACCCCTCTCTCCTGCTGCCCAGACTGCTGCCTTCGCTGTAGAATACCCCTCCCATTGATACTTCTCAGCTTTCAAGGTTAATCTGATGCTCAGCCTGTCTTTCATTCTTCTATTGTGCCTTAGAAGCTTCCAGAATACTCTGGGCTTATTTGCCTTGTGGTGAGCTATGATCACCACTTCATATAATGAAAGAAAATTATTATATAACAAAATGTTTTGGTGCTTGAGCTGTATAGTTTAGATGCAGTGTTTGAGATAATGGAATCTGATATCTACTAGCCAAGATACACTGATCGAATTAACTAGTCTTTCCATGTGTTCACTTCTCTCTGCTCTCTTTTCTGTGATGCTTCCTGAGTCTTACAGGGTTAATACAGGTGTCCCATGTAGGGCTAAGCATGCAGCAGTCACTAACTCTCAGCACTTTGATCAGTTATGAGTTTGCACACTAGCTGCTGCCCACTGCAGAAAGAAGCTTCTCTGTGCAAGGTTGAGAGCAATGCTAATCTCTGGGTATAAACATAAATATCTAGAAGGCTGTGTGATGCCATGTCCATTTGGCAAGCAATAGTAGTAGATCCCCTCAAGGAAGTATGAATTCCACAGCCATGGGCTTTGGACTGGATTTGCAATAGCAGTGGCCTCAAATCCACTTAGAAAATGATTGGTTACCCTCAGAGCTTTCATGCCACTATTGTACCAGTGGGCACATTTGCCATGACAGGTTGGTATTGTTGCATTTGGGGATCATCTTTCGGCAATGCCATTAATGAATTTTCTCCCCAGCAGCTTGCATAGCACCCTCTCGCTAAACTGCGAATGAACGCTTGCTAGCATAGATGGAGATTTTGGGTTGGTTTTTCCATGAACTGCATCCAAACTAAGTGGCATCATCTGTAATTGGGTTATACCATCATGATGGGCAAGCAAGAGCAGTGGCTGCAGCCTTGTTGATTTAAGGACCTCTGGTCTCTTGCCGGCCAGTAGCCTGTAGAGAAGTATCCCATGTATGGCACTGAATCTTTCACTTAACTGTGTCTTCTGTGGAAGGCATTGTCCATGCATGGTACCTGTGTTCAAACTCCTTCGATAGTGGGTCTCCGTAAGGGTTTCACATACAACCTTAGTTTTCATTAACCCAACCCCCTCCTCCCATTCCTCTCCCCATTATCATTTTAGCCACCAGTAGTCCTCGTCTACTTTCATATTGTGTGTGTTGTGCTCCCCATCACTTCTAAGCCCCTTCCGTTCCCTTCTCCCTCTCCCTCCCTTTCCTCCCCTACCTATGGACCCTGTCTATCTTCCAGAGCCACTCCTCCCATAGTCAGATGGTACACACTGGCTCATCAGGTGGAAGTGAAGGATGCCCTTCCCAACATGTAGGAATTAATAAATCAGGATGTAACTGGCTACCTTCGTTCCCCAGGTGCTCTCACATGCATGCATTTGTGTTTGTACAAAACACTGTGGTACATGGTGTTGTTTCCATTTGCAGATAGTGAACCTCTAACACGCAGATGCAGAACCCAAGCTCAGGGTTTAATGGACTTCACTACTCCTGCCACGGGGCGGCTACAGAAACCAGCTTCTCTCATTGCGAGTCAGCACCTTCAGTTGTTTTGCCAGTGCGCTGCATAGAGGCCTCTGGGCATATTGCTCTCTGCTGCGTAGTCGTTTCCTTAAAATAAATTCCCAGGAGCAATCCTAGATTAAGAAGCAAGGATATCTGTGCTGCTCAGTGAGTTCATCCTGATAGAAGTGAAGGGTGCACAGCAGTGCTAATGCGGTTTGCGCACCTGCACACTTAGAGTGCTTGTGTCCTTTAGGTTACAGTGTGTTTACAACACACTCTTCAGAAAAGTGCAGCCCACCCAAAAGAAATATCTTCCTATATTTTTTTTTATATTAAACTGTTTCCCCTTTTTGAGGGAATAGCCAAATTATGACAGCAATCCATGTTCTCCTCACTTTTTACCAGCTTTGAAGGTACCAAAAAGAAAGCAGGAACAGATTTTTAAAAGTTTGACAATTGGAAATGATTTTTCAAGTTTGTCTTTGTTGCATCATATGTCCCTCATGAGTTTATTCACAATTTCTATTTCCTCAAATATAAAATGTACATTCATATCCCTGGCCCTTGTTTTTATTAAGATATTAAGATTTAATAAGATATTTAAAGTCCCTTTCTATAGAATGTCATAAGAAGTAAAAATGTATTTGTTTCAGTCTTTCTCGCCTTTTTAACTTAGGCTTAAAAGATGAGTAACATTATAGTTTCACTTCCGCAGGTGAACTATGGCAAAGTGTGCAATGACAGTCGGAAAGGGGTAAAGTTCACTGTCTCCTGCGGCTGCGGCACAGAGTTTGTGTTTGTCCCATATGGTAGCACCATTGCTGTTTATGTGGTTTACTCAGGAGAACGGCTAACTATGCTTAAGGGACATTATAAAAGTGTCGACTGCTGCGTGTTTCAGTCTAATTTCCAGGTAAGAATGACACTTCAGGGAATTTAAATTGACTAGATGGCTGGCTTGCCAGACTATTGGTGTATAAACCAGGAAGTTGTGGCTCTGTTCGCAAGTGCTGCATACTTTCAATCACTCTGAAGTACGACGCCATGAACCCACCTTTGAACTAGTCTTTATGTAATAGAGATAAGTACAGCCTAAATCTCAGGTGGAAGTGTAAGTGAATCTATAATACTGTGCAATGATCAGGATTAAATTGTCTTTTTCTTTGAATATGAGCTCCATTTAATAATTGGAAATATGAAATGTTTTCTCATGAATATTTTTAGGTAACATATATAAATATATATACATACATACATATATATCCAAAATATAGCATACCTTGGTTTATCTATGTGTAACTATATTGAAATCTGAAATTATTTCACTTCTTTATCTCTGCCAAAGGCTGATACAAGCATGCCTTTACTGTGGCTAGATACTGAAATGACTAGTAAAAGTATACCTTTGAGTTAGTGCAATTCACATAAGTTCTCACATTTAATTGTTTGTATGTGGGAGGGCACATGCCAGAGTATGTGCATGAAGGTCGGAGGACAACTCACAGGAATTGATTTGTTCCTTCCACCCTGTGAGTCCTGGGATCAAACTCAGCTCATCAGGCCTAGAAGTGAGCCATCAAGTCCCCACTGAGCTGCCTCAGCAGCCACATGAAATTTCTTAAATACTTACGTTAGTTACTCCTGTTAATGTGACCAAAATGCATGACCAGAAGCAACTTACTGAGGGCAGGGTTTACTTGAGCTTATGATTAGAAGGCGTACAGGTCATGATGGTAAGGAAGACGTCAGGGCAGTGGGGATGTATGCACTGTCTGTGCAGCAGCAGCCAGGAAGCACAAGACGGATGCTGCTACTTGGCCCGGGACACCAGCCTGCGGGATGATACCACCTGCATTCATGCTGGGCCTTCAACAAATAAACCTTTCCAGAAACACCCTACAGATACAGACTGGGGTTGTTCCCATGTGATTCTGAATCCAGTCAGGTCCACAGTGAAGACTGGCATGAGACCTGTGAACTCTGTTTAACATCCTTACTTTTCTCTTTCATGTTAACTATGGGTCGGGTTTTTTGTGAGTGGTTTATGTTGACGTGACAGTACTTAGCACATGCCTGTGGACATGCATGAAAGCTAGAGTTTGCCCTCAGCTGTCCTGCTTCATCCCTCTTTGCCTTGGCTCACTGAGACAGGGTCTCTCAGTAACCCTGAAGCTGGACTGGCAGCTGGCCATCCCTAGCAGTCACCTCTCGTGCCTGACCCCAGGGCCTGAGTTACCAGTGTGTCACTCTCAGCTCTTCTACATGCGTTTTGGAGACTTGCCTTCAGTTCCTCATGCTTGTTAGCAGTCTGCTTACTTATCTCCCAGCCTCAGCCTGCTGTGTGTGTGTGTGTGTGCGTGTGTGTGTGTGTGCGCGTGTGTGTGTGCGTGTGTGTGCGCGCGCGCGCGCGCGCGTGTGTGTGTGTGTGTGTGTGTGTGTGTGTGTGTGTGTGTTTTGGGTCATTTTGTTACAATGTATGATTAATTAAATATTCTGATATCTGGTAAGTAGATACTATGCCAGTTCCCCAATGTGACTCTTTCTTTGACCTCTTCAGCAACACCATAGCTCAGCCCAGCATCTTCAAGGGGGCACCCTACTACAACTCTGAAGCCAGTGTCTTTCCTGACTAGTCAGTATCCTGATACACTAATAAAATATTTCTGTTGCTGTTTTTTTTTTTCCCTGAGAAAAGAATTCTAGAATACCAGAGGTATGATTTGACTTGCCCCAGACCTATAATTTGATGCTGACCATCCCTGGTTCTCTGTTCAAAGAAACTTTCATCTGAAGTATTAGAGAAAGGACTAGACAACCAGTACCTCTGAGACACCAGAATTGTAAACAAGCTATTCTCACTATAAATTATGTATTAGGCAGGAGCTTCTTAGCATAGAGGGATGAGAGTCAGTTAAAACTATACCAAGAGGGGCCTGGAGAGATGGCTCAGCAGTTAGAAACATTCGCTGCTCTGTCATGACAGAGGACCTGGGTGCAGGTCCCAGCACCCACATGCCAGCTCATAACTCTGGGTTCAGGGAATCTGACACCCTCATCTGCCCCCGCCCCCAGGTACCTGACACACATGGTACACATATTTGCATGAAGGCAAAACATGCATACATTACATACATACACACATACATGCATACGCACATACATACCAAGTAAGCTGGGTATGGTGACACAAGCACCTGTAATCCCAGCTTTCTAGATTATTGTAAGGATTCAAAGTTGTTGTGGGCTACATAGTAAGTTCAAGCACAAACTCAGCTTTAGTCACTAAACACATCAGAAACACTGTGTGTTTATTTTACTGCATGACCAGAACACTTTCCGTTCTGTTGGGGAAGGGAGTGAGTGGCGTTCAGTAGAGAGAAAACAGCGTGTCCATAAAGACATTGGCACACACTGTGCATCAGCCCACAGGTCCTTCTAGTCAGTAAATACCTCAGCAGACAAAGTGAAGAGCAGCCAGGTAGACAGCTGTGAGCTAAAGGGAACTTTTGGCCCAATTTTGCAGAAACTCATGATTTCTTCATTGGAGTCTTTATTGTAGATGCCTCAGTTTTTGCCAAAGAAAGACTAGTATACATTTTACTTTAACATTTAAAAATACGCTTACAGGTATTGACAGAACTACTTTGACATGGAATTTCTGTAGAGTTTTCTCACTGTAAGCTCTGACATAGCATGATACGATTTTAAAATATAAGCAAAGCTTCACACTATATTGGCTATTCCTGAAAAGATTCCAGGAACAATGGCGTCAGTACTGTCATCTTTGGTATGATCTTTTGAGAATGGAATCTCAGAGTATAGCCAAAGGCTTTGTAGTAATTTTAAGAAGTTGTGCCAACATCATGCACAAAATGTAAGAACATCAATTTAAAAACTGAAGAGCATCATCATATTTTGTTTAATGAGTAGAAATTAAATTAGTGGAATTAATCTAACATAACAATTAACCTACTTAATCTAATCACTTCAAAAATTGATACAGCTCATTTCCTCATGATACCAGCTTAAAGTTAATCGGTCTTTGCTTTCTATATTGCAGGAACTTTACAGTGGTAGCAGGGACTGTAATATTCTTGCTTGGGTCCCATCCTTATATGAACCAGTCCCTGATGATGATGATAAAGTAAGTGATGTTTTTACCTACTGTGCAGTGTTTTCTAATTATGAGGATTAGTGTTTTATTTATGTGGGAAAGACTTAAAGCAGTTCTTTCTGTTTTCTGGTTGTACAGATGATTTATTGACTTACATCCATAAAAAATTTAGAAAAATATTACAAGAAACATAATTTCTCGATTTTAATTAATACTTTGTTTACTTCACTGCTTTTAAGATAGTAGTTAATTCTTTGTCGTCTAACTCAGAGTCTGCTCTCATTGACATGATACAGTAACTGTCATTCTTGTTATTAAGAACCATTTGGGTTGGTTTGGGGTTTTTGTTTTTGTTTTTTGTGGGTTGTTTTGGTTTGGTTTGGCTTTTCAAGACAGGACAGGGTTTCTCTGTGTAGCCTGCTGGTCCTAGAATTTACCAGGCTGGCTTCATACTCACAGAGATCCGCCTGCCTCTGCGTCCTGAGTGCTGGGATTAAAGGTGTGCACCACCACTAGTGGCTACTATTTGAAAACATTTTTAATGCTTTGTATTCTGTCATTTATATGCCATAGTTTAAATATTTAACTGTTTCTGTTGATTATTTTAAACAACATTAATATAATTTTTTCTCAAAAGTTGTTCATATTTCTAATTAGTTTTAGGATATATTCCTAGAAGTAGAGCAATGTCTGTTTGTTGTTTGTTTGTTTGCTCCCTGTGTGGCTTCAATCTGCCAGGACCCAAGTGCCCGATACAGTGAATCTTCTAGGTTGTTCTGAAGAACTCACCATGGGGGCATGGCAACTTTGGAAAGGAAAGAGCTGGAGTTAACTTTTGAGTTATTGTGTTTGACATTTTATACTTGTTTTTCAGATTGATTCATTTACTATAGTGTTCTGACTACATGCACACCAGAAGTGGGTACTATATCTCATTATAGATGGTTGTGAGCCACCATAGAGTTGCCAAGAATTGAACTCAGGACCTCTGTAAAAGTAGCCAGTACTCCTTACCTCTGAGCCATCTCTCCAGCCATGTTTATGAGATTTTTAAATCTGTCTGTTCACAGTGTCAGATTTTCTCAGGTCACACTTGGATCTGCGGCCTGATAGTGCCCATCTCAGAAGATAATTTGACAGTGCGCATAAACAGCCTTAGATGAGGTTGTCAAACAGAGAAGAATGAGGCATGAGCCCTGCCCTGAAATAGTGGCCTTTCTTATTTGAAATTTATAAAAAGCGTAGCATGCTGAAGTGGTGCTTTTAAACTAAGCACTGGTGTGATAATATTGTAGAGACCTTCTAATGGCCAGTAGGACAATTTACCTGTGCATGAGCCGACAGCACTGGAGCAGGCTGAAGTCTGATGGTCTTCATGCGAATTCTGCTATGTATTTTAACATGTCTAAGCTATCATCTCTTTCAGGAACTGTTCTGGAAAGTAGTGTGAAGCATCCCCATTTATCTTAATTCAAGGATATAAAAATGTATATGAAATAGTATTTGCTTTGTTTTTGTTTTGTTTTTCAAGTTGGAGGAAGCCCCAGATAGTAATTTAAAGCAACTCAAATAGAGCTGTAAGAAAAATCACTAATAATTAAGTTTGACATTCTGAAAATTTTTTTCATATTCTTATTTCATGTTCATTTTCACATTCTTAGTTCCTTTATAAAAAGAGGGCCATGTCAGAAGACACTAGAAACAAACTTTTCATGGGTAGGTAGTAGCATTGGTAGTGTCTCGCAGCTATTGGCCAAATAAATTTTTACCTAAATTTGCTACCATTACAGCCAATGTGAAGCCTGGGATTTATCTTCTTTGGACCCTAAGCCAAATGAAAGAGAAAAGACACATTCATAAATATTTAGGCAACTGTTCAAAACCAAATGAATATTTCCAGATTTCATCACATGCCTAATTTAGTTTATTATGGCTTGATTGGTTTTAGCATACAGCCTCTTTGGATGACTGGATTTTGAATAGTTTGATTTAGACTTTTATTTTGTATTTTTATTTAATTATTCTGTCCTTTGGGGGAATCGCTGTATATATCAAAATTTTAACTTGGTGGGTCATTTACCAAATGGAAATAGTGAAAACATGAAAAATAAAGCTACTGCGGTTTACATCGAAGAAAGAATTTTAGAAGAAAATTAAGTAGCTTGTTATAATTTGTGACCAATAGCTCATATGTGGGAAATAAAACCATGTAGAAAGTCAAGTAGACACATTTGTGGAGTGCAGGCTTGTGACCCCAGTGCTTAAGAGGCTGAGGCAAAGGGACTGTGAGACGGAAGTCGACCTGGGCTGCACAGGGAAGCCCTGTCACAAAGATGAAATGAGTTGAACTTCGTGTTTAAATGTTACTGCCAAACCTTATCTTTTCAAATCACTCCTGCTGGCGGGAGAGGTGGTGTGGCGGTTAAAGAGTGCTGGCCACTTTCCTAGAGGGCCTGGGTTCAGTTCACAGCGCCCACACAGTGGCTCACAATCACCCATAACTCCAGTTCCAGGCTGTCTAATGCCCTCTTCTGCCAACTGTGGGCACCAGGCATGCAAGGGGTGCACAGGCAAATATCCATATGTATAAATAATTTTTATTTTTAAAATAAAATTAATCTTAATAAAATTTAATAGATTTACAGTAAAATTAATAAAATGAGCTAATGTGGCCAGGCACGCCTTTAATCCCAGCACTCAGGAGGCGAGGCAGATGGACCTCTGAGTTCAAGGCCAGCCTGGTCTACAGAACAAGTTCCAAGGCAGCTAGGACTACACAAAGAAACCTTGTTTTGAAATAAAAAAATAAATAAAGAAATACTGCTCCTATTTTCAACTTTAAGATGTGAATAACTCATTAATGTAAAGTGTTGTATGCAAAGTTATTTAATTCTATAAAGTGTTATCTTAAAAGGCTCATAGGAATGTAGGTAGGATGTGACTGGCTGTGTACTCCACAGAGAAGTCAGTTGAAATGAGAACTGCTTGCATATGTGAATGTTTACAGTTTAACTCATGTTTAAACATGTTTTTCTCTGAGCTGTTCAATGAGTAACTTGCCATTTCCCAGGGAGGCCGTGTTTGTGGCTCCTCATGGCTCAGCATAACACAGTAAGCATACACAGACACGTACCGCGTCCTCCGTAGCGTCAGGCAAACCTAGGTCAGTCCCTGCTCCACCCAGTTTCCCTAGGATCTTCAAATGCACATCTCAGATCGTCAAAGTTGTTCTTAGGTTTCCTTTTGAACCTAAGCAGAATGCCTGAGGGGTGTTTCTTACATTGTAAGGGAATAATTTAATCCTACCTATAGAAATTGAATAATCGGGCTGGAGAGATGGCTCAGCCATTAAAGGCTAGGCTCACAACCATAAATATAAGAAATTGAATTACCTTAGATGACAGGAATATGTTTCATGGTCTTTTAAATATGTTGTTTAGTTGGCAGGCTGTTGTATTCCATCTGAGGAATCTGTTTAGTTTTACCCAGACTTTCTAACTGGCTGTGGTCAGCACAAGCCAATCTGTAACCCCTAAGTACTCATTGCTGCCAGAGACTAGGGAAGATGCACTACAGCTCCAGTCTTGTCTAGAATCCTACTTCCAACTGAGTGTGGTGACTCATTCCTGTAATCCTAGCACTCGGGGAACTGAGACAAAGTAGCTTGGGCTACAAAGAAACAAAAGAAAGAAAGAAAGAAAGAAAGAAAAAAGCTTGACATTGCCGCAGTAAATGGCTGTCTCTGCTTTGCACATGTGTAACTGTATCACTTGCTGAGGTGGAAACCTCTGAGACTTTCCAGTAACAGCAGACACTTGCCACTTTGAGAGGTGTGTCCTGGTGGTGCTTTGTTTTAATCCTTCCTGTCTGGATCCCTTCTAAACACAAGCTTCATCCCCCTGATGAAATGTACAACTGTCTGGTTAGGTAGCGGGAGGGCTGTTCATGCGTGAACCCGGTGTCCACTAGGAGGAGATGTTGGAGTGAAAACCAAGGTAGAGGACGCTCAGGGAGTGATGCATGCATTGAATCCACCTGCAGCATCCGTACTGCAGCTCTTGGCCGAGGTGCTGGTGCTTTATTTGTGATTGTCTAGCAGTAAAATGTTACTAATATTGCATGTAAGTAGTAAATATATGCACAAACATGTCAAAAGTCTTCTTTTTGTTTCTGTGCTTACCAAAGAAAAATAATGCATAATGAAATGTAAATTTGTTTTTTCTGTTGATTCTTCAAGTGAAGTTAAAATGATTAGTAGATGAGACATTGGGCTTCCATAGTGGAATTAGAGCACAGGAGCTTTGTGTAGCTTTTATTCCCAAGGATATCTTTGGTAGCGCTCTAAGGCAAATCTAAAAGTCTAAATAAAGCCAGGAGAGAATTATCACCTCCCCACCAAGAACAGTGCTGAACAGCCTAACTCAGCAGTTAAACCATCAGGCTCCTGAGTAGAAAGACTATAGATAGGCCCCACCACACTCAGCTTCAGGTGGCATCCCGATGAGAGTCAGATTTAACTGTAGGCAGCTACCCCTACGAATTCAGGCGTCATGAGAGTCAGCAAACATTTGGATCAAGATGTCACATTTGTGTTCCTGCTGGCTGGGAGTGACACTGGCTAGACATTGGTCATAGTTTTGTCTTGGACGTTTAGAGTCAAGTGTAAAGAAATATTTATTGTACTCCTTGGTGGTGATAGCCCTAAGTTTAGCCGTGTATACTCTGGTCTGTCTAACATCGGTACAGCAAGCCGACATCACAGTGTGTTTTTTATCTAGTCTAGCTGGGTGGGAACTTACTGGGAATGCTGGCTTCCCATTTGAATTGTAGGATTCCATTCTCAGACGTGACTTAGGGGTTAGCTTTGCAGAAATTGTTTCTCTACAAAACCAAAGACATGGTACCTAAGATAATTTTTAACAGTAATCTTGTCTATGTAGTTGTTGAAATTTGAATCAGATCAAATAGTGAGATGCAATAGCTGCAGAATAAGAAACAAACCTGATTCCCAATTCAAGAAAAATGAGAGCATCTTTTAAGCCCTTTAAAAGTGGTTTCCCAGAGATATGAAAGAAGCCATTTCAGTTTCCCATACAAGTGAACTGACTTGATAATCCAGTTAATTAAAGTTTCTCCAGTTGCTAAGCCCTTTTCATTTATGGCTCGAAGGTGGAATAATATTGTGATATTTTCTTGAAGTTTTGAGTAAATAATCTAAATATCTTTCAGATAATCTGCCAGGGAACCCTCCATGATATACTATTGCCTTTGCCACCGTTTCTCCTGTAGTTTACCTATGCTTTAGCACTGTTAGCTGTAACAAACAACCAACACAAAGACATGACTGTGTAATAGCCCGCAGTAATATTTTTATTATAATTTATATTGTTCAACTGCGCTTGGTGGCCACATACTTATCATTCTAGCGTTCGGGAGCATGAAGCAGGTGGTGTGGTTGTTTTTATAAATCAGTGTTTGTTTCTCTTAGCTTATTTCTTAACTTGGCTATCACTCAAATAATTGAGGCTCTTTTATAATGCAAGGCTTCACAACACAATCTGAGCAGTGTAAGTTTGTTCTTAACCCTCTATGCTATTGTGTCTTGCTCCCAGCAAACATCCCAGCGATACTTGCACTTTGTAGCTTTCCTTGGCTCCAGCTCCCTCCTCCTGATCTTTCTTGGACCTCTGTTTTTGAGCAGATCTAAGAAACTTCTGTAGTTTTATTTTCTACATAAATTCTGGCTAAATTATTATAAATTCTGCCCCTTATTGGTACTCACGGGAGAGGGCAAAGGAAGTTGAGGAGGAAGGAGCTGGAGCCGAGGAAAGCTATAAAAGCTAAAAATAACCAGCAAGCAGGGTTTTGTCACTAACTCCAAACCAGCTGGGCTGCAGACGTGTAGTGAGTGAGGCTGACGAGACAGCTCCGTGGTTAAGAGCACAAGCTCTACAGAGGACATGGCTAGATTCCCAGCACCCACAGGAGGCCTCACAACCCTCCTAGCCCCAGGACTGTAATGAGCTTTGGGTCAGCCTAGACTGTAGAGCAAGAGCTGCCTCAAAAAGGGAAGGGATTGCATTATCATGATTGGTGAAAATACTCCTCAAGGTTTGGTGT
The DNA here is from genome assembly GCF_903995435.1 of Acomys russatus. Taxonomy (NCBI): domain Eukaryota; kingdom Metazoa; phylum Chordata; class Mammalia; order Rodentia; family Muridae; genus Acomys; species Acomys russatus. The sequence continues at coordinate 10,840,863 of NC_067166.1, read as the reverse complement.
TTTTTATTTCCAATGGTGAAGTTCATCCAAACAGCACAAAGTTACCAGCATTGTGTGCTGGAGTATCCAGTCTGCTGTGGGCATGCGTCCAGTCTTAACCCCAGCATGTCAGGCTTGTACCTTCTCCACAGAGCTGAAGACTCCGTGAGCTGTGTCATTGCATAGATCTATGCCAGGGTTTATGAAGGGATTACTTTGAAGGAAGCAGATTATATGGGAAAAGTCAGCTCTGTCAATTTTAAATGAATTTACATTATCTTTACATTACTTTTGTTTTTAAATTAGTAGTACAGTTTACAGATAATCTAATTGATGTTAATGTAGCCTAAAATTATAAAATATAATAGAATCTTTCTTTCCCTTTTTTTTTTTTTTTTTAAGGCTGCAACCAAATCCCAGTTGAATCCAGCGTTTGAGGATGCCTGGAGCAGCAGTGATGAGGAAGGGTGACTGTCAGCCCTGCTGCCTTCATTCCTTGTCCATCACACTTGCACAGCAGCAGCACCTGTGTGGACTTCAGCTGGGCCTGTTCTTTTGGTTATTGTTGTTTTTGAGACAAGGTCTTATTGTACAGCCCTGGCTAGCCTAGAGCTAGCCCGGAACTCTATATAGAGCAGACTAGGCTCAAACTTGCAGCCATTCTCCTGCCTCTGCTTCCCAGGTGCTGGGATTACAGGGTGTGTGTGTGTGTGTGTGTGTGTGTGTGTGTGTGTGTGTGTGTGTGTGTGTGTGTGTGTGTGTGTGTGTGTTTCGTTGTCTTTTAACTCTTCAATTAGTTTCTAGCCTGTTTTAGTTTCTAATCCCCCCTATGTTTTAAAATGAGGTTAATATGTACAAAACCCTAAAACAGACTTTTGTAGCTGAGTTAATCAAAGTGTGTCTCCCTGAGCCCCTGTGCCATGGTAGTGGGCCAGCCCCTAAGTCATTGTTCTCAGCAGGGGCCTGATGTGGGTCTGAGGAACAGAAGATATGGTCTCAGAGGAAAATGTCAGCCCTGGTTCCCTGTCAGCCTGTCCTTTCCACTTTCAGGGAGGAACTAATAAGGATAATTAAATAACCAATACTTGCTGCAAAGGAAACATCACAACTCTGTATTCCTTTTGTTCATATTGAATGGCTTCATGTAAGTGACTGTGTTCTTGCTTTATGTTGACTGTTGACAGCTCATGTCTCTTACAGTCTGAACGTCATATTACATTGGGCAATCCCTGACCACTTGATAATTACTTTCTCCTCATCAAGATCCATGCAGGGATCTAGATTAAACATGAAATGTTGTAATAAATTTTCTCTTGTTCTTTTCTTGTGTCAACTCAGGAGTGATTATTATGAAGTCTCTCCCAGCCTGGAATGGGAGTGTGTGTGTGTGTGTGTGTGTGTGTGTGTGTGTGTGTTACCAAGGGTTCCTCCAACTCCTACGCCATCAAGAAGAGAAATGAATTAGAGCATGTGGCCAAGCCAAACTGCCGATTTCCTTGCTGCTCCCTAATAAACTGTGTGCCCTTTTGGACAGTTAAAAAAAGAAAATGGCTCAGAAGGCCAGGCTGTTTGCAGGACTGATGTGGTGACACCACTCCTGGGCTGGTGGACCTGGATTCTATAAGAAAGCAGCTAAGCAAACCAGTAAGCAGCACCTTCCACGCCCTCTGCATCTGCTCCTGCCTCAGCTTCCTACCCAGTTAGGGCTTATGCCTTGGTTTCCCTCAATGGACTATGACTCAGGATAGGGAAACCAAATAAACTCTTTCTTCCCTACGTTGCTTTGGCCATGGTGTTCATCACAGCGATCGCTGGGACACTGTGCCTTTTATGCGTTGACCTTTAAGGGAGCAGTTAAACTTTTTTTTTTATATACATTGATTTTTCATACCTAATTTAAACATCTAAGATAAGTTAAAATTAAAACTTGTCATGAAACAAAACCACAGGTTAAAAAATAAATGTATTTCAAGGCATACATATTTTTTATTATTTAATTAATTTATTCAGATTACATGTCAATTGTTTTCCCCTCACTTGTTTCCACCCTTTCCTCCCTCCCTCCTGCTTTTACCCTATTTTCTTTCCCTAGGTCTATGACCGAGGGGGACCTCCTCCCCCACTACATGGTCATAGGCTGTCAAGTCTCATCTTGGTAGCCTGCCTATCCTTTCTCTGAGTGCCACCAAGCCTCCCCACCATGGGGGAAGTGGTCGGATCTAGTCAATGGACAGGACATTCTCCACAGTGATGTGGAGAGTGGGGACTGACTCGGACATGAACTCTGGTGCAATTAAACTTTTTATTTTAAGTAGTCTCCTAACATTATAAATAATTTTTAAAAGTAAAACATTAAGAAAGAAAGTTATGGTCTCCTAGAATTATTCCAGAGTACCTAGCACTTAGCCATTCTCAGTGCCTGTCTATAATGTGTAATATTAAATTGTATCATCATTGCTGTGGTACTGCTATAGAAACCCCTGTCTTCTCACACCATCACCCCCTCTTCTGTTCTTACATTATTGACACAGTTTTATTGGCCTAGGGTGCATTCTTACTACAGTACCATGTAGGCCTGTGTCAACATATAGGAGGATTTGCTTGGCTTTGCAAGATAAGATGACATAATTCTGCCTAAATTTTTCCTATTTAGCTCATAGAAACTACATTGTGATATTATAATGAAGTCATTATTTTTCCTAATCTTGTAATGTTTATGCATTTATAAAATGTTTATATGGGTTGTTTTTTTTTTTCAGCTATTTCCCTGACTTGACTATTCGTAGAGTATATACTGTGACCTGCATTTTGTTTTCCTTAGGTGGTGGTTTTGGGTGATATAACTTGTTTATAGAATATCTTTAACTCTTCAGCATTTTTTTCTTTCTGGGTGTATAACTTAGGGATTAGTGTGTGTGTGTGTGTGTGTGTGTGTGTGTGTGTGTGTGAGATCATTCAAGTCTCTGCTCTTGGAAATGAGCATTTCAAAGCCAGTTTTATTTTTATAGAGCCCCTTTTAGAGTTAGAAGAATATCCGCCGATATTGGGAGGGCGCGTGTGTACATTCTAGTTTTAGAATTAGAAGAATATCCGCCGATATTGGGAGGGCGCGTGTGTATGCTCTAGTTTTACCTATGTTGCTGTGATAAAATGGCCTGAACGAAGGCATTTTAGGAAATAAAGCATTTATTTCAGTTCAGGATTTCGGCTTATAGTCCTTCACTATGGGGAAGCCAGGACAGGAACTTCAAATAGCTGTCCAAATCATGTCACAGTCAAGAGAAAAATGAATGCACAAAGCCGTTACCACACAACTGGTGGGGAAATGGCCCTCAGAGAGAAATGTCTTCTCCAACTGAAATTCTTTTCATGCAGTCTGTGTTGAAAATTCCCATCTAAAACAGAGAAGGAAAAAAGAAAAGAAAGAAACTTAAACTCCTTTGAAGAAGACTCTGAAGACAAGCCTTAAGTTATACTTGTAAGATGAAATAACTTTAAGACTCACGTGAACGTGGGGGCTGACCCTAGGCAAGTGGAAACAAAGATTGTTAAGTTTGAGGCAAGCTTGGGGAACAGTGAAAATGTTAACTTTTTTCATGTCTGGAATCAAATGCCTGACAAGCCAAGGAGAAAACGCTGATGCTAGCAGACAGTTTGAATGGACTTCCTGGTGGGAAGGAGCAGACTGTAACAGCAGTAGCAAAAGCTGGAGGCAGGCAAGAAGGTGGAGCCAGAACAGGAAGCAAGGCTAGGTTAAGAGTCGAGATCCATCCCCTCCCCAAAACTCTGCGGTCTCAAAAACAGCAACGCCAGCCAGGGGCTAAATATCCCAACATACAAGAGGCTGTGGGGAGCACTTCATACGCACACCACCCCTGGTCCCTCTAGCTTTATGGCCATCTCATACTGCAAAATGCATTCAGTTAAACTTCAAAAGTCTTCACGCTCCCTCGGTTGCAACACCTGAAAATCCCGGTCTCCCTTCCTGTAGAAGAAGCAAGTGACCATTCCCGTTCCCTTGCAAAGCAAAGGAGTGGGGCTATAACAAGGAGACTGGACCACAGCAAGACGAAACCCAGCAGAGGAAATGAAACTCAAGCTCCATCTCTGGATCTGGGGCCTATTGTGGCGGCATCTTGGCTCCAACAGTCTCAGTCCCTTTCTTCAGATCTATTGCCTGCAGCACAGGTGGCCTTCCTTAGACTAGTTCCGCCAGTGCCTGCACCTTTTGTCTGTCCGCAGACACCCCACGTTTCTGACAGCTGCAGCACCCTGGAGTCTCCACTGTAAGTTAAACTTCACCTTTACAGTTCATGCACAGCTCATTCAGGAACTCCATACAAGGCATCCAGCCTCCCGTTGGTGGCTCTTCTGGAATCTTGGTGCAAGCTTTCCTGGTGCATAACTTGCATCTTGCACAACTGAAAAACTAACACCATATGGGAAACACCAAGTGCTGCTGTCCTTTCCAGATGTAGCCTTGCACTCTTTGGGTCATGGTACCAGTAACTTCCATGTGATCTAGGGAAACACTTCCCTGGGATCTTGCTTTTGAGCAGGAATCCCTGCAGAGGCTCACTCACTCAGGCCTCTGCTTGCTTGCTTCTTTTTCTTTTTTTCTTTTCTTCTTCTCCTTCTTCTCCTCCTCCTCCTCCTCCTTCTTCTTCTTCTTTTTCTTCCTCCTCCTCCTTCTCTACTTCTTCTTCCTCCTCTTCCCCTCCTCCCCCTTCTCCTCCTCTTTTTCTTTTTGACATTTTTATTTTTAATTTATATATTCACTTTACATAGAGACTGTAGCCCCCTCCTTCCTCTCCTCCCAGTCCCTCCCTCCCACCCTCTCCTCCCCCCACTTGCCATCAGAAAAGGGATGCCCCTCCCCCAGCACATCAAGTCAAATTAGGACTGAGCTCCTTCTCATCCACTGAGGCTAGGCAAGGCAGCCTTGCCAGGAGGGAAGTGATTGAAAGCAGGCAACAGAGTGCATGTCATAGACAGCACCCATTCAGTTTACTAGGGGACCCACATGAAGATCAAATTGCCTTTCAGTTACATATGTGTAGGTGCCTAGGTCCAATCCATCTGTGCTCTTTGGTTGGTGGTACTTCCATCTCTGTAGGCCCCCATGGATCTATGTTAGTTGACACTGTTGGTCTTTTTTGCAGCATTCTTGTCCCCTCTGGGTCCTGTCCTCTCCTACTCTTCCAAAGGACTCCCCGAGCTCTGCCTAATGCTTAGCTGGGAGTCTCAGCATCTGATTCCATCAGCTGTAGGGTCATCTGAATATTTTGTGATGACACTACATTCTCCTGATACAGTGACACTAGAATTGCTTAATAGTTACCTTGATAATTATAGGCTATTTCTCAGTTGTTATTATGTACAGGCATTCCTGCCACACTGTGTCCTAGACAAGGGTGGGCCACAGCAGGCCTTGGGATAGAGTGGGACTGAGTGCTAAGAAGTATTAGATTCATAGCATATACTTTTATATTAGTAGACATATATACAGTAAACTACCTATAGCAAGAAGAACTATGAAACAATCAGGAATTATATAAATGTTACATTCTTAGTGTTTTGGCTATTTGTATTTGGCAGCCTTGAAGAAAACATCTTTCCTATCTTGGTGGGTCTAAAATTCTGAATGTAAATCAATATCTATCATAGTTCGTCATTATTAACTTAAAATATCTATTGACGTAAAAACATCTTAGCTGTTAGGGAAACAACTAAGCTTAATTGTAAAACAAAACAAAACAAAACAAAACAAAACAAAAAACCCTATCTGGTCTTTAATCCTATCAGAGACTTGAAAGGAATAAAATTGATGACCTGAGTATACAGGGAATGCAGGTTAGTAGCTTTCCAAATGAGAAGATGACAGTGTGCTACCTGAGCCGTCACCTAAAACTATATCTCAGGTGTATCAGATGGATATGATTCTATAGAAAGATAAGGTAAAATAGTTAGATAAGGTCTTCAAAACCCTCAGAGACATACAGAATACGGCATTTAAAATATTTTTATTTTAAAGATTCACTGACAGTGAGATAGGTTAGATCCTGGCAATATCCAGCCTACCTCAAAGAGGATGATGAGCATCAAAGAACCTCTTTATAGAGATGGTTTCAAATGTGGCAAACCAGTCACTGGACAAAATATCTTCATTTCTACCACAGACAGAATTCTGCCTTAAAAAGGGCAAGCTTGGATGCAGGCCGAGTCGACGGCTAAACTCTGCCAAGACAGGGTGAGCAAGTCCTCAATAGTTCCTGCCTCACAAATATGTATGTCAGATATATTGGGTCAGAAGGCTGAAGATGATGCTCCAAAGTTCTAAAGGCCACATCTTTTAATCCATTCAAACAGTGCCATTCCCTGGTTACCAAGTATTCAAATCTTTGAGTTTATGGGGGCCCATTCTCATTGAAATGGCTTCCAGCTCTGAATGCTGCAGCTTTAACTTCCCAGGAGCTGGGATTACAGATGTGCCACCACGCCCAGATCTTTTTTTTTTTTTTTCAAAGTTCCTTCTTTGCTCTATGAAGTCACTGTTAAATCTCCCTGAGTTCTAGAATTATTACAAGTCATGTAAACAAGCATTTTCTTTCTTTTCTTTTCTTTCTTTCTTTTTTTTTTTTTTTTTTTTTTTTTTTGAGAAGTCTCATGTAAACAGGTTGATCTCCAATTTGTATTATGGCCCAGGATGACCTGGAACTCATGATGCTGCCAAGTGCTGCAATTACAGGCGTGTGTGTGTGTGTGTGTGTGTGTGTGTGTGTGTGTGTGTGTGTGTGTTTTGTTAGGATCAAACCGAGGGCTTCTTGCAAGTGAGGTAAGACCTCTCCCATCTGAGCTATAATTCAGCCCTGGCAATATAAACATAGCCTGTCTCCATAGTTGTGTCAGCAATAGTCTCAGACAACAAGGTACACAACTCTTTTCTTACTGTTTGTTTCTAATCAGATAACTGATAACTCAAAACAGGGAACAATAAGATGTTATTTTGATCTCTATCCATGTTTACGTGTTAAAATCAGCAAGTAAGCATCCTGCACTCTTTTGATGCTCGTGAAAGCCTTAGGTTGTGCACTACTTTGTAGATACAGTTCTCCTGAGGCATCCTCTTGAAGAGAGTGTCACAAACCCTAACCAGATCTGCTCCACAGCCATTGCATCAGCATCAGCGTGTGGGACTGAGTTCCTCAACAGACCTTGATTCCATGTGTTTGTCAGTGCTTGTTCTGTAAATGTTGGGGACCTGGCAAGTGGCCCTAGGCCTGACTGGTGGTTCTGTTTCCTTACCACCGCCAGTCAGCTCTCAAAAGCAACTAGCTCAAGAGATTCATACAAGCCACTTCTCTTTGCTTTGTGGCACAGGCTAGTGGCAGCTCTACGCCATGGCCTGTTGATATCTTGGGCAAATGCCAACAGGAACAGAGACTGGGCCTGTCCCTCAGGCTCTAGCTCTCTGCCCACCCCACCCCCACCCCCAGCACATGAAGCTCCTACTGTGTGCACTGTTCAAAACCATACTTAGAGAATCCCTAATCACTGGGAGTTGAGTTAACCATTTTTATCAATATTACAGTGTTATAATGCATTTCTATGTTTTATATGCAACATTTTATTAGGGTTTTGGTAAGTAATATTGAAAAAAAGCGATTAAAAGTAACAGAGACAGGACTGACTGCAGAAATGACTCAGTGGCTAAGAGTATTTGCTACTCTTTGGAAGGGCCTGTGCTCAGTTCCTGGCACCTGCACTGTGGGGCTCACAATCACCACATCAGCTTCCTGGGATCCAGAGCTCTTGCACACTTGTACACACATGGTGTAATACAGACATACACATGAATAAAAATAAATCCTCAGAAAATAGTGATCCCTAAAGAAATATATTAAGAAAAATACTACGATTATTTTTTAAATTATTATAGATTCATCAGGAAAGAAAATATAAGTAGATGTGGTGTACACACCTATAACCGCAGTTCTTAGCTGGGACGGAAAAGGACAGCCTGAAAATGCAGTGAGGTTGTAAGGGCGGGCTAGATAGACTGGGAGAGGAAGGAAGGACTAAACACGGAAATGACATCAGAAGGCCTGAGGCTTACTCTTCATGTTAGTGCCAGTAAATAGGAACTAGGCAATCTTCTAGACTTTCTACTATACTCATTGGCTTGAAATGTAGGTCAGAAAACTAGAAATTATTAAAGCTCATTCTTTTTCTAAAATCACTCATTGTGAGGTTTTTGTTTGGTTGGTTTTGGCTTTCTTTGTTGTCTTTTAAGACACAGTCACTTATTCAGTAGCATTAGCTTGTCACCAAGCTGTTGGGATCCTCCTGTCTCTAGCTCCTCAGCAGTAGCATTACAACTGTATGCTACCAACCCAAATTTTCCCAGTGCTGAGATCTGAACTCAGTTCCTCAAGCCAGTACAGCAATCCCTTTGCTGGCTGAGCCCTCTCCCTAGCCTCCTAAATTCACTTTTTTCTGAATTAACTTCTAATGTTTCCATTTGAATTATAGTGTGACCACTGATTAATTGGTTAATTTTTGCAAGTTAACATACTGGGCTAGCATCACTTGTAGAAGGAAGTAAAACATGTCTTATAAAATCACAAAAATAAAGTTTATTTCAGACATACAAAAGCACTCTGCTAGAAGATTTCTTGTTTTTACACTATCATGAGTATCAGGCTTGCTGTCCTGTGAAAATTCACTCAGATTTTATTTCAAGATGAGCTGCTTGTTTGCTTTACCTTGCTCTTCTTCTAGCCTGGGAATGTTCCATGAGGGCAAAGATTTTATCTGTTTTGCTTATTACTACATCAAAAGCATTTAGAATACTGCTTGACAAAAGTTATGTCACATGTATAAGTGTAATAAATTAACCATTGATTTCATTGCCAATCCCTTAATTGCATAACAATAAATCTCATAGTTTACATATTATAAAGTTGTTAGTTGGTTGTAATGTGTGTCCTTTACTGTGTATGAAATTTCAAGTGTGTTAAGTACTAGCTAAGTTGGTAATGAAACTCTCTATGTATTAATAAATGTTAATGAAAAACAATATAATTACTTAAGTTGTTATATAATTTTTAAAACCTGTTTTAATTTTGGGTCCCTTATTTCTCCCTACTCCTTCCCAATCTCTTCCAATACCCCCACACAAGGTAGGAGAGAAAGATTAGTAAGGAGCGGGGCTGTATTTTTTCTTAGCTACTTCCTGCTCTTTATAGTCGTTGGGCAAGTCCAATCCTTGTTTCAGGATGTCTCCAGCTCCTTCACTTCAAACTGCTTCAACAGCCACCAGGAGCAACAGGGAGGAAGTGCCAGCAGCCTCCCCCTTTCATGGAGCTCCCAGTCTGTCTCTCTCGGTCTGGGATTTATTCCCATTGACAAAGACCACACCCTGAACGAAGTAGTTCACAGCTGACAAACATCATACTCCCTCTCAGGAGGCAATTACCAGCTGTGGACAAACTGGAGCAGCCCCCATATCTCATATCTGGGATTAAGACAGAAACATGTTTACGTATAACCCAAAACTTCCACAGCAGGTTTTTATTTTTAATTTTTTTAAAGACTTACTTATTAATTATATATATACATGCTTGCATGTATGCCTACATGACAGAAGAGGGCATTAGATCACATTATAGATGGTTATGAGCCACCATGTGGATGCTGGGAATTGAACTCAGGACCTCTGGAAGAGCAGACAGTGCTCTTAACCTCTGAGCCATCTCTCTAGCCCTTTATTTTTAATTTAATGTTTGAGAATTTCATACAAGCGTGATTGTGTGTTTGAACAATTCACTCCTTCCTCTCTGACTCCATACCCCCACTCTCAGTTTTCCATCCCAACTTCGTGTACTTTTAGTCCATTGTATTTTGTGTTGTCGGTGTGTGCATATGCATAATATAAGGCCATCGTCTGGGGCATGGGAACCCTGCCAGGGACTGCATCCTGGTTGTTGGAGGTGGGGGGCGGACTCTTCCCCACTCACTCCAGCGACCACCAGTTGGCAATAGATCCTCACCTAGGGTTGTGATTTCATGACCTCGGCACCCATCCATGCTAGACTCAGGCTGGCTTGATCTTATTCAGGTCTTGTGCGTATAACCACAGCCACTGTGAGTTCACGTGTGAGATGTCACGTACAGAAACCACTTTCAGAGCATTCTTCCACTCCCTCTGGCTCTTACAATCTTTCTGACTGCCTTTCTGCTATGATCCCTGAGCCTTGGGAAAGGGGGTGTGCTCCAGATGTGGTCCAGATATGATCCAGACCTGGGTATTCCACAGTTCTCTGCATTGTGATCAGGTGTTGAGTGTCGCTATCAACCACCATCTCCTGCAGAAAGAAGTGTTTCCTTAAGGGTTCAAAACTGCCCTGTGTGCATCATCAAGACAGTGGGCTTTCCTTTCTCAGTGCACCAAGAGCTCATTGCTTTATAGATTCTAAGGCACAAAGGGCTAGCTATTTGTGTGGCCCCTGTCATCTCCTGTTGTAAGTCCTTAAGGCCTCTGAACAAATCTAATCTTTCTCTGTCCTGACCTAGATGAAAGAAGCTGAAATAAATGACCTGTAGCTGAATCGTGCAGTCTCTCTCTCTCTCTCACTGTCTCTCTGTCTCTTTCCTCTTTGTCTCTCTCTCTCCTCTCTCTGTCTCTGTTTTTCTGTCTCTCTCTCTCTCATCTCTCTCTCTCCCCCTCTCTGTCTCTCCTTTCCTTTTCATTCCCTCCCTCCATTCCAATCTCCCTCTCTTTTTTGAGACAGAGTCTCACATGCCCCAGGTTGGCCTTGAACTCGCTATAATTGAGGGTCACCTTGCTTTCTCACTCTTCTCCCAAGTGCCAGAATTACTGTCGTATTTCATATGTGCCTGGTTTATGAAGTGCTGTGGATCTAACCCAGGACTCTGTGTGTCTGCTTAAACAAGCGTGTTAGGACCTGAACTACATCCCCGAGCCTTCGAGTGGCTTGTCTACATACTTGCCTTGTATCTGAAAATAGATAACTCACTTGAAATGCATTAAAAATGGGTAATGTAACATCAGCACCAGAGATAGCACCTTTTAAATTACAGCCATGTGCACAGTCAGCGCTTGACGATCTGTGCCAAGGAAAATGGAATGAATACAAGAAAGAGATGTATTATTGTTTCCTGTTTCCTTAGGAATTCAGTCACTAGCCATCTCTAAGGCTGATTTCTAGATCCGGCCTCCATTGTCCTTGATGCCAAGTGACCTATAAACACCAACCACATGCCTAACATAAAGAGAACAGCTCAGAATATGCACTTTAAATAAAGGCAATATTCCCTGGACAATTTAGAAAAGCTTGAATAGTTAGATACTCTTGCTTGCAGCCAGAGTTCACACATACTTCCTAATCAGCAACACCTGGTACCTCTACCTGCTGCTGCATCTCAGCAGCATCACGGGACTGGTATGATGGTCTTACTGTGTTCCTTTAAATTCATGTGTTAAAACTTACTCAAACGATGTCCTGGCATTGAGAGTTGGAGGCTTAGGAAAGTGGTTAATATAGTGAGGTCAGAGAGAGCTGCCTTGCCTCTTCTACGAACAAGAGCACAGCAAGACGGTCCCATGAAGAGAAGACTCAAGACACGGAATTGACAGCTCCTTGGTCCTGGCTTCAGCATCCAGACAGGTAAGGAGTAAATTTCTGCTGATAACGTCCCCAGTTTATGATGGTTTGTTAAGGTGACTCAGGCTAAGGCAAGCAATTTTTAAAAATTCCACATGCTATAAAAATACAAAGCAGTATATAACTGGTAAAGATCTAATTTCTTTAAATGGGATCATAGCTGATGGTCTGCTAATAAGAGTGACTCTGGGCCGAGTGTGTAGGCTCATGGTTGAGCGTGTGCTTTGCCCTCAAATGGCTCTGGGGTTAAAAGAGTGTCCTTGGCTGATCATCTTAACCCAAACTGATGAAAGCTTTCCAAAAATGGAATGATAATCAAAGGAGTACAAAATTACATAATTACCTCAGTGATTACTAAAATAAGGCAAGGCTGCAAAACATGATCATAGCACAAAAAAATTTGTCCCCAGTAAGATAGGGCCTCTATTTTCTGATTTATGTGAACCTATAGACCACATTAAACATCAGTTAGCCACTTATATAAAACTTACAGAGCAGTGGGAAAAGGCAAATGTCATAAGGTATGTGTTAACAAATTCTGAAAAGCAGTGAGAATTAATGCTTTTAAAGCAGAACTATGGTAATGCTTTCCTTCTTAGTTATGTTAAATACTTGTCTTAATAATAGCATTAAAATGTAGCTTTCCTTGATGATGCATTGTTGGCCATTGATAAGAAACAAACTATGACAGCAGTTCTATTTGCAAAGCTCTTTTTCATAAAATGAGGAGGACTATAAGTAACTATTTTGTTGAGTTAGCCCCACCCCATCTGGGACTTTGTGATATTAAGATAACTTGACTAAATATACTTCTAGGTAATTTAGGGAACACAGGAAACATTTTAATTGCATTTGACATCAAATTAGTCAAAGTTAGTCTCATGCCCACTAGTGGTATCCATTACAGTAGAAAGACATGTTTATTCAGTTTCATAGCATTGGAATTTGTAGGATGATTTTACAGAAGAGATTCTTATAGTTATTCAAGAGACAGCATTTTAGCGGCGTGTGGTGGTGTGCACCTGTAACCCCAGCACTAGGAAGGCAGAGGCAGGTGGATCTCTGTGAACTCAAGGCCAGTCTGGTCTGCAAAGAGAGTCCAGAACACCCAGGGCTACATAGAGAAATCCTGTCTTGAAAAACAAACAAACAAACAAAGATTAAAAAAAGAAGAAAGTTCAGGGATAGAGTTCTGGTACAGCACACTCCACACTGGGAAGTACAAAAGAGAAATTATTATGTATAATAATGTACTTACTCCATGTCTATATTGTATTGTCATGATTAGAGGTCATATAATATATATGGTCTAAGAATGCCAAATGTTGGCAAGGACTTGGGGAAAACCAAGTTATTACATCTTGTAATAAATGTATAATTTGACTGAAACATGGAAAGTAAATGCTGCTGCCTTCTTGAGCTTGTAAGAGATGACATTTGGGGGTGGGCCTTTCAAAATGATGATTTTTCATGTTTCAGTTTTTAAATGGGTTTATTTCTGGTGTGTGTCTATGTCATAGCACTCTCCACCCATCCCAAATCACACTCCTAAAAAGATGCAAAGTCCATGAGCAAGAGCAAGAAGACAGCCTGGCATGCGTGGCACATGCCTTTAATCCCAGGACTTGGGAGGCAGAGGCAGGAGAGATACACATTTGAGGATAGCCTCGGCTACATCAGAAGGTCAACTCTCAGCCTCTGCTGTGGAGTGAGTCTCAAAAACACAACAAAACCCAAAAACTGCCTTTCGCTGAGGCTCTCCCTAAACACATCAACAATGCTGCTCATCGCCTCAAAAGTCCCCATGCCCTTCCCTTCTTTGTGGTTCTTGTCAGAACCCGAACAACATATTGTTTGCTTGGTTACATATTAACTTTATTGTAAGCTCCGGCTAGAATGAATGATCAGTCTCTGAAAACAGAGAGCATTTTTAGTTTGTTTTGTTGTCTGTTGTATCCTTAGAGCCTGGGGGAGGGGGGCGGGGAAAAATAAAAGCCTTGAAAAAGCCTTAAATGTAATTAAGTGACTCTAATTAGGATCTTGCAAATTTGAAAAGTTGTACAAATAGAAACAGTGACAGAAATATAGAAACTGTCTCTAATTTCCAAATCTTCTATGCAACTTATCTGTAACATGAGAGAAAAGCTTCAACAAGGATTTATTTGGTTCTTTGACTATTGATGAGCTCAGGGCCTTGTGGGTGCTGGGCCAATGCTCTTCCACTGAGACAGCTCAAACAGTGGGAATCTTTGGCTTCCTAACTTTATAGTTGCGCTTTCATGGATTGGGAGATGTCCTCTCATCGACTGCAAGGTGGGCGTGCCCAAAGCTTTATGTCAAACGCTGAAAGCTCATTTTCAATGTCCTAGAATTCAGCAGTGGAAGGTTGGCTAGGTTGATTGTTTTGTTTTCCCTGCCCACTGCCCCTTCCTGTTGAGAGCTCCTTCCTATCCTCATTCCAGCTGGGAACCCCCACTGCAATCATAGGCCACATGGTGAGGCGGGCAGTGAAGACAACCACTCAGGAATGGGTTTTTTTTTGGGGGGGGCTCGCACTGAAAAGATCAATTGTAGATTTACATTTTGCCTTCCTGCTATTATGATAGAGTAGAAATTGTTGCAAAGTTAACTATGATTGTAACTAAACACAGGACTAGAAAAAATTTATTAAAAAATTTTTAATTTATTATATTTTTATAATGTATACATTTATGTTGTTACACATAAATACAATAAAGTACATGCAGGAGGAAGAACCACCAGACAGGAATTATATAAATGTTACATTCATAGTGATTTGGCTATTTGTACTTGGCAAACTTGAAGTAAACATCTTTTCCTATCTTGTTGGATCCAATTTTCCGAATGAAGATCAATATCTATCATATCTCATCTCTATTAACTTTAAACATCTATCTTGATCTAAAAACATCTTAACCCCTAACCTACTAAGCTTAATTTTAAGACTAAACTATCTGGTCTTCAACCCCATCAGAGATTTGAGACGGAATAAAACTTAAATACCTGAATGAACTGGTGACTGTTCGGGCAGTAAACCGTCTCAGTCATTTTTTTTTTTTTTTTTTTTTTTTTCATTTTGGAAACTGCTAACCAGGACTAGATACATTTTTAAAAGAAAAAAGCCAGGTGCACAAGCACAGGCCTACATTCATCCAGCTCAGTGCTTGACTTCCACTCCAACAATCACTGAAGGAGACAGGAGTTCGCTAAACTCTGTTCATTGCACCACTTGAGGTTACCACGAAAAAAGTTGCATACGGTCAGTTCTTCATTGCCCCCAAAGCCCCCTGCACCTCTAAAGTTTTCAGCAATTCATTTCTTAATAATAAGAAGGTGAGTGAGCTGGTCCTGATCTGGCGTGTCCTCAGAGGGGCATCTTTGTGGTCTCCGTTTTGGAGAGGGCTCCCTATATCTCTTTCCTCCTCCTCCCCTGCCAACTGCGCCCTCACCCCGCGTGGCCACCGGGGTTTTCTCATTGCAGATCCTCCTGTAATTCCTCAGAGTCACGCATAACGACAATCTCCACAGTATTTTAGTTAAGCATGGGGATGACCCCAGCTGATGGCGATGGCATTCGTGCTCAGAAAGAAAGGGCACCAATACAGCGACTCCCCACGACGGCCGGCCAGGGTCTATCTAGGTCAGGCTCTGCCGGGGCTGGCAGGGACCCTGCATCCCTGGGTGGCACCTGGCGGCAGCCGGCAAGCGGCCCCGGGGGAGGGGAGGGCGGTCCCGGGTGACGCGCAGGGCTGGGAGAGCCGGCAGGTGCCACCCCGCGGCCTCCGCCCCTTCCAGCCTGGTGTGGGCCCCGGCAGCAGGGGCCGCTGTGAGAGCCGCGCTCGCACCGCCAGCCGCCGCCCTAGGCTCCCGCGCGCGCCGCTCGGCTCCCGGCGTGGTGAGTGCGGGGCTGCGGGGCTCCGGGCCTCGCAGGTTGGGACAGGATGAAGCTTTCACGGGTGGCGCGGAGGGCTGCTGGGGAAGGGCGCTCGAGCCGAGGGGCTGGACTCCCGGGGTTCCCGCGGGAAGGGAGCCGCGTGGGGCCGGGGACCGCGTGGGGCTGGGTAGGGCCTCCCTCCTTCCCGCCGGGGCTGCTCGCTGCGCTCACCTGAGCCCCAGGGAGCCCAGCCGCCCTGTACCCCCCAGGGAAAATCGCGGCCCCTAAGGCATGGGGCGCAGAGGTGCTGCGGGTGGGACTCAGGGAGGGAAGCTCTTGCTCGACCTTGGACCGCGGAAGTCACTTTCCCGGCTCCCGGACCTGGCTTCCCAGCCGCCTCTCCCCAAACCAGGGATTCCTTCTTCCTGCTTCTGGGTGCGTCTGGCCCGCGGGAATTCGGGGCGCTGTCTCTTTGGCTCAGGGGACAGCATCCCGTCGTCTCGGTAGCTGCTGCGGGCCAGGGAGGAAGGATGAGTCCACAGTTGTGGAACAGGTCGTTCCTGAGACGGAGTAGCAAAGCCTGTCACTTGTCGCCCGGGCGGGGGGGAAGTGGGCCTTTCCCTCTCACCAGCCCTCGCTGATTCAAACTTACCGGATGCGGGCGAGCGCCTTTTGGGACTACCTAGCGGGAGCGATTCTGGCTCGCTGCGCCTAGCTCAGGGTGCAGTAGGGCACACAAGCCCCGCTCTTAAGGAGGAATACTTTCATCGACTGGAGACTGCCTACTGCGCACCCTCTTGTCCCTGAAAATAGACCCTTTCCTTAGAAAGCATTTTTCCCTCAACCCTGAGCTCCCACTTCTCTCTCTTTTTTGCGTTTCTTGTCTAAAAGTCATCCTCCTCTTTAGTAAGTGCCGCCACCTTAGTACCCCGCACGCCTGTAACCCTGCACACCCGTGCTTATTTCCCTAATTTGTAGTTTACGCTCAGGCAGAAATTGGTCTCCCCAAGGTCATCAAAAACTAGGTTTTAAAATTCTCTGCTCCTTACCCCGTAGCAGATGCTCATCCTGTGCTTGTGTGTCTGGCACCGAGTACTTAACTACTTAACGCTGTCAGTCTTCTAGAAGCTTGTTAAGTAGATACTGTTTTCAGTCCGGGCTTGGCCTCTAGCCAGCTAGGAGCTGTTGGCCACTAGTCTGATGAACCCTGAGTTCCGTTCTTGTTTTGTACTGTCATGAAGCGCTGTGCAGGTTCAAGCATCAGGCTCCAGAGTCGCAATCTCTGGTCTCTTGTCCTTGTTTGTCTCACTGTAACAGCTAAAGCGGGTGTCAGTCTCTTTTTTCCTCTTCTTGTCTCCTGCTACTGGGTGTGAACCACGGCAGGCCGTGCACATGTTAAGAATTTTACTCTTAGGCTGAGCCACGTGCCCAGCACATCCATATATTTATATATAGATAGGTGATAGGTAGGTGGAGGGATGTAGATAGATTTATTGATTGACACATTGGTTTCATGCAACTTCATTTTTCAAGTCTACTTAACTTCGATTAAAATTTGGTGGCTCTGTGTCTTCATTTTAGTCTAATATCTTTGAGGAAACATTATAACCCTCCATTTAACACTCCATATAACCCTCCATTTATGTGCTCTGTATCTTCCCGAGGCTCCTGTAGAAGATGACTGCTGTCACCATTAACCTAGTCACCAAGGTGCAAAACTCAGCTGCCCGGTCTCCTGTTACTACCACCCCCCACCCCCCCACCCCCGCCAAATCCCAATCACGAACTCCTTTATCCAGTTTACCATGATCTCATCCTGCCTTCATTAGCCTCAGCCTGCGCCCCACCCCATCGGCTCTTACACACATTCATCGCTTATCATATGCACATGCTTCTTTTTCTCTTACTTGTTCTGAAAAATAAGGTCTCATGTATTTCAGGCTGGCTTCGAACTCACGGTGTAGCAGGCGGATGACCTTGAGCTTCTGATCCTCCTGCCTCTTCCTCAGGATCGGTGTGATTATAGGCATGTGCTACCACTGCCAGTGTTATTCTGTGCCGGGGGAGGGAGCCCAAGGCGTTCTGCGTGCTCAATAAGCATTCTGCCAACTGAGTCACATCCTCAGCCAACACAGTTCAACCACTGTTTATCTTCTCCAGTGTTTACTTTCTGCCAGGGGATCAAGAGTAACTTAAGTGATTACATGGTCAGACCTTATGTCTGGTAGTTGCTTAATAGATGTTCGTAGGATGCAATGCAACATGAACTAAGGTAGCACAGGTGCAGTAGCCTTGATGGTGGTAGAAATTAAGCCAGCTTTACAGGGTATTCATCAGTAGGTGTGGAGGACTGGCAGACAGAGGCGAGAGAGGCCTCTGCAGAGGGTATTGCCACACCGAGGTACCCAGTCATCCTGATTAATTGTTACATCTCCAGGTGTGGATGCAGGAGCCAGTCATATGGGACGTGTGAATCTCAAAACAGGAGAGAGCAACAGCAGTGCATGGCACATACATAAGTGCACAAAACATCAGTGAAGGGACGAGGCAGTGGCTATATTGAATGGTAGGATGACCTATTCAGTCAGAACATGTGATATCCAAGGAGGCTGCTGTGGGGACAATCGGGATTTTTTTTTCCCTCACAAAACCTGTGGGTCAGAACTAAGCTGGAGAGGCAAGGCCAACAGAGAATTGGCTGCGCGAGGTAAGATTTAAGGCGATGAGAAAAGACTGAAAGATACCACCAAAGCGGTGACACGGAAAGACAAGAAAGATACTGCCAAAGTGGTGACACCTGGAGACAAGAGGAGAGTTCAAGAAGTAGGATTTTTTTTTTCCTCATTTAATTCTTTATTCTCTATGATAGACCTCTTGTGCAAGCATCAAGTTTAAAATAGGGAAGGGTGCTATTTAAAGCCATTGTAAATTGGTAGCATATCAAATTGAAAACAACCTGGAATTTAATGATTCATATCATATATTGTGGACTGCACCATAAGCTGATCTTTAGAGAGGACTGTGTTCCCCCCCCCCCCTCCTTTGGTTTTTTGAGACAAGCTTTCTCCGTTTAGTCTTGTCTGTTCGTCTGTCCTGGGCTCGCAGTGTAGATCAGGCTGGCCTTGAACTCACAGTGATCCGCCTACCTCTGCCTCCCCAGTGCTGTGGTTAAAGGCTTGTGCCACCACGCCTGGCAAGAGGGCTATGTCTTAATGTGTTTATGCGAATCATTCAGTTTTGGACACTCGGAACTTTTGAGAAAGTAGATAAACTCCACAAATTCGGCAGATAAAAGATAGGTCTTCCAAAGACAGCTGCAGTGACACACACCTGTAATCCCCACATTTTGGGAGGTAGGGTCAGGAGGATCAGTTCAAGGTCATCTTTAGCTACATAGTGAGTCTGAGTTCAGCCTGGGCTATACAAGACCCTTTCCAAGAAAACTTTCTGGTCTTCTAAAAAAAAAGTGAAATTTCCAACGGTTTGTCATGACCGATGTAGATAGGTGAAGAGCACGTACTAACACCGTGGACTGAGGAAAGCCCCCTCTTTATAAATGACAGGAATGGGGTGACCATGGCACACAGTTCTTACATATAAAGTGTTTCCACGAAGAACAACAAAGCCCTGTAAGGATGTAGGCATGGGAAACCCGTGTGTATTGGTTGGGGGAATGTAAAAACTGGTACACCTACTACGGAAGTCAGTGTGTGTGTGTGTGGGGGGGCGGGGTCCTTAAAAACCTAACTAGAAACTCCCATATGTTCCAGCCATACCAGTCCTGGGCATATACCTGAAGATTCCAACCCAGCATCCATACAGGGACTTACATGTAGCCATGTTTATTGTCATGAGAGGAGACCATGAACAGGAGAAGGAAGGCGTTAGGGAGGAGACAGGGCAGAATGGAAGACAGGTGACATGAGAGCACAAGGGGAGAGTGGGGGAGCAAAGCAGCAAGAGTGAAGGGTGCATGTGGCTTTTACATTGGTTCTGGAGTTCAGACTCGGGTCCTCACACTCGCGCGAGTGCTTTACCTACCGAGCCTCTCCCTGGCACTCGTTTATAAACCCACAATGTTAGTTAAAAAGAAAAAGAAACAGAATTCCATGTAGCCTATAAAAAAAAAAAAATTAGGTTAACAACGAACCTATCTGGAAAAGCAGCAGATGAGATAATCTAATCGTGAGTAACAAAGCCAAGGTGTTTCACAAGCTGTGGACTGAGAAAACATTTGACTGTCAGCTTCATGTTAGGCAGAGTGGCTGGCCAGATGTTGATGCCTGACCTGGGTTGTCTAGGTTGGTGGGACAATGTAGTAAATTGCTGTCATATACAGGTGGGTGGGGCAGGCAAAACAAAGGGAAGGTCATGGAAGAGGAGGAGATGTAGGGTAGTGGAGGTGTGTGTGTGTGTGTGTGTGTGTGTGTGTGTGTGTGTGTGTGTGTGTAGGCAAGCCAGAGGTTAATATAGGGTATCTTTCTCAATAGCCTCCTCCCCTGGAAATACTTTTACATATCTGCATAAGAAGGCATGAGATGAGGTTGCCGAGGCAAGCAGAAGAGAGGCTTACTGTGGAGAGCCTTGCTTTGACCTACTGAAGATTTTTCTTGTTTTATCCTGTAGCCAGTAGTGCAGGAGCCCCGGGAAGCAGGTAAGAGGAGGGTCCCTGTGAGGATTGGGTTTGTAACTCAACTGTCCAGTGTTTGACATTTTGGCATTGTGAACCACTCCCGTACAGGCCCTGTCTCATTTCTCTATCTGACTTGGAAAGGGCAGCTACCTTTATTGTTTATATTATCTGCCTGGATAATAATTAGCTTACATTATCAATGCCGGGATCAATGTCTTTGTGCCTTGGTGCTTGCAGGCTGCTCACAACAGCATTTAAACTAGAGATCTCTGAGAGCTATTACAAGACACAGATTTTGGGGTTTTTTTGGTTTTTTTTCCCCCCCGGGTGTCAGTATTGACTGCAGAGAAAGAAGCACTTTGTGTTTGGTCTCTCACAAGTCATCTTAAGTCAGCAGGGTCTGTACTTAAGTCACCAGGTCCTTGTCTTGCACCTGGGCATAGGGAGGAGGAAGGCAGGAAGGGCACCGCTGTCACACTAGGAGAAGCACACCACAAAGGTTCAAACTCAAGATCTACACAGTTCGGCTCCCCCCACTGTGCACACCAACTCTGTGGGTTGACATGGGAAGTGGTGTGCGAGAGTGATGCTCTCATTTTTTTTAATGCTCTCATTTTGCAAAGGAATAGGGCAACCCTAAAAATAAAGTCCAGCGTAGACTTTAAGGTCAATGGCAGAAACATATGACCTAGTCGCCAAGTAAACTCAGGAGCCCAGAACATTCTTCAGGCACCCTCCTTCCTTCCTACCCCAGATGCCATCATAATTGGCTTGGTGTTTTTAGAATTCAGTGACGTAATGAAAACAGAACTGAAATAAAGGGTGCTTGTTACTTAAGGCCCTGTTCGGGGGGCATTCCCTGCCCTCCTTCTTACCTGTTTTCTCGTGTGTTTTTTAGGTAGGCCGTGGTGGGCAGGATTCAGTGGCTCAAAAAGGTTTATGTCTAAAACTCAGCAGCCGCCATCAGTGTTCACTAGCTATGCAAATCTTGCTGCTTACCTCTTATACAGTTAGCATAGGAGGATGACGTCATCCTTTTCTGCTCTTACCTGTAGCTCTAGCAGGTGTGACTTTCACGTGAGGAAAGAAGGTAGAAATAGCCAACGTTCTTAGGAATCTCAAGTCCAAGTTCTGAGTATTCAGGAGCATGGGGTGGGCTCCTGTGCTTGTGTAGAGTATTTTAAATCAAGCTGCGAGAGCCAATGTGTATTTTCAAATGGAGGAAAAGAAATATATGAATGATGGGTAAGCCATTTAACATTAAATATAGTTAGTGGTTTAAAAAATGTTAGGTTGTTCCTGTATAGTTGCCATTCTTATAGGTTAAAAAAAAAATGGTTGCGTGTTGGCAATTTGTGTATGTTTTCTCCACTGCCCCCAACAAACAATGCAGTTCTACTGGGAATCTAATATGTTGAGGGGATATGACTGCAGGACTCATTTCACTGTACACTGACAGAGTACTGCTCAAAGATAGAGAACACTGGCTTCCAGTAATGTGTTCCCATCCAGCTGCTGGGCTGTTTGCTAAACAGGAGTATATATTTATTGTAAATGCTTTGGTTCCAGTTACACTTGTGGTTGCAATAGATAAGGAAATGTGGGAACCGAGAAGGCATAAGTTCCGCAGGAAAGAGTATTATTGTTTCTATGAAAGGCAAATTGAACTCTTTGGGCAATACCCACAAAAGCCAGCCACTGAAAGCGTGGTCTGGAAAGCTGTAAAAGATCAGAAAAGAAAATTGTAAAATCCAAACTAAGAAACAAGCAAAAACCAAAAACCAAAAAACTTAAAACCAAACCCAGAACCAAATAAAAAACAAAAGCAAAACACCCACCACCACAAAAAAACAAAACAAAAAAACCTTGATCCAGTTAGAACATGAAAGCTGGAAATTGGAAAAAATAAGGTCTGGGTATGACTTATACCAGAAAGACGTTATTGAGAGTTTCATCTTCAAGAAAGGTCTTAGAGATACTTTGAAAAAGTTGGGAAGTAATACATGTTTAATAGTTATGGTAAAGAAAATATTTCTTACTTGCAAAATTTTAAAGCAGTCCCCTGACAACTAAAATAGTAATAAATATTAATAATAACATAATACAAATATTTTTATAAAAATAGTATTATGACAAGCAACCAGAAGCAGTTAAATTGCTGCTCTTTGCAGTTACTCATGGCACACTGTAGGAAGTGGTGAGAACTGTTGATTCTGGAGCTACTCCCATCTGCCTACAGCAATAAAGACAAGAGGAGACTTTGCCACTGGAACCCACCAGCGCATGGGGGAGATCTTCCTGTTCATTGTACAGCTTTGCACAGCATCCCATCCTAATGGTACATGATCAGCTTGTACTTCTTAACTGGACTTTTAGCATCCGTATGACTTCCAAATCCACTTTCAATCATGTGAGCCGATAGGTAGACCTTGAGTTGGTTTCTGCCTGCCGTAAGTGGTCTACGTGAGAGTGGAAAGCAAAGTCACACACTCTAGCCAGATCTGATAAAGGACATCACAGTCATGTGCCATCTGATTACTTCCTTAGTGCAGTTAGTCTTGACAAGCCGAATGAGGTGTGACATCACTTATCCTAGCCCCAAATATTATGAAAGTAATAACTATTCTTTCTAAGGCATTAACAGGTTAATGAACAAAGTCCAGGTTATAACATATGAAGGGAAAAGTACATATTGTGACAACACTTACTGCCCAGTGGCTATCTGTCAGGCCCTGTGCTGTGTTCTACACAAGCTTTATCTCATTTAATTGTCACCAAGTGGCTGGAGAGGTGGAGCCGTGGTTAAGAGCATCTGCTGTTCTTGCAGAGGACAGGAGATCAGTTCTGAGCACCCGTGTTGGGCAGTTCACAGCTGCCTGGCTCCCAAAGCCACAGATCTAGTTAGCTGCCTGGGAGAAGCATCCCATCCTAACAGTACATGACCAACCTGTACTGAGCAGAGTCTATGTGCTTTTCCAACTTAGGGTCAGTTTTTACTCTGTTATGTGCCTTTATACTGAGGTTTTGGGTTTGGTTTGGTTTGGTTTTTCAGCTCTTAAATGTCCCACTCCACTCTGGTCTGCAGGTACCATGTTATCACTCTGCAAACTACATAGTGGAATATGGACAGGGCAAGGCTATGTGTGCCTCCTTCAGTTTACAAGCAGAAAAACTGCAGCTGAGGCTGTGCAGTCATGTACAGTGGGTCCTGAGGTACACAGGAATCACAGATGAAAGTGTTAAAGGAAAACACACAACTTTAGCACAGATGACTGAAAACATCTAAGCCCAAGCCATGGATTCTTCCTTTCCACAGTCTCTGACCTTAGTACTTGAGGTTGTCCCTTTTGAGCGACAGCTTTGAGTTGTCTTGTTGGAGTCATGTTTATGACGTTGGCAAGCTTTACTAGTGTTGGCTACTGTGTGTTCCCTAAAAAATACCTGTCAAACTTCAACATTGGTTTCCCTCTATTTCACCGGCAGGCAGAGAGAACAAGGGTGAACTGTTGACACATTCATCCATAACAGGCAGGTGTGTGTTGGGTTTTGTTTGTTTGTTTTGAGACAGGGTCTCATGTAACCCAGGCTATCCTCAAAACCTCTATGTAGCCAAGGATGACTTTGAACTTTGTGCTACCCCACCCTTGTTTATGCAGAGCTTGTGCATGCTGAGCTGAACTTCCAGTCCTAATAAGCACCCTTAATTCTGGAAACCAAGAGACAGGGCTCCAGGAAATGTAAATTATTTTCCCAGGGTCTCTTGAATGGTGGGTGGCAGTCCTTGGCTTAGAATGCAAATACTGTGAAAAAGTATATATCCTATTGCTTACTCATATACTGAGAGTCTGCTTTCCAATGTTTGGGGGGTAAAAGCATTGGGGGGTATAGTTCATAATTTATGAACTAGTAAGATTATAGATTGCAAGGCACTATATAGTTCTCATTCTGTTTTCACACACACACACACACACACACACACACACACACACACACACACACACACACACACATCTGTAATGGTACTATGACCCCATCAGAGGAGGAAGGTCAGTTTAGGTCATGTGCTTGTGACAAATGGAGCACTAAATGGGAACTCATGTTGAAAAATGTAGCCACAACACTGATGGCTTGGGTTTTGGTTGTCTTAAAGCAGAAATTGTAAAGGAGTATCCGCACCCAAAATTGAAATTTGTCAAATAGGTCATATAAAGAGACTTGCTTTTAGATGATTGATCCATTTTGCTGGAAATGCAAAGATAGTCTTCAAGTTACTAGTGGTTCCTCATTATTTCACTTCTGGGCATGGATGGAGTGCTAATTCTTTTGTGGATTAACAACAAAAGTAAGCTCTTTGAAAGTGTTTCCCCAAGCACCTCAGGGCTATGTTACTTAGGTCTAAGATTTCAGCAGTAAGCAGCGTAGATCTCTGAGATTTGATGTTCTTCAGTAGATGGTGCGAGGAAGGCCAGGAACCCTAGGGAACATAGGATTTGTTCATAACCTAATCTCTGAGATGGTGTTTCACAACACTACAGGCTATTGTTTTAAAGAAGTTGGGAAATAATATCTGTAAAATACTAAGTAAAACTGAGGTGACTGTGAAAGGATTAGCTTTAGTGTTAATGTTGCAATTAGGCATAAGCCACTCACATCACTCTTACCCATGTCAAGGGCAGCCAATCTTGCATCATGATATTTTGTGTGTGTGTGTGTGTGTGTGTGTGTGTGTGTGTGTGTGTGTGTGTGTGTGTGTGTGTGTGTGTGTGTGTGTGTTTGAGAGAGAGAGAGAGAGAGAGAGAGAGAGAGAGAGAGAGAGAGAGAGAGAGAGAGAATGAATGAGAGCACTCATATATTCATTCATTGTGGAGGGGTGTTTAATTTAAAAACTTTGTTTGCCAATTAGCAAATGTCCTTGTGACATTTTCTTACGTACTTTGTTGGGGACTCCCTGCCTCCTCCTCAACTCCATCTTTTCGTTCCCATTTCTACCCAGACCCTTCTACTCTGGGTATGATTTGAAGGTGGTTTTCTTTTCTATCATCCTAGTTCACTAAGGGAAAAAAATGTACTTATATAAAAAAGTTTGGATTTCTTTTTGAAAGGTGATAGGTGCTCGTGTGTAGCCTATATTGACCACAGAGCCCAAATCCTCCTGTTTCTGTTTCCCAAGTTTTGGTATCTCATACCCGAGTCACCAAACCTGACTAATGACTCTACTTTTTATTTTATTTTATTTATTTATTTTTATTTTTTTACATGTACATTTATATTATTACACATATATACCATAAACTACCTACAGTAAGAAGAACCACAAAACAATCAGGAGTTATATGAATGTTACCTTCATATTGTTTTGGCTATTTGTATTTGGCAACCTTGAAGAAAACATCTTTCCTATCTTGGTGAGTCTAAAATTCTTAATGTAAATCAGTATCTATCATATCTCATATTTATCAACTTAAAACGTCTATCTAGACCTAAAAACATCTTAACCCCTAAACAACTAAGCTTAACTGTAAAACTAAACTATCTCGTCTTCAACCCATCAGAGACTTGAGAAGTAATAAAATTAATTACTTGAGTAAACCAGAAGTGCAGGTTAACAGCTTCCAAAATGAGAAAATGGCATAGACAGTTTGCTGTCTACTCAGTCACCCAAAACTCTCTATAACATTGGAGCGTCATCTTCAGCCTTCTGGCCCAATATATCTGACAGACATTTGTGAGGCAGGAACTATTGAGGATTTGCTTACCCTGTCTTGGCAGAGTTTGGCTGTCAACTCTGCCTGCATCCAAGCTTGGCTATTTTTAGGCAGAATTCTGTCAGTGGTCAAAACGAGGACATTTTGCCCAGTGGCTTGTTTGCCACACATTTGAAGCCATCTTCATAAAGAGGTTCTTTGATGCTCATCATCTTCTTTGCGGTAGGCTGTGTGTTGTCAGGAGTTAACCTGTCTTATTGTTAAAGAATCTTTAAAAGAATAAAAAAAAAATCTTTAAAGGCCATATTCTGTAGATCTCTGAGGTTTCTGAAGACCTCATCTAACTATTTTACCGTATCTATCTATAGAAGCATATCTATCTGTTAAACCTAGGGTGTACATTCTTGTGATAAAAATAGACTAACAATTGACATCGCCAGGAGCCGATCAACTAACAATTAACTTGTATTACTTAATTATCCTGAGCAACAGCACTTTGAAAGTATTGGAAGTAAACCTTGTATTATAGTTGAGTTGTATGGGTGCAATACTTCATATTGAGTATATATATATAAATATATACAATTCTTCACATATTACATATATCTATTATATAATATGTATACTAAATATATAAGCATGAATATATATACAAACATCTATACCAATGGATTAAAAAAAAAACCTTGTAAGCAACAATTAAGGCCTTAAATTGAGGAGTAGACTCAATAATCTACTTTTTGTCCTATCATCCCTATATATTTCTATACGCCCCTTCTTTTCAACTCCTATCTCCAAACCTAAGAATGGGAGATAAAGGAAAAGAGAGACATCTCTTTGTCCAAGTTTGTTTTCTCTCTGGATAAGACTAATAATAACTCATAACTAACTCCCAAAAAAAATAAGCAGCTATAGCCCAAGAAAGCAACCAAAAACCTATCCAACCCCCTTAAGGAAATGGGTTGTTGTTCTCTTATGGTTTCTTCCTACTGATTTGGGATGAATAATATCTTTTTGGGGCCCAAATAAAATTGGAGAAAATGGTTAAACAAGCTAGGAATAGCATTTGTGGTCCAGTTCCTACATGTTAAGAAATTCCAGGCTTAATTAAAGCCCTGTGTGGGACAGTCTGAAATGCTGGACCAATTGGGATCCAAAGCTTTCTTTGAAGGTGTCCTGGGAGCTGTCCTGTTTTGATGAGGAACAGCAACTGAAGCACTTGGTGCTGGAACATGAAGGATGCAGGATGTCAGTGTCCAGCATGCTGAGAAGGGTTGAATCCTGTCAGGTCTGCTCCAGCATCAGTGTCTGGTTCTTTTTTTCTGAAAATGTAATTTCTCACAAGCACTATACAGTCCTAAAATTATGAATGTATGAGGTGTGTGTGATGCACAGAACAATGAAGGCTGGGTCTCTGCTCTTTGTAGGAGCAGAAGAAAGGCATCTGTAAATCTTCATTCATGCCGTATGAACAATGGCATCCAATAATAAATCACAGGGATTCTGTAACCAACAAGAAGCATTGACTATGCCTAGACATTCATGTCTCAGCCAGTCTCAGAGCTAATCCCATATAGTGGGATTAGGAATATAAATTACCTGCTTGCTCAGTAGTTTGAATTCTTCACATCCCAATTGTAGCCCCCTCCCTCATCGCCTCCCTGTCCTCCCTCCCTCCCTCCCTTTCCCTCCCTCCTTTTCCCTCCCTCCCTCCCTCCCTTTCTCCCTCCCTCCCTCATCTGGATTCTACTTTTTAAACATTACATTAGCATGGACTCATTACATGCCAGGCACTAGGCACATAAAAACTTAGATCAGTGTTTCTCAACCTGTGGGTCGTGACCCCTCTAGGGTTCGAATTACCCTTTCACAGGAGTCACCTAAGACCATCAGAAACATCAGATTTTTACATTACAATTCATAATCGTAGCAAAATTACAATTCTGACCTAGCAAGGAAATACTTTTATGGTTGGCGTTCTCCACAACACGAGGAACTATGTTAAGGGTCGCGGCATCAGTAAAGTTGAGAACCACTTACCTAGAGTTCGCCTCTAGTGTTCACATTCAAATGAGCAGCATCCCTGTTAGCTCTGTCCACAAACTAGAAACCGCTAACCCTACCACCTTCCTATAATCAATTCTCTGCCGAGACACAAAATTAATTTTTTTAAAGCGCAGGTCGAGATCACTTGACTGTTGTGCTTAAATGCCTAGGACATGAGTTTGAGTTTCGGTTTTACAAGATAGGGTCCTGGGGACGGATTGGGGGTGATGGCGGCAAACCGGCGTGAAAGTGTCTGATTGCAGTGACTTGTGCTTTTAAGGATGGTGACAGTGCCGAATTTGAGTTGTATGTCTTTCTTCAAAGAAGTGAAGAAGATGTGCCTTAAACTGGTAGCTTCTGACGATTCCATCTCACACACACAGACTGAAACCCACGCCATCACCGAGGCGGTGGGAAGACCCTGTGTTGCCTCCTCATCGCCAGGGCGTCAGGCACCACTCTCCCTGCATTATCTCTGCACTCAGCTTCTGTTCTCCCTCCAGACCTCTCGGCCTACGTCCCCTCTCCAGTGCCCACCGTCTTTCCGACCACGTCATTGTGGACCTCTGCCCTCAGTTCCTCAGTCACATCACACACAGGAATTGCTTTTCTTCAGGACTTCTACCTTACTTCTCTTACTTGTGTTTATGCGTGTGTCTTCCCACAGAATATAGGTTCCCCGAAAGGCGGGGATCTTAATATAATCCTAGTGTCAAGAGGGTGCTTGGCACATAGCAGCCATCAGAGCTATTCGGTGAACGGGTGGGGGACAAGTCCCTTCCTCCACGAACTGGACAGTTTTGGAGCGACTCGGCAGTCCTGAGTTGTGCTCACTGGCAAGGACTTGAAAGCCCTCTCAGCCAGGCCTTATGGAGAATAGCGACTAACTCTGCTCAACGTAAGAGGATACACAGAGGTGCAGAGAAAGACGCACACCCCACACACACACCCACACACACACGCACACACACACACTGTGTGCACATGCCCAAGAGCCCACGTGTAAATGTTCATGTACTCATACAGACACGAGTACATAGACCTCGCACGTACTAAAAACACGGCCCCATACACACTAGCTGTTTCCTCTCATTCAAGGTTGGAGAGAAACTCCTGCTTCCTCCTATCTCTTTCTGGATCCAAAATAAACACAGAAGAGAATAAGAATACAGCCATATATTACTAGTGAGGCATGAGAGGCCACCAGAGTCCAGCTTACGATGAGCCTAGTGTAAGAGATCATGCAGCGCATCACCGGAAACACCTGGCTCCTGTGGAACATCTGCTCCTGTAGGGCCCATTATAAGCGCTAAGTCATGTGTCTCAATGAGGCTGCCTTGCTGGCCCCAAACTATAGTCTCAGCAGCCTTCCCATAAGCCCAGGCCCATCTTTTCCAGCATAGCCGGTTGTCTTAGTTAGGGTTTCTATTGCTGCAATAAAACACCATGACCAGAAAGCGAGGTGGGGGGGGGGGAATTACTGGGCGTACCCTTCCATATTGTTGTTTACCATTGAAGGAAGTCAGGACAGGAACTCAAGCAGGGCAGGAAGCTGGAGGCAGGAGCTGATGATGCAGAGGCCAAGGAGGGGTGCTGCTTACTGGCTTGCTCCTCATAACTTGCTCAGAGTCTGCTTTTTCATAGAACCCAGGACCATCAGATGGCATTGCACACCATGGGCTGGGCCCCTCCCCTACTCATCACTAACTGAGAAAATGCCTTACAGCTGGATCTCATGGGAGCATCTTCTAAATTGAAGTTCCCTCCTTTCAGATAACTCCGTTTGTGTGTTAAGTTGACATTAGCATGAGCCAGCACACCAGTGATGGGCACAACACTCTGCTTCTCACTGCCCTCTCATAAATAACTTTGTAAATATCTGGACTCATATTTTCATTAATGTACTTCATAGTCAGTATAGAAAAAGCCAGATTTCTGATCTGGTTTTCTATAATTCTCATTTTTGAAAAATCCATACTTTCATGAAATCAGTAGGTGCCATCACCTAGACTCAAGGCCAGTCTTGTTTTACCTATTCTGGTTCATCTCTGAAATATAAGGGCTTCAAAAATAAATAAATAAAACAGGATACCACACCCAAGAAGTTTAAAATAATTACTGAGTGTCATGAAACATGTAAGCAAGATGAGAACATTTTCAAGTAAAGCAATAAGGCAGAGGACTGAAAAGGGCTATACAATCTGCTTAACAAACTGCCCGAATAGCGTCATGGTTAGCTTGTTTATCTCCAAAGTATCCATGCAGTATTAGACAATCCGAATGAGAGGTGGGGTGGGAGAATGGTGAGGGAGGGGGCGGGGCTTGAGTGAGGGAAGCTGGGTTTTTTTTTTTTTTTTTTTTTTACTTTTCTCTCTGTAGCCCTCCTGGAACTCTTTCAGTAGACGTGTCTGGCCTCGAATGCATGGAGATCTGCCTGCCTCTACCTCCCGAGGCGTGCAGCACCACGCCTGGCGGAAAACCAGGTTTTAAGCCTATGGCACAGGTAGCTTATGGAACTGGAACTTGTCCCAAGAAAACCAGGTCAAAGGAGTCTCTAGCTCAGACGTGGGACACCCTGGTTCTCTTCCACTGTAGAATGCCCAAGCAGGCAACGGGCTCATGCCTAGAATTTAGACTTTAAGGTGGCCTCTTCTGAGCAATGTTTTCATGACGTCCTTCTAAAAAGTATAGAAATTATTGCAGTATTTCAGACATCATGCAATGATGGGTACCCTTTACTAACAATGCACCTGGAAAGAAAATGCATGGTATTCGAGCATCCTCCATAAATTGTCTAGGAAGAACATTTTCTGTTCCCCTGAAAGGACATTTGTAAATATTTGCCGTGATCAATTCTACAGGGCAGTCCATATTTTAATCTTAACTTCGGTTTCTGGAGGTGTCCACAATACCACTTTCTGCATCTTCCTGGTAAATGGTGGAGGAAAATGCGCCGCGTGTGTTTGTTTCTGGAAAGTGGCTGCGTTCTGGGATGTAGTTAGATGACCGAGTTGTCTGTTGAATGACATGTTTGGTATCTGGTTGGAAGAAGTGAAATCTCATCTTCAAAGTAGTCACCAGGCTTCCACGTCCACTGGTTTGCACATTTGCAAAGAACTTACTTCCATGGAAAAAACAAACTGAAGGCCTCCATTTTGGACATCTCTTTCAGGACTAGTTTCTGCTCCCTGTCTCTCTCCTTTCTGTTATTCTCCGCTGCGTTCCCTCTTGTGTGGTGGATGGCTCTCCAGCCCACACCTACTGTTGCTCTGCAGAGTTCAGAATCCTTTTGAGTGCTGTGGTGTGGGCAGACTAGGCTTTTCATGTTTGGCTTGACTGATGACAACCTCTGGTCTTTGTCACCACCCACTTTCACTACCTGGCTTTGTATTTCAATGCAGCCATGCCAGGAGAATGTAATTAGTTCTAACTTCTGCCAGCCACAGCCTGGGGTCTTCAGTTCTTGTAGCGTTTCCTCTCTGCTCTCAGACAGTGACCTTTGTTTTCCATTCGTCTCTTTGTCTCCTTTCCATATGGACATGGCAAAGCCACTGTAAGTCAATGAGTACACTTGCCCCTGAATGTAATGTGAGTATTTCAACAGTTGTTTTTGAAAGTTGGGGAAAAAAAAAAAGAATTGATCGGTTCGTGGATTTCAATTGTGGCTACACACTTACACCAGCATTGCTTAATCCTTTCACTCAGCTACTCTCTACCTTGGCCCCATAGTGGAACAATTCGTGAACTTAAAATTAAAAAAAAGAAAAAAATCCTGTTGTCCAAGCTATGTGTAGTGGCACACACCTGCTGTCTCAGCCACTTGGGAGGAGAGAGTGGTGACAGCCTACATAGTCTCAAACAAAACAAAAAACAAAACAAAACAAAACCCAAAGACAAAAACAAAAAACAAAAACCAAGCACCATTCAACTGAAAAAAGATGCCCACTTCCAAGGCCAATTAAATCTGAAACTCTGGAGCATGACTGAAGTGTCAGTGTTATGTCATGTCCTGCAGATGATCTTGTGTGCCACCAAGAAGGGTTTTTACACACTAAATCATCTGCAGGACACATAGAACCTTGGCTAATAACTGAGCTGGCAGCCACCCTGCGATACACACACACACACACACACACACACACACACACACACACACACACAAAGCCATGTCAAAAATTCAAAACATCAGCCAGGTGGTGGTTGCACATGCCTTTAATCCCAGCACTTGGGAGGCAGAGGCAGGCAGAGTGCTGTGAGTTCAAGGCCAGCCTGGTCTACAAAGCGAGTCCAGGACAGTCAAGGCTACACAGAGAGACCCTGTCTCGAAAAACCAAAACATCGGAACCAAAACGATGATAAAAGCTTGATTTTGCCCACTTCCCCTCTGCTGTAGCTTTCACAACTATTGGCCATTGAAATAAGATGATTATGGGTTGTGAGTCAATTCATCTGTCTGGTCTTTACATTTGGCCTTGGGAGCCAGCCTTCTCCCTCCCTGTCGCAAGCCATAGGGGTTTCAGTGGGGGCCGTTCTGACCTATCGCACTGACCTACCCGACACACTGATGGTCTTCTTTGCCTTACTCGGGTGTTTTCTCGCTTCTGTTTTTTGTGGTTCTATACACACTCTGTGCCTTTCTTGACATTTCGCTTTTCACCTCTGAGATTCTTTGCCCCAAGCCCACTCCTTAAATCATGAGAGAATCCTTGGGTCACTCACTATCTGTTCCTGCAGTTTTAATCCCCAAACTCAATGTGGATGGCTTTCAAATCCGTGGGACTTTTATCCTGCATCTTTCCAAGTGCCTGCTGAGTATCTCCAGCTAAGTGATGGGTAAGCTTGTCACACCTGGTTTCCCAATGTCTTGCTGTTTAAACCTGTTTCTCTGCTTATCTTACCTGGTAGCCCCAACCTTGGAAGCTTTAGTCATTCACTCCACAGGCGGCTGACTCACCTGGCCCATCTGTATTGCTCCATCAGTAGTTCTTGACTAATGGCCGTCACTGTCACATCGCTATCGCCAAGCTGTGCCTGCGCTAGAGCCTTTTGCTCCTTCCTTTTACACGTTCCTCCATGGTGAATGCTATTAGGTCACACTTACTCTTCTCTGCCATTAGGGCTGGCCCTCCTGGTCATCCCTTACTTGGCCTAGAGCCAAGTCCTGCGGCATCTTGTGTTGCAGGTGCTGTTCTGGAGTCAGCGTGGGTTGTCAGTGTTGGGAAAGGTGGCGAGAACCCTGTGGTGAGAAGGTTTCACCTTTAGGAAGTGCACGTTGCTACCCCAGCATCATTTCACACTGTTCACTTAATGTCCCTCCTCAGGAGCCACCCATTCCTACCACCCCTTAAGAAACAGCTCAGATCTCATGTCTGCCCACAAAGCTTTTTTTTTTTTTTTTTTAATATTCACGTCTTGAATAGTTTATTCACTGGTATTTTCTGCATGCCTGCATTGCCCCACACAGAAAACAGGGTTGATGAGGGAAGAAAGATGTGCACACATGGCAAGGCATTACATGAATGCTTTTCAAACGACTCGAACTGCTCCAGCCGTGGAAGTGGACCCCTGGGGAGCTGATCTGTTTGTGTTTTTCTAGCCTGGATCAATAAATGATCCTATTACACACAATGACTAAGGGAGTTGCACCACTGGTGACTCACCTCACAAATGCAGCAACACCTCAGCAAGTGTTTCGTTCTTTTCTGTCACGCAGATGTCAGATTTCTGGGAGCGTCTCTAAGTGGTTATGTTTGATTTCTGGACCCGGCTTATGCTACAGTGGGCCATTTGGGAATCCCCGTTGTCTGTGCTGTACTCCATGCTAAAGAAGGATAAGTCAGGCACACTGAACGGTCCACCTGAGTGATCCATCCAAAGGGGAGTCCCAAAGCCTGCTGTGACCTTAACCAGCCACATCGTCAAAGCTTTATGATCATGACGGGGAGTTGAAGCAGATTTTTATGGTGGATCCTGTTCGGATTCTGGTCAAGGACAGCAGAAGCATGGGGGAGTATGCTAGAAGACATGAGACAAGGCTAGAGTGTAGAAAGCCATGCGGGCTGAGAGCCTTTGTTCAGCCAACACCTTGACACTCACTTGTATTGCAGACTTTGAAGCAAACACAGTTTTGGTCAGGCTTTTTGTTTGTTTGGTTTTTACTATAGGCAGTCTCTGAGGAAATGTAACAAGGGCCACAGAATAGCCAACTTAATACTTATTAGATGACTCTGGTGGCACTGGAGAAAATGGAAATCTGCCAAGTCAGGAAGTCTGGTTAATAAGTTATAGCAGCCATCCAGGTGAGAGATTGATAAGAGCCAAAGCCTGTTAGTGGAAGTGGTGAAGGAAGGAACTTTCAGGTGACAATGCCCCTGAGATGGAATGACTCACAGAGCCCTTGAGACTCAATGAAATTTAGAGATGGCATCAATTTCGGTGATGGGTTATTGATCCAGGTCACTGGCTATCTGAGTGCATCACAGACAGGCAGGGGTTGGAGACACGGTTAAGACTCTGGTGACAATCCAGGCAGGCTCCTGTTCTGTCCCACTGTAAGGTTTTGTGCTGACCTCCATGCCAGGGTCCATTGTGTTTATGCACCTGTGATGTGCTGACCTCTGTCCCAGAATCCATTGGGTTTATGCACCTGTGATGTGCTGACCTCTGTCCCAGAATCCATTGGGTTTATGCACCTGTGATGTGCTGACCTCTGTCCCAGAATCCATTGGGTTTATGCACCTGTGATGTGCTAACCTCCGTCCTAGAAGCCATTGGGTTTATGCATCTGTGATGTGCTGACCTCCATCCCAGAATCCATTGGATTTATGTACCTGTGATGTGCTAACCTCCGTCCCAGAATCCGTTGGGTTTGTGTACCTGTGATGTGCTGACCTCCATCCCAGAATCCATTGGGTTTATGCACCTGTGAGTTTCCTGCAACTATCTACAAAGTTTTCCATCCCAAACACTTGTCATTAAGACTGAGCACATGGAACAGGCTCAACAAATGGCTCTTAGGTCAAACAGATAGTATATTATTTTATTTATTTATTTATTCATTTTGGTGTTTTTGAGACAGGGTTTCTCTGTGTAGCCTTGGCTGTCCTGGACTCACTTTGTAGACCAGGCTGGCCTCGAACTCACATCAGTCTACCTGCCTCTGCCTCCACCTCCCAGTGCTGGGATTAAAGGCATGCACCACTACGCCTGGCTGTATATTAGCTTTTTTTTTTTTTTTTTTTTTTTAATCACATCACAAAGTCAGTGAATTTAAACAGCACAGATTTACTAATAGGTCAAAAGTCCTGCTTGGCATGGCTGATTTCTCTGCTATTTTCACAAGGCCCAAATCAAATTACTGTTTGATTGGGTTCATTTTATTAATATTTTGCATTTGTGTGTGTGTGTGTGTGTGTGTGTGTGTGTGTGTATACACACTCATGTGTGCTGAAAAATAACATCACTTCATATGTGTGGTCAGAGGGATTATTTGTGGTAATTACTTCTGTGCTTCCTCCACGGGGCTTCCTGGGATTGGCCATGGATCATCAGGTTTGGGAGCAGGTGCCTCTTACCCTCTGAACTCTTTCCGTCTGCTCTCACTAGGAGCTTCCGGGGAAGCACAGCCGAGGTCAGCCACGCTGCAGGTGGAATGTCTTTCTGTGTGGCAACAAGGCTAAGACCCTTATTTGCTTCACAGCCAGAAGAGTTACTCATGTGCCTCTTCCTATTCCTTGGGCGAGGGCCTGAAGTCCTGAGGCCAGCAATGATTTTCTTCCAGGCAGGCCCAATATTTTCTTCTCTAAGAGCCCATGTAATTACGTAGATCCCACTTTGACAATCCAGGCTAACCTCTGTTTTAAGACCTGCCACGTTAATTACATCGATAAACTCTGGTTTGTCATGTGATATAGACACAGGTTAGGCCATGGACGCCTATTGTAAGGGACATTGTTTTGTCCACCACAGTAGTAACTGTCAATCCCATCATGGAAGGTTATGATCACTGTTCTTAAGCATGTGTATTTTGGCTTCTCTCCTTTGCTCATGGAGGCACAATGATACCAGATTTTCTCAGTATCAAACAACAACAAAACAAACAAGCAACAACAACAACAAACAGAGCAGATCACAGCCCTTCAGCTTCCACTCTTTGAAGCCATCAGGCCATTTATCCATTCTATTCCTCCATCTGCTACATGTGTTCAATTAGCCATCCATTCACTCATTCATGTACATTTTAGTACTGACGTTAAGCGTCTAGACTGCAGGGTGAGGAGGGGTGTGGTTGCACTACGGAGTGCTCCTCTAGCATTCACGAGCTCTGTGTTCGATCCTCAGCCCTGGCTGGCTGGGTGCGGCGGTGTGCGCCTGCGATCTCAGCACTTGGGAGATGGAAACAGGAGGACCAGAAGTTCACAGTCATCCTTGGCTACATAGCAAGTTCAAGACTAACCTCAACTAAATAGCACACTGTCTTTAAAAAAGAAAGAAAGAAAAGAAAAGAAAAGAAAAAGAAAAAAAGAGTCCAGGGTGGGTTCTAGGTTCTGGGTTTGATTGATGAGGAAGAGAGTGAGCCATAAGAGTAGATAGCACCAGATTTCTGTCAGATCTCACTCGGGATACTGAGGTCTATGTCAAATGTCTTTGTTGTTGTTGTTTAGTTTTGTGTATTGAGACAGTCTCATGTATCTTAGGCTGGACTTGTACTTACAGTCTGGCCAAAGCTGATTTTGAATCCCCAATCCTCTTGTCTCCCACTTCCTAGCGTTCGAGCTACAGGCATGCACCTTCCCTTCCAAGCCATGCTGTCTGCTTGTGAGTTCGCCCGGTGATGAGATTTTGTTTATTGCATTTTAGGGTGCTGTAGCTTCAAGTCCTTACCAATTGAGATAATCACTGCTTACTTTACCCCCTTAGGTGTGTGGTCACGCAGTGTAGACACCATTAATAAACATGTATTATGATTTTAAATTTTAACCTTGTTTAAATAGGCAACAGATGTCATCAGCTGCTTAGTGCTCTGCAGAGACCCTCGGGGCACATACAAGGAAGTAGTTCTTCTGCATCTGGCCTCACTGTGTTCACATTTAGTGATAATTTCATAGCAATATAGATAAAACTGCTTCTTTCCTTACCCTTCTTGTACTCCATCCCTGTTTATGGCATATTATTTCATGCTAAGAATGTACCGGTTTATTGATGTCACACATTGGTGGCCATTCAAAGTGTTTCCATTTCTTTCCCACCATCGATTATCATCGCAAACAAGCCTCACCTCTGTGCCCTTCACACAAATGTGTGTGCACACAAAGGCCATTTGTGTCACGCTAGGCTTTGCCAGTTCATCCCACGGAGACTACACAAATAACCCTGGCACCACAATGCACCTCTGTGCATTCCGCCACCTGGAGCAGCGTTTGTTCTTGAACTTTACTAACCCAGATAATCTGATATATGGAAGTGATATTTAAATTAAAACTCCCTGCCACATGATTAAATAACATTGGGGATTTGTGTGTGTATTTGTCTCCGGTATGTTGAAATCATACGATGTATCTATCTCCATCTTTTTTTCTCAGTTATTTGTATCTTTTGCCCATTTTCCTTATTGAGTTGATGCTTTTGTTTTTAATTTGTCAATAGATCTTTATATAGTAGAGAAGTGGCCTTAAGGGATATAGTCTTCTGTAAGTTTGATTTATCTTTTCACTTAAAAAAAACTTGGTTTAGATATATGCAAATCTTTAATTTCAGGTGGTCCCATCCACTTAATTTTCAAATCTGTGACTTCTATGTTTTCTCTCATGATTAGAAAGTTTTACCTCACTTCAATAGTATGAAATAATCATTTGAGTTTTCATCATGTATTTTTTTTAGCTCTTTACTTTTAAACAACTCTAGATTATAGGAAGTTACAATGCCAGCATAGAAATATCCTGGAGCCCACACTTGGCTCTCCTGTGGAACTAGGTATTATATGAAGTTCATATTTTTACACTTAGCTTTTTGACCCATCTGAACTTTATTTTGGTATGAAATGTGTGGTTGGGCATGGCTGTGCATGTCTGTAACCTCCATATTTGGCCTGTGGTAGAAGGAGAGTTAGAAACTCAGTCACTAGAAACCTAGCAACTTCAAGGCCATCCTTGTCCCCTCCTTACATGAGACCCTGTCTCAAAACAAAGACACAACCCCCCCCACCAAATCAATTGGTTACCTGTTGTTCATAACATTTTAAAAGTGTATAACCCATATTTCCCGCCCCCCCCCCCAGGATTTTAAGCATGTAAGTATAAACCAAGTGCCAAAAGCCTATATTCATTTTGTAAGCATTTAAAATACCGCATCTGGAACATTCTCCGCCATTGTTAATGCACTCCTTGTCTAAGAAACGCCATCTCAGACAACCAGTGGTGTCCTTGTTTCAAAACCCCGTTATGGTGTAAGTTGGCCTATTTTTCTAGTGTTGATTTTGGGTGGTGCGGGTTATCCTGGGCTACCGATGAATAAACGTGTGTGTCCTGCCCTGAAGGAGTTCATCTATTAAGGTAAAGCCTTTGGACTGTGCAATACTTAAGGTGAACCACGCTGTTAATCCTGTGGAGCCACGGCCAGATTCAGGCTGCTTAGATCTTGGATCATCAAGCAACCTGGCAGAGCTGGGGCTTCAGTTCAGGTCTTGAGAAGCTTCTGGCTTATCACAGCTCATCGGCATGCCTCCTGTGTGCCCAAAATGTCAGTTAGGTCCATAGACACAAGATGGCAGCTGCCTCAACTTATTGGGCTACAATGTAACTCTACTGTTCCCTCTGTACTTACACCATTCCAACTTAATTTAATTTTAAAATGCTTTATTGTGTATCGTCCATATCTGTAAGATAGCCATGCTCATATTCCTACATTTTAAAGAGCTGACTAAGCAGGGACCTCTAAGGTTTTACTATAGGAAAAATAAGATGTTCATCTGCTTATTTAATTATCTGAACTTAGGTGTAGATTTGTATAATCCTAAATTCTTTCCCAGCTATATACTCCTAATATGTAGTTAAAAAAAATCTTAGTCTTCCCCATGGTTTTTATGTTCTCATACAGGAGGCAGAGATTAGACACATTTAAAAACTAAGACGTATTTTCATATGGATTATGTAGAGAGAAGTCAAGCTGGACATGTACTAATCTACTTGAAATCAGATTTGTTGTGTAATAACATGTAACAGTGGCTTTGCTTCAGTTTGTTCCGTAGCCTGCAGGCATGCATTGAAAGGCCACCCTTTAAAACTCCAGGTGAGCTTTGGATTTGAGGCTGCCAGACTGCTCTGTGGCGCTACCCTATGGCTTCCCATGTCTCAGCTGCCGTGTGATCCACCTGAAGTCTTGCATGGAGCAGGTTTTAGGAGACATTTGCAGTTGAGAAATAAAGGGAGTCTCCGACTCTGCCTCTCCCTCTTGCAAAGGCAAGGTCTTCCACGTGATTTTTGCTTGTTTCCTGGAAGTTTGCATCTCTGCGGGTTTTCTGTGGCCAATCCCTGGAGGACTCTCTTGGGGACTTAAGTCACTTAGTATGCCTGTGAGGGAAGGCTATGCTCTGACGGTCTGCTGAGTTGACACAAAGCCAGTCATGCCCAAGAAACTTGTTTGTAAAGTGAATTCCAAGTTATCCGTTTGAAGGTGGTCACATAAACACAGCCAAGGTTGAGTAAATGTGAAAGTGGCTGATTCTACTCAGGGGGTCCAGGTCTAGATAGGAATGCAGTTTAGTGAAATTAAAGCCAAAAGAATTAATTCTGTCTGTCTAGAGAATATTCTGCTTTTAAATATGTATTTATTGTTATATATCTTTATATAGTATATTTTATATAATATGTAAAAAATCATATATAAGATTATGTGTGTCTGTGTGCTCTCCTTGGGTGGAAGTGGGCATTGCTTATGTGTCATAGCACAGGTGTGGAGGTCAGAGGAATGGAGGAAAGTCTCTCTAGTCCATGAGTCCATTTTCTCCCTCCACATGGGTCCCGGGGTTGAACTTGGTTGTCAGAACTTCACAACAAGTTTAGACCTGTTGGACCATCCCACTAGGCTGTAATTCTGCTTTTGAAACCCATCACATGAGGCTGGAGAGGTGGCTTGGCAGTTAAGAGCACTGCTTTTCCAGTGGGTCTGGGTGGGTTCCTAGCACCCACCTATCTGTAACAATTGTTTATAACTCCAATTCCAGAAAATCTGTGACTCCCTCTTCTGGCCTCAGAAGGCACTGCATGCACATGATGCACACAGACATAAAGGCAGGCAAACCACTTTTATACACATTGAAATGAAACAAACAAAAAAAACCCCAGCCTTCATAATAGGCTTCCAGGGAGTCCTGGACAGCTGGAGCAAGTACCTCAGCATCTGTGTTTTGGAGACATGGGAGGGATCTCTATTTTTCAGTTTTATTTCACTCTAAACCTGATCAACAGGCTCACCAGGACCTACTAACACCTGTATGCCCTAGAAAATTTACTGGTTGTTTCTTTAAGGGTGGCACCTCATCCCTACTGCTAGGCTGACTTTCTTAGTACCAATGAATAGAGAGATCAGGCCACTGTTCCCAATAGCCGTCTGCTCTGCAGTAACCTTCAGTCTGCGATAATTTGACTTTGTGGATAATTTGACTTGAAGATGTCTTTCAACTGAGAGACTCTTCCCATGTAAGGACCTGCTCTGCTTGCCGGGAATGTCCTTTTATTCTTCTTTGAGGCTTCTCCATATGGTCAACTAGGGATGCTGGTAATAGTGTGAATGCCAGCCATCTCAGGGTTAGAGGTGAGTCTGATCATCGGTAAGCAATCAGAGGTTGACTATGTACTGACCGCATGGGATGTGAACTTTGTCCCAATTACTGCTGTTTTAAGAAATATTTGCTTTTTATTTTTAATTATGTTTATGTATGTGTATCTGTGTGTGAGTTTGTACACACGAGTATTGTACCCATAGAGGTCAGAAAAGGGGTCATTGGATCCCCTGGAACTGGAGTTACAGACAATGGTCTTAGGCTAGATGGGCAGCTCAGGCTTCTGGTGGGTCCACTAGTAAGGGGAGCAGGGGCTGTCTCTGACATGGACTCTGTTGTCTGCTTTTTGATCACTTCCCTCTGATGCGACTGACTTGCCAGACCACAGGGGAAGGGAAGGAACTCAGTTCTGATGAGCCTTGATGAGTTTGGCTGGGTGGGTGGGTGGGGGTTCTCCTTTTCCGAGGAATAGGGCATGGTGGGTGGAGGAGGGAGGGTGGGACTGGGAGGAGAGGGGGGAGGGATGTAAAGTGAATAAATAAATTCATAAAAATAAAGAACGAGAGAGAGAATTTACAACCCATTAAATATTCCCAAGGTACATTGGGTGCATTGGGTTAGTGTTCTTTTTACACAGCCTACCCCTCACTTGCCCTGTGATTGGTCTGCTAAGATCTGACTGCCTCCAAGAAGACTGACTTTCCCCTACCTGTACTGTTTATAAAACACCTTCAGCTTCCTGTTGCCATATTATGTGACTGTCTATTGTAGCTGTTGGCTTGACAATGAACTATAAGATGGTGAGCACTCTGTATTTCTTTCTAGTAGAACCCATGGCTTCTCACATGTTAGGCAAGCGTTCTACTACCACTGAGTTATATACTCAGCCGTTCTCTCTCTCTCTCTCTCCACACACACATACATACATACACATGTTGTACATTATATATACACATTATTATATGTGACACATATAACATATACACATATATTAACATATATATTGTTTTTTAATGTAATTTTATTTTGAAACTGAGTAATCATAAGTTACCCAGGCTGGTCTTGAACTTGAGGTCTTTCTGCCAGCATGCCAGGTATGGAATTTCAGTGTTGGGCCACCAGGCTTGGCTTGGACCCCTTTAAAAATGGCATTAGCTGGATCTAAAGAGATGGCACAGTGTACGTACTGCTCTTCCCAAGGACTGAGGTCCATTGCCTGTACCTCTAGTTCCAGGGAACCAATGACCTTTTCAAGTTATTTTTCCATATTGTTTATTTATTTATTTACAATTTATTTACTTATTATTAATTTTTTAATTAAAAATAAAAATGTTTGCCTCAGCTGACTCTATGATCATCTTAGTGAGTGCTTCATGGGGCCCTCAAATATTTACTTAAAAACTTAGACTATTCTAAGTAAGATGGAAGTTTTTGGATAGCGTATCAGAGAATCATGGGATAAGACCACAGTTCTGTCTCAGGTTTCTGGGACTGAGGTTATGAGTAAGAAGGAGGCTGAGGGCAATTGTGCCACTAGAGGTAAAGTTCTTGGATCAGCATAGGATGAGCAAGAGTTGGAGTAAAAGCTTCCAGTAATCAAGAATGAAAGTTTTGAAGGCAATCATATGTCCCCCATATGCTCATATACCCCATATGCTTATATACCCCCATATGCTCATGCCCCACATATGCTCATATACCCCACATATGTTCATATACCCCACGTATGCTCATATATGCCACATATGCTTATATACCCCATATGCTCATCTTTCCAGCCATAAGCCTGTGACTCAATTAAAGTCCTTCCATATTTCTTCAGGAGTCAGTATTCCATTCCTTCTCGTTTCCAAGTGCTAATTCACTATATGGATATACCACATTTTTGGTTCATTAGTTGCAATGTTTTCACCTTTTTACTATTGACAAGTAATGCTTCTGTGAATGTTTATATGCAGGTTTTCTAAAATGTATATTTCTAGGACTGCTGGGTTTATGATAAGCCTACATTTAACTTTCTGAGGAACTGCTAATTGTTTTCCATAGTGGCTACATTATTTTACACCGTCAACATTACGAATGTTCCACTTTCTCTGCGTCCTTGCCATTCCTTGCTATTGTCAGTTGGCTTTGTTTGTTTTTTGTTTTGTTTTATCGTGTTTTTAACGAGCCGTCCCAGTGGGTGTGAGTTGTTCTGCTTACTTGTGAATCTCCATCCCAAGGCCTGCCTTGCTGGTGGTAGATGTTGCCCGATTGACTGAGCATGTTTTGCCGTGTTTCTCTTACCACCTTCTGGAAGGGGCTATACACTGGCAGGACGAAGGACTGCAGATGGGCATAGACTGACACCTGCTGAGTCCAGAACATTTGCTGTGCAGTTTAGTAGCTGTGTGATCTGGAGAAAGTGTCTTGACTTCTCTGAGGTTCAGTGTCTTTATACCCAAAGCTAAGATGCCTCTTTTACATGGTTGCTGTGAAGAATGGATGAACCAAGAACAGATGTATGAGCAGCCTGATGGAAGCCTCCATTAAATGGATGCTGTGGTCCTCACAGTTGAGTTGAGTAGGTGGCAACTTCCTCTGTGTCCTTCCCTCAGGACACAGTGAGTGGCTGATTTCAGGAGACGGGTCTGCTTTCTCTGCCTGTCCTTGGCACCGTTCTTGTGGAGAACTCCACCAAATGTCTTCAGGAAGGTTCCTGGGAACATCAGTGGCTTTCTCTGAAGCTTTAACGGACCCACTTCATGCGTCCAACTGCTTTCAGTGACTCATAGTTAAAGGACTTTCTTTGCAGA
The DNA here is from genome assembly GCF_903995435.1 of Acomys russatus. NCBI lineage: Eukaryota > Metazoa > Chordata > Mammalia > Rodentia > Muridae > Acomys > Acomys russatus. Next base: position 10,797,345 of record NC_067166.1, on the reverse strand, counting down.
CCCAACCATTTCTAAGACTCCTGTCAATACAGTTTTTGTTTTGTTTTGTTTTTTAGCTTTAAAAGCCAGGTGGGCACCGATTATTTGGACTGAAAAAGGACATCTTGACCGTGTGAGGGGCCTCGCTTGGCTGGGGTGCTTTCTGTTGCCTCCATGCCTTTGAACCTCTTGGAACATTTATGAAAGCAAGGAACGGCTTTTATCTGAGGCCATCATGGCAGCGTTCCCACTGCAGGAAGCACTTGCTTGTCTTACAAATCCCACACGGTGGCTGCAGGGAAGCCTCACGGCTTCATTCGACTTGTTTGTATGTTTCTGCCTTTTCATGATCACATCAGTGCTATTGCCTGAGAATTCAGTGTCTCAGAGGACACTGTGAAGTTCCCATAGAGACTTTCATTTCTCAGGTGTCATCTGTCTGTCCAGTCCTAGTGGACTCTCCCCTTCTGTATAAATCCTGTTTACAATTTATTTTTATGTTATGTGCATTGGTGTTATGACTGCATGTGTGTCTGGCCGGTCTTCTGGAACTGGGATGACAGACGCTGTAAGCTGACATGTGGGTGCCACAGCTCAAGTATCTAAGCACCCCATGGCTTGATGTTGACATGAGAGGTATAAGCACACGCCACAGAAGCTTGTAGAATATTGTCCCTACATTTAATATGGGGGAATCACAAATTCTATACTTTAATTACAAATTAGAAAAAAATAAATATCTCCTGTGTTAGGAAAATGTAAAAGAGAAAGGTGGAGTTCACTGATAGGACAATATTTTTATATGATTGATAATTGAGATAACAAACTACTAGAAGTTCCAGGCAACGGAAGATTAGACGTTCTGTCCTCCATCTTTATTGGTATGCTAGTAGACACTTGGGGGGTTGCCAAGTGATAAACACCTTTACCGTTACTACTCTGTCAAGATGCTCCTAGGCCTGGACTTCTCTGGGGACTTTGTGATTGATCAATGTCAGTCTTTCTGTCGCGTATAGTTCACTTCAAATATTCACACATGGCCTGGATCTATGTTTGTCTTTGTTACTGATGAGCAGCACACAGAGTGAGAGAACATTCTGGGTGCGTTTTGATTGACTTGGCAATGTTGACTCTTTCTGTTTACTGTCCAGAAGCAAAACCACAAGAAACATTCAGGGAAGTTCAACTAACAAGAGCAAAGAACATGCTGCCGCTCATCCATCAGCGAAGGTGTGGCATCTCAGCATCCTCTTGTGTTTTTAGGAAGTAATCCTCAAAGTTGGAACCACACTGGAACGTGCTACCCAAAGGATGCCACAGTGGGCTGGTCTTTGTGGACTTTTTTTAGGTTCTAGATTCACACTCTGATCTTTGCCCTTGCTGTACACACACACACACACACACACACACACACACACACACACACACACACACACACACGCACACACGTATACAAGCTGAACTGTGTCTTCCTTCCAGCTGTGAGGACTTTGCTAAATAATGACTCTTAAGAATTAAATGCAAATAATCTTATTCCCAAAGTTTTAGGAGAAAAAAAAAATGAGATGACTAACATTAATGAAAACACATTCTTCACATTTTTAGAGAATCAAATCTCATTAAAGAAAATCTCTTGAGGAGATCAAGTGCAGCTTAGTAAAGGGCAAGGCCACAAATAAATGTGATTAATCAACATAATGTTGAAAAGTTCACCTTGCTGTGTCTTATTTACAAGCAAACATGCCTTGTTTAAACTTCAGACTTCAATTTGAAGCGGGGCAAATCAGGCCTTCATGCTAGGAAAGGCAGCAAAGTGGTTTTCAACTGTGGTCTTTTGACTTAATGATTGATGAGCAGTGTGGACGTTTATTCCTTGGCCCACCTTCCTCAGCTCAGCACAGTACACACACTCGGGTAAGATATCTTTTCCACCTTTCCTGTAAAGCATACAGCATTTTAGAAGAGACAATACAATATGATTGCCAGTAAAGTACCCTTAATGATACTCTTATCTCAATAAGAGGCTCATGCAGATGTGACACAAAGCGGTGTGTGCATGTGTGTGTGTGTGTACGCACTGCGCACATGCGCATGAATGTGTTATGTGCAGGTACTGGCCAGAAGTTGATGCTCGATTTCCTCCTCACTTGTATCTTCTTGTTCCCCTCCTCCCTCTCTCTTTCGCCCTATTCCTCCCCCTTAGACCTCTGACAGAAGGGGACCTCCTCCCCCACTATATGACCACAGCCTATCAGATCTCATCCTGGTAGCCTGCTTCCCCTTCCTCCAACTGCCACCAGGACTCCCCACCAAGGGGAAGTGATCAAATCAGGGGCACCAGAGTTCATGTCAGAGTCAGTCCCTGCTCTCCCCACAACCATAGAGAATGAGCTCTCCATTGGCTAGATCTAAACAGGGGGGTCTAGATTCACTGCATGCATTGTCCTTGGTTGGTACAGCAGTTTGTGCAGGCCTGCCGGGGCCAGATCTGCCAGCCTGATGGTCTTCTTGTGGGGCTCCTGGGCCCTCTGGGTCCTTCTATACCCCCAATTTTTTTTGTTTTTGTTTGTTTGTTTGTTTGTTTTTTTGAGACAGGATTTCTCTGTGCAATCTTGGCTGATCAGAACTCGCTTTGTAGACCAGGCTGGCCTCGAGCTCACAGAAATCCACTTGCCTCTGCCTCCCAAGTGCTGGGATTACAAGTACAGGCCACCACTCCAAGCCCCTCTCACCCCATTCTTCCATATCATTTTCATGGAGTCCAGCAGCGAGTCCCAGCATCTGTCATGACCCCTTGCTAAGTGGAGATTCTCAGAGGACATCCATGTTGGGATAATATTCACTTATAAGTGAATATATACCATGCATATCTTTTTGGGTCTGGGTTATGTCACTCAGGATGATCATTCCTAGTTTCATTCATTCGCCTTTAAATTTCGAGATTTCCTTGGTTTTAATAGCTGAGTAGTATTCCATAGTGTAAATGTACCACAGTTTATCTATTCTTTGATTGAGGGACATCTAGGTTGCTTCCAGATTTTGGCTATGAACATAGTTGAACAAATGTCCTTGTTGTGTGGTGGAGCATCTTTCTGGTATACGCCCAAGAGTGGTATAGCTGGGTCTTGAGGTAGAACTATTTCAATTTTTTTGAGAAAGCCCCAGATTGATTTCTAAAGTGGCTGTACAAGTTTGCACTCAACAAGAGCAATGGAGGAGTGTTCCCCTTTCTCCACATACCCACCAACATGTGCTGTCACTTGAGTTTTTGATCTTAGCCATTCTGATGGGTGTAAGATGGAATCTCAGAGTCATTTTGATTTGCATTTCCCTGATGACTAAGAACATAGACCATTTCTTTAAGTGTTTCTCAGCCATTTGATATAAACCTCTGTTGAAAGTTCTCTGTTTAGCTCTGAGCCCCATTTCTTAACTGGGTTCTTTGGTTTGGTGGTGTTTAATTTCTTGAGTTCTTTATATATTTTAGATATTAGCCCTTTGTTAAATTTAGGGTTGGTGAAGATCTTTTCCCAGTCGGTAGGCTGTTATTTTGTTCTGTTGACTGTGTCCTTTGCCTTATAGAAGCTTTTAAGTTTCATGAGGTCCCATTTGTTAATTGTTCATCTTAGAGCCTGAGCTGTTGGTGTTCTGTTCAGGAAGTTGTCTCCTGTGCCAGTGAGTTCAAGGCTCTTCCCCACTTTTTCTTCTAACAGCTTTAGTGCCTCTGGTTTTATGTTGAGGTCTTTAATCCACTTGGACTTGAGCTTTGTGCAGGTTGATAAATATGGATCCACTTGCATTTTTCTAGTTAGACCAGCACCATTTGTTGAATATGCTATAAGACTTGTGTGAAAAAAAAAAAAAAAAAACTTCAAGTCTCTGAAGAGGGAAATTGAAGAAGATATCAGATGATGGAAAGATCTCCCATGTTCATGGATCAGGAGAATCAACATAGTAAAAATGACCATCTTACCAAAAGCTAATTACAGATTCAATGCAATCCCTATCAAAATACCTACACAATTCTTTATATACCTTGAAAGATCAATTTTCAACTTCATCTGGAAAAAGCTATAGCTAAGACAATCCTGTATGATAAAAGATCTTTGGAAGAATCTCCATCTCTGATCTCAAGCTGTCCTCAGCCATTTCCACCTTGTGTTTTGAGACAGAGTCTCTCACTGAACCCGGAGGCTCACCAGTTCAGCTAGGCTGGCTGTCCTGGGAGCTCCAGAGAGCCTCCTGTCTCTGTATGCCCAGTGACGGGGTTATAGGCATGTGCCACCGTCACTAGCTTGAGACTACAAACTCAGATCCTCCATCCTTATATAGTAAAATTACCAACTGAGCCATCCCCTCTTTCCTGAAATCAAAATACTTAGCAATTAGTGTGGCATGGATGCCTATGTGGTCATATCAGAGGCTAGCCCAGAAAAACTGATGCCAGTGCATGAGAATGGCATGTCAATCTGGCTATATAAATGTGCTGTGGGATTACAGACTCTGCGTTATTGCATATTAGACTCAGCTGAATGTCTGCATTGATGTAATAGCTTAACTTATCATTTACTTTGCACGGAAAACATTTTCTGATGTCCTGAGTTCCACCCAAAGGCCCTTTAAGACACATAGATAAGCGACAGATAAACACAAAGCAATGGGCTGTAAAACCTGTGTGAAAAGTCTTTAATAAATGGAGGAACTCGCCATCATTATATTGAGAAACCCCCTTCAGCATGAGCTTGCATTGTCAGGGTCTTTACCTATCAGTGGAAAACAAAGGCATGTGCCAAGTGATGAGAAAAAATCCAAATGGTATTACCCACGGTATTACCCCAGGCTAGACCAACCTACTCCTAAAGCCCCTCCCATATTGACCTTTATAAGAAATGCTTTATGGGGCCTGGAGAGATGGCTCAGTGGTTAAGAGCACTGGCTGCTCTTCCAAAGGACCAGAGTTCAATTCCTGGCACCCACATGGCAGCTCACAACTGTCTGTAATCCAGTTCCAAGGGATCTGACACCCTCACATAGACATTCATGAAGGCAAGACACTAATGCACATAAAAAATAAAAATAAATTAAAAATTAAAAAAAAAAGAAAAAAAAGAAATGCTTTATTTCATTTTCCTAAATCCTTCAAATATTCACTTAAATATCTATTTGTGTTTAGTGTCATCTTTTTAAAAAATGTAATAATACTCCCCAAACAACTCTAAACTGAAATCATAGTGTAGAATCCCTCCAAATATGGGGTAAATGCAGCCCAGTAAATATATCTTTTCTCAAGATTCTTCAGAAATGATATTGAACATTAGGTAGACTAAAATCTTGGGGTGTAAGATGTCCCCATGAAGATTATTTGGAGGTTCTAAGAAGGGTGGTCTCTCCTGCATTCTTTTGTTTCTTTCTATTTATTTTCTTTCATGGGCATAACTGCATTGCCTGCATGTATGCCCGTGCATACCTGGGGCCCAAGGAGATCTGAAGAAGGCCCAGGAATGCCTGGAAATGGAGTCAGAAGTGGTTGTCAACCACCCTTTGGTTCCTGGGAATTGAACCAACGTCCTCTGTGCGGGCGGCCAGTGCTCTTAACCGCTGAGCCATTGCTCTCGCCCTCAGCCCCCTGTTTTGCTGAAGGTCTGTTTCCATAAACCAGAACCTCTAGCTAAATGCACTTGTCTGCGTTAAGGCCTAGGTAAGTTAATGTTCAGATCTTGTCTAGAAAATGAAATGCCTATCATACTTTGAATTTCTAAAGAACCAAAGCATGAATTCATTTTAGAATCCCAGATAATGATAGGTTGCGGACTGGTACTGAAATTAAACTTTGTCTTGGTTCATAATGAGCACTTGTGGCCAGAGGCACTCACTTGAGAGTCCAACTTATCTGTTTTCCTATTTCGCTTTTACCGCCAATAAAAGCAGAGCATTCGTCATCAGGACACACATACCAGTGCTACTTAATTGCTCCTAGTCTGTCCAGGGTATCCAGGATGATTTTGCTCTTGAAATAAACATTTTACTTTACCACCTCCCATCCCCTTCTCCCTACAAATGTCTTGAGAAGTACAATATAAAATGGGGAAGACACCAGAGGTCGACTGAGCTAAGTGTTGGGTGCATATTGCACTGATATCATCTCAAGACTCTAAGGGCCCCTGCAGCCCAAACGTTCCTTCAAGGTAACAGCTATCTCCCAGTAAGCACAGCAGATTGCTCTTAGGTCTCCCTGCTTTCCCCACTGATGCCAACAATTCCTTGTCATTACTGAGTTATATCCCTTGATTGGATCTACTGCAGTTTGTCCATTTGTCCATTTAGGACATTTGGGTGGTTTCTAGTTTGGGGTCCTTGTGAATAAAACCACCCTAAGAAGTTATACTCGAGCCTTTATGTATGGAAAGAAGTATTTATTTCTCTTCAGCTAATATCCAGGAATAAGATTATTAGGCAATATGTCCAGTGTATGAGTTTTTTGATCATGTCTAACTAAGTCCAGGGTAATGGATATCTTTTGCTTTTATGAGAAAATATCTCCATTCTTCTGTCTAGTGCTCCTGAATTCTCTACCACCACACCTGGATTGATAATTGATATCCTAATAATATTGACTCTCCCAATCCATGAAGATGGTATACTTTTCTGCTTGTTTAATGCTCTGACTTTTTTCAGAGGTGCACAATTTTCTCTATTACTAACTTTCTCGGTGTATAAAGTCTAATTTTTATTATGCCTTTAAACATAGCTTCTTTTCCCTTTGTTGATTCCTGCGCTTTGGAAAGACCAATCCTCTTCCTATCTGATGTTCTTGCCCTCTTCAGAGCTTTTTGAGGTTATTTTAACGTTTTATCAGCTTTCATTTGGCCAGTTCACTGCCCTCTACACCAGGGATCGCTCTTCAGCCACAAACAATCTATTTCTAATTTCTTTTTAATGTAATAGTGATGTTTTGTTCCTTAAATTGTTATATTAGTTCTGTTCTCTATTACATTTTATTCTTTAAATATTCTTTAAAACTTCATTTTATGAAGACATGTTTTTCACTCCAAGTAATTACAGAGAGGAATTTTGTTATATTACATTTTCACCTTAGATTAGGTGTGCGCTCTCTCTCTCTCTCTCTCTCTCTCTCTCTCTCTCTCTCTCTCTCTCTCTCTCTGTGTGTGTGTGTGTGTGTGTGTGTGTGTGTCTATCTGTCTGTCTGTCTGTCTTATGTATGTATGTATTTTATGTAACATATCAGGCAGGCCTGAAACTTACCGTGTAGCCCAGACTCTAAATATCCTCCTGCCTCAGATTTCCAAGTGCTGGGATTCGAGCACCGTGCCACTATGCCTGGCCTTGGCTGACTCTTTATCTGTTTAGTGTCCTTGCTTTCCTCCTTCCCACTCCAACCCTACCCCTGCCCCCTGCTCCCTGCAAGTCTATTTGTAATAATATCCATTCTTTTCATCTTGTGAGTGTCTGGATAGCTCCACTCAGACCATCTACTTGCTGTACAGATGTTACGTTGTTTCATTCCCATGCGCCCCCCCTCCCTTAGCTGCAGTTTAAGGCCTGAGAATCTAAGCTTATACTTAATTTCTCTTGTTGCAGGAAAGCCTAATGCATTTTAAGTTGCAAATCACTCTCTTCCTTCAATTAACAATTAAATCATTTTCTTTCCAGTGTCTGGCCAACTTAAACCGTAATGTAATAGTTGGGTTCTTATTTATCTGGTTGGAGAGCTGTGTTGGTGCGTTTATGGCAGAAGGAGACCACTGGGTGGGAAAATAAACCTAAAGAAGTCCATGTGGCAACCTGACTAAAGGTGGTTTGGAAGGTGAAAGGAAGGGATCCCGCCAAGGCAGGCTGCACTGGAATTAGATTTTCCTTGTTTGGTTGCTTCTATGAAATTCCATGTTTTTTGTTTGTTTGGTTGGTTGGTTGTTGGTTGGTTTTGGTTTTAGTTTTGTCATCATTTAGTTTTTTCATCAGTGTTTGGAGCCACTCTTAGATGCTCTCCTACAGCTTTTGGTGGCTGCTTCCTTGTCTTTGTCCCTGGCTTCTCTTCCTGTTTCTTAACCATGGGTGTTTCCTGGGGTGCTGTCCTTTGCCTGGTCCCCTCCTATGGTATTTCTCAAGAGATTTGCACTGCTCCCATGCTGATCATAACCTCTTGCCAGAACTAAGCATTGTTTTAGCTCTTCATTCTGATACTGGGTTTTTCTGTAAGTCCAATGAACATAGATACTTGGTCTATTCGTTTGGTAGGGCAGCTATAACAGAGTTCCATTAACTGGGTGGCTTACACAACAGAGATGTATTGTCTCATAGTTCTGAAGATTAGAAGTCAGAGATCAAAGGGCCCAGTGTTCCCTCTGCAGGCTGTCAGGTGGGGAACTATTCTAACTCTTTCCTTGCTTTGGAGATGGCCACTTCGTGTTCATATTCCATTCACCCTGTGTGCTTGTCCATGTGTGGATTTCTCCCCTATACCAACCCCTATACCAGCCATGTTAGATTAGGAGCCAGCCTAATAGCTTGCTTGCTTGCTTGATTGATTTACTTATTTATGTATGTATTTACTTATTGGGGTGGGGTGTGTATGAACCACACAGCACAGAGGACATTATAAGAATTGTTTTTTCTCCATTCATTATGTAGGTTGGACATTGAACATCATTAGGCTGGGCAGCAACTGTCTTAAACTGCTGCCCATGATATCGTCTTTAACTTCATTATATCTATAAAAACCCTCTGTTCTAATAACGCCACATTCTTGAGTATTGGTGACTAGGATCTAACATGTTAATCTTAAGGGAGCACAACTTAATACACTTAGTTACTCACTCATACCACAGATATTTTCTGCTGCATATGAAGTTTCAATCTATGCACTGGGAATACAAAGATCCTGAGGCATAGGCTCTTGCCCTTGATGAGTGGAACATACAAGAGCGGACAAAGAAGAATTTGCAGTAGTGTGAAGTACATGCTGTCTTGGATGAGGATTACTGTTACATGGGAAACCGATCCTTGTCTGCCTAGCTCAGGGATGCATCTCAGAGGAAGAAGGGCGTCCATAGGCATCTTTCCCAATAGGATCCAACCCTGCAGAATTGTTTACCCTTCTTCTAAGGCACACCCTCACTTTCCCAGCCCTGGATCCTACCACCCAGTCAATCACTCCAAATCTGCCACTGATGGACAGATTCCCAACTTGAAAAACCTGTAATGACTCCTCATTGTCAAACAGAACTAAGGCTAGTAAAATTCTTCAGCCACGTTGCCTTTGCTTCCTCCACAGCTCAGTAAGCAAGACAGGAGTGTAGCAGCCCTGTCTTGGATTTTCTGTCTTTGCTCCTTAACCTCGTGCATTACCAAGACATGAACAGCTATTCAATATACAAACACGCTCAGGCTTTTTAATAATATTATAATGGTCAGAATTTTTGTTGGTCTTTCGCTATATCATTAACACTAAATAGTGCTTGGCATATAACAGATACTTAAAAATGCTGGTTAAGTAAGTGGCTCCCCACACTTCGGAGGTCTGTATGCTTGCAGAGTCTTCCCCTCTCTCCCAGGTGTGAACACTTTTTGTTTATCTATTGAGTTCTCTCCTCTAACATGTCTTCCTTCTGGGTTGGGTGTGTCTGACAGGCGTGACAAATGTGACACGCCCACAAGGAGTGTTCTGTTCTATATGAACTCTTTGCATGGCACTTCTTGCGTCATAGGAATCTAAATAAATGTCTTTCCCTAGCAGATTGAAAGTTGTTTAAATGTAGGAGTCATATTTTAAGAATAAGATTGTGTTCTGCACAGCACTTTTTTTTTTTTAACATAAAAATGGTTGTTCAGAGATTATTCTGTTTGAAGGTGAAATGAATGAGAGAAAAGTTTTGCATTCATCAGAAAACACCTGAAATGAGCACTCTTACCTTGTCTCATTTTTTCCTGCGGCTACAGGATTTACAAATTCCTCTCATAGTTATTTACTGTGCACTGGGTTAATTCCAGACACCTCACTGGGTTGTGAATAAGATTTAAATCATCTTTGCAGTGATTATAAATTCTTCTGATAACTGAGTCCAGTTGGTCCCAGGGGGACACAGTTTTTAGGAAGCTTTTTAATTCTCAAACATCACTCATCCAATGTCTAGAAAACCTTTGCCTGTTGATGCTGCTTGCAGAAAAGAGACTCTACCACCTCGGGTTACTCTGTGGTACCTGGTGCTGAGGTTGCACTTGCTGGTGATTTGAGCTGGCCCTTGTTTGCCTCATCTCTCCCAAGTTATAGAAAGCTAACTAGGAACCAGAAACAAAGGCTTCTATTTGCCCACTTCTATGGGAGGTCCTTCTGTTGTCATGAGTGCCCAGACACAGTTGAAGAGCACATTATTTAGTAGTCTGTCAAAGCGTTCGCAGAAATTCTATTTCCTAGTGGCATCTAGGCTTCCTTTATGTTTAACAAGTTGTTACATTAGCACACTGAGGCTAAGGGAACATTGGAACCAAAATGTCTGCCTCATTTCTCAGACTCAAGTCCTGGTTAGGCTGTAGATCTTGAGCTGGGCAGAGCTGTGATCTGAATTAGCCTGGCAGGTCGTGTACATGTGTTGTGTTATCTATCGTAGAGGATAAGACTCTTAGTACATCTCCAAGTAAGAAGGCAGGAGACAGCACAGAATGGACTCCGGCTGGAAGGCTGAGAGTGGTATGGAAGAATTGGACCCAGAGGTTTCAGGAGTCCACAAACGAGACTATCAAGGCTGGCTGATCTGGACCCAGGGGGCCCTACACAAACTCTTGCACCAACCAAGGACCATGCATGCAGTGAACTTAGACCCCCTTTCAGATCTAGCCAATGGACAGCTCATGCTTCATGGCTGTGCGGAGAGCAGGGACTGCCTCTGACATGATCTCTGATGACTCAGATTTGATCACTTCCCTGTGGCAGGGAAGCCTGGTGGCACTCGGAGGTAGGGGAAGCAGGTTATCGGGATGAGACCTGATAGGCTGTGGTCATATGGTGGGGGAGGAGGTCCCCTTCTGTCAGAGATCTAAAGGAAATGAATAGGGTGGAAGAGGGAGAGAAAGTGGGAACAGGAAGATACAAGCCAGGGTATAACAGTCAGGATGTGATCTGAATAAATTATAATAAATTAAAATAAAAAAACCCAAAATGGAATGAAAGAAAAGAATAAGGAATAGAAATTATATTTGTTTTGAATCCCAATTGGTATGGAAACTCCCCCAACTCTTCCTTTTGAAAGGTAGGCTCGAGATGCTCATACCACGTTAATAGGTGTCCTGTGTCATTGCTATTTGGGGTAGGAAACACACATTGTATTCATGTAGCTAGATTCCAGACAGAGCACCTTCAGTTCCTGGCACTCATAAAATGGCAGTTACAAGTGTTATACCACCCTGTGTTTGTAGATTTATGTTGTGGCATCTGTTCCGAAGAGACCGTTCACAGATCATTATAAACAGAAGACACACAAAAGTCTCTGGCAAGTCTAATAAGGTGCTACAGAGTTTGTTTAACTTATTTGCATATTTTACTTACTAACTTATTCATCAGGCTTTGTTTAAAACAAAATCAAAATCTTTTAGTCAAGAGCATACCCCAGGCAAGAAGGGTAGCAAGTGCTTGGGTGGGCTCAGGCTTTGGAGCTTGGTTCACATCTAAACATGGCGTGCCTGGGCAATCCTCCAAGCTACAGTTATGTCCCAAGTTCTTTCTTTAAGATAGCTTCCCTCTATGCCAGTGGGCTGACCACTCTTCCATATTTCAGAACCCTACTTCTTGCTTGAGGCTGTGTGTGTGTGTGTGTGTGTGTGTGTGTGTGTGTGTGTGTGCACGTGCATATGTGTGTTTGTGTATGTACCTATGTGTGTGTTTGTGTCTGTGTATATGTGTGTGTGTGTTTGTATATGTATATATGTGTGTTTGTGTTTATGATGTGTTTGTGTGTATGTGTTTGTGTGTGTGCATATGTGTGTGTTTGTGTACCTAAGTGTGTATTTGTATGTGTTTTTTTGTGTGGTGTGTTTCTGTGTATGTGTGTGTGCATGTGTGTGTTTGTGTATGTGTGTATGTGTGCATATGTCTGTGAATGTATGTCTGTGTGTTTGTGTGTGTGTGTGTGTGTGTGCATGTGTTTGTGTTCACATAGACTCTCCATAAGCAGCACAGACTTGCCTTGAACTTGTAGCCTATCTCAGCCTCCCAGGTTCTAGGATTACATGCATGCATCGCTGCACCTGGTCCAGTCCTTGGCTAGATGCTAACCTGTGAGACTTTTATGGAATGGATCATTTAAGAGCCATCTTGGAGAACATCAAAAAGCTTTTAAACTAGTGCTAGTTGGGTGTGGTTCACACTTATAATCCCAGCGGTAGGGAGCCTACATGAGGCTGGAGGAACGAGAGCTGAGAGTCATCTACATAGGGAGACCTTGTAAAAGGAAGGAAGAAAAAGACAGAGGCAGGGAGAGTCCATCTTACTATTCTCCTGCAAGGTGCATGGGAAAGGCTACAGCTGAGTTTCCCATTGACAGCAGCAGATCAGCTCTTGTCCAGCTCACAAGATCTGCCCTGTGTTCAGATGTCATATCCCCTCATGGGTTAAATTATTTACACTTGACTGCTGCTACTTATAGCAGATAATCTTCCTTGATCCAAATGGCATCTTTATTTGGCAAATAGAAGGCTAGGTGTTTAATTTTTATTAATTCATTAATTTATTCACTTTACATCCTGGGTGTAGCTCCCTTCCTCCTCTCCTCCCAGTTCCACCTTCCTCCTTCTTCCCCCATCCTCCCTCCCCTGTTCCTCAGAAAAAGGGAGCCTGCCCCCTCACTACTCACCCACCCCAGCTCATCAAGTTGCTTTGGGACTGAGCTTGTCCTCTTCCCCTGTGGCCTGGCAAGGCAGTCCCGCCAGGGAGAAGTGATTGAAACGCAGGCAACAGAGTCCATATCAGCTAGTCATTATTGATGTTTGACTCTGTTGTGCTTCTGTCCATTTGCCTGAACAGCAACACTTACAGTGCACTTCTCTGCCGTGTACTAAGAGCTGAGATATAGTCATGCTTTTTCTGTCACAAGTGCCTGAGGACCTCACATTTTACCTCTAAAGTAAGGAGCCAGTTTCCTTCTACCATGGATGTGGGTGCTGACTCAGGCGCTGCCCACAGGTCCTCCGTTTGCACACAAATCCCTTTGACTCATCAGTCTAATCTCACCCAGGATCAGTGACGCCTCCTACTGCTCTCATAAAGTCCCACAGTTTTGTTACGTTGTGTTTCTGTCTTCACTTGCCTCACAGTTCCATTTTGACTTCCTTTGGGGCTGTTCGTTGTTCAGGAACAGGCGGTTTTCTTTCTACATCTTTGCATGGCTCTTCTGGTTGCCCTTCCTTTGTTGATTTCTAGGTTCATAGCGTTGAGGTTGGGGAAGAGACTTGATATACTTTCAGTCTTCTTCATTTTCTTACACTCGCACTGTGACTGCCCTGGAGGATGTTCCGTGTGTGGGGGGAGCGATGTGCTGTTGGTTACCAGGCCTTTGCTTTGTCTTCATTTTTTTAATCTGGGTGATTGATGTGTTATTGGAAAGGGCACTCTGGAATCCTCTGCTATTTTTGTATTGCGGTCTATCTTTCCCTTGAAATCTGGTGATGTTTGCTTTGCGTATTTAGATGTGTATTTATTTGCATGTGTATTTTATTCTGCCTCTCTCTCTCCCTCTCCCCCTCCTATCCTCCCTCTTGTGTCTGCTGTGTGATCACCCAGCTCTAGAACATTCCCAATCTTCCTACATGACGGTTTTGGTTCACTACCTACGCCACTAATTCATGACACACCGAACATCTGTAGGTTGTACCTGGAGCTTAAAGGATGGGAAAGATATACCTCTCAGAATTACCGACATACACTTTTAAATTCTCAAACTCGTTTGACGTATTTCTAGGTGTCCCATTGAGTTGTCTCTGTTGGTCCTTACTGCCTGAGTTACTGAGGATGTGTAGTGCCTTGTAACACGTAGCAGGGCTGGTTCTCATCACCCGCCATGTCCCTCAGAAGACTTTTCTTTCCCATAATTCCTGTCACTGTTTACAGCTGTGGACAAACTAAAGCAGCCTAATTCACCTGGGCAAAACCAACCAACCAACCAACCAACCAACAACAAGAAATGTTTACACAAGATAAAGATAACTGAGTTTTTAAAGAAACCAAAACTTCCACTACCTCCCAATAACTTTAAAAAAAAAAAAAAAAAGAATAGTAGATGGCATTTTATTGATTGAAAACATTCTGTGGGACTGCTGGGAGAGCATTAAAATGTAAAAACGTAGCAGACTGGAGAATGGCTCAGTGGTTGAGAGTGTATTGCTTTTTGCAGAAGCCTGAGTTGGTTCCCAGCCCCCATATCAAGTAGCTGTAACTCCCACCACCAGAGATTCGACACCTCTGGTGGCTTCCACTGGCACTCTACATATATATCATGTGCACACGCACGCGTGCGCGCAAACACAGACATACACACTACATATAATTAAAAATAACAAAATTGGGCCAGACGTGGTGGCGCAGGCTTTTAATCCCAGCCTCGGGAAGGCAGAGGCAGGCAGTTCACTGTGAGTTCAAGGCTAGTCTGGTCTACAAAGTGAGTCCAGGACAGCCAGTGCTACAGAGAAACCCTGTCATGAAAAACCGAAAAAAAAAAAAAAACCAAATCAATATTTTCAAAAGCTCACACAAAGAAGACTTTATTGGGCCTAAAGATGGCCTCAAGACCTGAGTCAGCACATGTGTCTGAAAGCCTTGGTGTCTTCTCTACCTCTGGACTTTTACTGCAGCCTTGCCACAGTGATACGGCCTGCTCCTGACCTGCATTCTGCCCATGAGAGGGAGATTCTCCTGTATGAGTTTTTCCTTTTGTATCACATATATACAATGCCAGCCTTCTCCAGTGGGCTTGTCAGTATCTCTAGAAGAATGGGGGGGAAAATGGAAAAAAAAATCTCAAGTGTTTGAGACTGCATCAGCACTTCCTGTGGCCCGCTAATGCACTTTCCCTTCAGCAAGACTTCGTTGCCAATTCCTATTAAAATTTTAGCATTTTAAATATTGTATTACTAAAAGCTTGTTTTTATTTGCATTTTCAGATCAGAAGCTCATTTCTGCACCGTTTTACTGAAGAACCCATTAAAAGAGCCAGTGGATCTCCTAGAAAATGGCATTCACTGACCTTACATCGAGGACTGTGCGTTTTTATGATAATTGGATCAAAGATGCTGGTAAGTAATGAGATTTCCTAATTGAAGTTCATCTTTCCTTTTTATATCAAATTCCCTCATTAATAGGATTTATTTAGAACAAAATAAGAGAGGCGGCAGCTTCACACTCCTTTATTACCAGTTAACCAAGAAGCCAGGGTTTTCACGACAGCTACACTTATGTGTATGTCCGGGATGGTGTTTATAATTGTGTAAACACTGAATAGCCACAGGAAGGAATTGGGTGTTGTGTGATGACACATCTCAACCCAGTAGCCCTTAAAAATGGTTTCGGAGGGTTTGTACTCTACCGCTCTAGACAGCAATCCCTGTCACCGCCCACGCAAGGTCTGTCCATGCTGGTTCTAGAATGAAGGAACTGCCTCTGTCCGTGAGAGGTGATGCAGAAAGAGCAGGGAGAAATAAAAATGTTTCGGAACAAGCAATGTCACCAAAGCTTAAAGCATGCAGACGGGAAGGCATATATGTGTGTTTCTTCTGTGGAAAATTGAGCTGCTTGTTGGTGGTGAATGATGTTTTGGGTGGTGATGGGTCTGCTGCTGGGGACTGAGCTCAGGGTGATGCACTGGTCCCTGCTAAGTGTGGGCTCTACAGTAGAGCTACACCCGATCTTATGAGTAACTTTTATTAACTTGTCTGTCACTGAGTTTTTAAACCCCAGCCAGTATTGCTTTTGAAACTATTAACATCTTAAAAATAAAACAAAGATAGGAAAAAAAAAAAAAAAAAAGAATTAAAAACAGTGAAGGAATCATACTGCCTTAAAACTTAAATAGACCTGAGATACCATCCAACCTAATGTCTCATATTACACCTGAAGAAATTAAAACCCAGAGATGTGACCTTCCCAGGGTTAATAAAGTTGAAGAAAAAGTTGATAAAGGAAAAAGGGGGAAAAAAACAACCCTAGAGCCGACGTTTTCTAATGATAATTAGTGTGCTAGTGTCTCATTATTTTGTAATGTTTAAGATACACAGAGTCACCAGCAAAACCACTTTGGAGTGACTCGCTCACTGACCAGAAACCACAGGTTCATCATATCACACACCTAGCCCACGCGAGGCCACATCCTGCTTTACAGTGATTTCAGGCAGCATTTTTCTCCGCAGGCTGCTAAAGGGCCATGTGACTTCTCTAAAGTTTTCCCAATAGTTTTTGTCCTTCAAGGATGCCAAGGACAAATAAGCTTTGCTCTGCCTTTTTTTCCTGAAAGTTTCAACTTAGTTGGTTCAGAAAGATGTACCAGTTTCTTTACAGGTTACCTTTCTATGATGGTTTATAGGGGCTGTTACAAATTCAGTACTTGATGTAAATGTTAATCTTCCAGTTGTATTTCAAAAGAGAGGTCTACACTGCTTACTCGGGTCTCACTCTTTGAACTTGGAACCCAAGTAGATGAAGGTATTATTAAGACAAGTTATTGTGTGTACATATGTGCCACAGTGTCGGTGTTGAGGTCAGAAGACAAACTGGGGAATTGGTCCTCTCTATACACTTTTATGTGGGTTCCAGAGATGGGACACAGGTCACAAGCACCTTTGCCTACTGAACCATCTCGTCAGTCCTGGGAACAGTTCTAGAATAGAGTTATTTGAAAAAGCAGACCTGTGCAATCCAAATCTTACTATTCACTATCCTCAACACAAGAATGCAGGCCACTCAGATAATCCTTAATTCTAGAGCCAAGTAGAGTCAGATGGTGGCAACTAGTCATACGGCCCTGGAAGTAACAAAATATTCTAACGACTGAGAATGCCGCTTCCACCTTTAGCAGCTCTTTACCTCTTGTTTGAAGTACTTCCCGTCGTCGAAAAGCTAAGTAATACCGGATCAAAGAAGAGGGTAGCAAAGGATCGCAGGTGATTAAAACCGAAGACTGAGGAAAATCGAGAAACACTACACACACGGTGCAGGCAAGGAGAGAGAAGAGAGGCACAGGGAAGGTAGACCCTTCTGGGTCTAACGCTCTTCTGTTGTCTTAGGAGAGGAAAGGCGGAACAGGAGGAGCTGTGTTCAGGACCCCCACTATCCTAGGCTAACTAGGTGACCTTGAGCAAAGCATGTTTCTTTGAGAGTAAAGACGGAGGATAGCACCTCTCAGCTAGGATGTGTGAAAAGGCTCCATTACTGGGGATGTGTCCTGACACAAATAGACCCAGAGACAGTTACAAATTACTGTTGGACGCTTCTAATGTAACACATCAGTTGAGTGTCTGTTTTTTTTTTTTTTTTTTTTTTGTTTTTTTTTTTTTTTCACATTTTTGTATTCTTATCAAGGTCTAGCAGAGTTAAAAGGGATTTGTACTGAGATTTTCAGCTTTGGAGAATTGCTGTCAGGCACATCAAGAGCGTTTCCCCTTGCATTTACTGTGGTATTGAACTTGGAGAGGCATTGGTTTTGCATTTTGAGCCCTGGGAAAGGCTGAAATGCATGATCGATAGCCAAGAATGTCAAGTGTACTCTTAGCTTTGGCACTAATCCTGCGCGGCCTCGGGAAAACTTACTGTTACTAGTTTTCAGATTGCTGGAGAAGTGGTGGCCATGCATAGTTTTTTTTTTTTTTTTCATGTGGAAAATTCCATGGCCATGAATGTTTAGATGGTTTAGTAGGTAAGATAGAAAAGAGTTGATTACAATCCTTTGATTATGGAATGTTAGATTTTAGTTTATTTTATTTCCTTTTCTTTTTTTACATATACATTTACATTATTACACATATATACAACAAACTACATACAGCAGGAAAAGGGTGAAACAATCAGGAATCATATAAGTGTTACATTTATAGTGTTTTGGCTATTTTTTTTTTTAATTTGGCAACCTTCAAGAAAACATCTTTCCTATCTTGGTGCATCTAAAATTCTGAATGTAAATCAATATCTACCATATCTCATCTCTATCAACTTAAAACAGCTATCTAGACCTAAAAACATCTTAACCTCTAAACAACTAAGCTTAATTATAAAACTAAACTCTCTGGTCTTCAACCCCATCAGAGACTTGAGAAGGAATAAAATTAATTGCCTGAGTAAGAATGTTAGATTTTAAAATCATACGATAGCAGCGCTTTGAGCTAAGGAGAAATGCGATGAAAGAAGATGCTTAGTCACTCAAAAGCATCCCTTCGTGCATTTGGATCCTAGAGCTCACTTTCCGGTGGTATGAGCTTGCTTTGCTCAAGATCAAGGATGAGTTTTGTCTGCTCTCTCTGTGAATTCTTGGTGTATCAGAAAGCACACGGGGAACACGTTTCCCTTCCCTTCCAGCTTCTTCCTTCTGTCGGGACTTGGAATTGTAAAGTGCTTACTCTTTGATGTAGTACATCCTGCTTAAGACCATTGTCTTAGCCTGGCCTTGGTGGCGCACGCCTTTAATCCCAGCACTTGGGAGGCGGGGGCAGGTGGATCGCTGTGAGTTCAAGGCCAGCCTGGTCTACAAAGCAAGTCCAGGACAGCCAAGGCTACACAGAGAAACCCTATCTCAAAAACAAAACAAAACAAAAAAAAAAACCAAAAAAAACCAAAAAACAAACAAACAAACAAAAAACAAAAACCAACAACAACAAAAAGAACATTGCCTTATAGTGTTGATGGAAAGGCTCCTTAATCATCTATATATCCAGCATTATCCAGCATTGTACTTTCCCTGTACCTCATTTCTCTCTGGGGAACTCTCAGAAAAGAATTATTATGATACTGGTAGATCAGCACTTAGGTGGTCTCTGGGGTGTAGCCGAGCATCCAGCCTGCTTTCCCACCCTCTGCTTTCATCTTGGCCCACCTCAGGATGCTTAAGGCAGTTCTGAGGACAACGGCATGCTACACAAGACTATCGCTCCCTCCTAAGCCTTTGTCCCTGAGGAAAACAGGGACCACTTAACCCTGACTGCATTCCCACACGGAGTGAGTCAGAATTAACCTTCAGTGTTATTGTGCCCTCTCTACAGTCTTCATGTCAAGCCAACCCCAACTGACCCACAGGCATGACAAAGGGAAAGCCCGCATTCCACAGGAGAGTGGACTGACGCCCTCCTCAGGAAGGCAGAGCGCTGCCGAGATCCACTACAATGACAATAGTGAGCTCCTCACCCAGTCCTCTGCTCAATTCATAGATGAGAAAACCAAGCTTGGTGAGGTTAAGTCAACCACATAAGACCTGCATAAAAGACCAGGGGAGGAGAGATGGGGTGAAAACACTGACTGTCTGGCTCTAGATTTTTTTTTCTAAGACAAGGTTTCTCTGTGTAGCCTTGACTATCCTGGACTCCCTTTGTACACAAGGCTAGCCTCAAACTCACAGTGATCTACCTGCCTCTGCCTCTTGAGAGCTGGGATTAAAGGCATGCGCCACCACGCCCAGGATAAATGGATTGAGCTAGAAATGATCATAATGAGTGAGTTAACCCAGAAGCAGAAAGAATCAAATGGTATATACTCACTTATATCTGCATACTAGCCCAAGGGGCATGTCCCACGAAAGCCTTCACTTACCAGGAAACTGGGACAGAGGGGAAGGCATCCTATTGGGACTCTAAATGAGAGACGCATGGGAGAATAGCAAAATAAAAGGATACAGAGGGTCCTAGAAATCTACAAGTAGAACAGTATGATAGGCAGATTTGGGCCCAGGGGTCCCGCTCAAACTAAGGCACCAGCCAAGGACAATACAGGAGGTAAACTTTAAACCCCTTCCCAGATCTAGCCAATGGTCAGAATATTCTCCACAGTTGAGTGGAGAGTGTGATACGACTTTCTCACGTACTCTGGTGCCTCACATTTGACCATGTCCCCTGGAGGGGGAGACCTGGTGGCACTCAGAGGAAGGACAGCAAGTAGCCAAGAAGAGACTTGATACCCTATGAGAATATATAGGGGGACGTAATCCCCCTCAGGAACAGTCATAGGGGAAGGGAATAATGGGAAAATGGGGCAGGGGGGAGGAATGGGAGGATACAAGGGATGGGATAAACATTGAGATGTAACAAGAATAAATTAATAAAAAAAAAAAAAAAAAAAAAAAAAAAAGAAGGCGGCGAGGAGGTAGCTCAGTGACTAAGTGGTGTGCTGTGAAACCAGGAGGACCTGAGCTCAGTCAGTGTACCCATGTGAGAGGCCTGGGACGCTTCCAGGCTTAGAACTCCAGCTGTGGGAAGCTGTGGTGCTTACTGGCCAGCCAGCCTAGCCAAAGCAAAACAAGTCACCACCACTCTGATGAATAATGTCAAAGATGACCTCTGACCTCCTCACATGCACACACAAATGTATGCCACTTTCTTTGTACACACAAACCTACATAATATTTTTTGTTATTTTATTATCTTTTTTTAAAAATAACATAGAATGAAATAAACAATCTTTTCCCAAAGTAACTTTTTTATTTGTAGAACTTGGAAAGTCATATACTCAGGATTTTAAGAAGAGGTGTGTGCTAAAAAAAAAAAAAAAAAAAATTAAATTGCAGGAAGAAATGATTTATTTGGAAATGATTTTCTTGGTCTTCCTGAGCTAGCCTTGCATGCTTTTCTTGGCTTGTTTTCTTTCTGTTGCTAACAGAGGAGGAAGAGAAGAGTGACGTCATTTGATTTTTGTTTCTGCTGCCCAGTCAGTGAAGGAATAAAACAAAAGACGCCTCTGATTGAGAAGTGCCTTCACTCACACTTAAGACATCTCAGTCTTAAAACTGTATTTGGGGGTGCCTAAGGACAGAAACATTTGCAATTTCCTGTGAAGAAGAAACCAGAAATCTCCCATATTGTAGCCAAGCTTAGTTAGAGATGCCTGCAGCCTTCTTGGGCTCTTCCTTAGGTACTGACTTCATTAGTCTTTATTTTATTAGGAATAAAACCTAGACACATTAATAAAGCAATAAAAAGCTAGACGTTGGCTTTATGACACTCACGTGTTAAGGTTTATATCGACC
Source organism: Acomys russatus (assembly GCF_903995435.1). Classification (NCBI taxonomy): domain Eukaryota; kingdom Metazoa; phylum Chordata; class Mammalia; order Rodentia; family Muridae; genus Acomys; species Acomys russatus. The sequence goes on along the minus strand of NC_067166.1, from coordinate 10,776,148 downwards.
AGCAGGGGAAGGAATTCATTTAAGGCTGATCGGTTCTTGGTCTGTGCCGTGAGTCCCAGTCCTGTGACTAAGCTGTATCTACTGATGTTCCAGTCTACACCATGATTTCCAATGATGACCAGAAATCCCGTCATAGGAAACTCATCATTGTTACAAGGATAGAGAAGAACTAACTGAAACACACAAGACTAGTTAACATGTACCCAGATAGCCGATTCCAGAACCTTTCTAGGTTTAAAAATGACAAGTCTTGAGAATAGAGTAAGAGAAAGTAAGAGAAAATACTTTCAAATGTTAGAACTTTGTATTTATATATTTAAAAAAGATTTACTTACTTTTCTTTTTTGTGTAGGAGAACTGAAGTTATAGGCAGTTGTGAGCTGTTCCTGTGGGAGCTGGGAATTGAACACAGGTCCTCTGGGAGAGCAGCTGGTGCTCTTAATCACTGAGGAATCATCTCTCCAGCCTTAGAGCTTTGTGCTTTAAGTACTGGCCAGCAAACTTTTGTTGATGTTCTCTTTTGTGCATGGCGTTTTACTAAAGTTGTTCTGGCTGAAAACACTGATGTCTTCTCTGTTAGATGTAGCCGTGCTTTCTTAGCCACGTGCATTTCTCTCTCTGCCCTGTTCGATGCTGAGTGCCCTTCCTGAGTGTCTCTCTCTTCCTTGCCTTCGGGACATCTTACTTTGGTGGTTTTCTTCCTGTTTCACTGTGCACTCCTCCTCAGCCTTCATCGCAGTTTTTCTCTCCCACCTGTCCTGACTGAAGTCCTCGGGACTCCCACCTTAGCACTCACACTCCTTACTGTACCTGCCTCTCCACGGCTTTCATAGTCATCATTTCTGTGGTGCCAACCCCCAAAACCTCTATCTCTGGCTCGGATCTCACTCCTAATCCCAGATGCACACATCTGGCTAACCTGTGAAAGTCTCTGTGTGGTGTGTCCAGGCACTGAAATGCGGACGATCTAAAGCCTAAGTTGTCTCTCCTTGACCAGCTGGCTCCTCAGTCTACATTCCAGTATCCTCTTCCTCTCGTCGCTTTGTACCTACTGAAAAGCTGTGTAGAGTTCTGGCTGTATAGATAGGTGTCCTTATACAGACATAAGCACAATCTCAAATCCTGATCATCTGGCGTCGGTGTTTAACTGTTCACTCCGTGGCTTGCTTTGCTTGTTTGAGACAATGCCGTCTAGTGAAGGAGTTTTGGGTGAGAGGGTTTGCTGGTACCTGGCTTTCTGGTTAGCAGTTCAGATGAACAGGGATGTGCGCTGCATGTCTTTTACTAGTGATGAAGGTGATGCTTTGCGATGAGCTGAGTCAGATGCCCCTGCAAGCTGCCCACAGTTATTTTCCTCCATACCAATCTGGCTTCATGAGGTCACTTGGCCAAATTATACCCCAAGTGCTTGAAATTATAGAATGAATCACAGTTCGTTTTTAATTGCAATTTTTAAATGCCACAGTCCTGCTAGCCCGAAGCCAGAAAGAACGGGATGAACTTATGTTTATGTGGTTGAACATAAGTCCATTATGTGTTTTGTTTGGCTTGAAATATCAGACTTGTTGGCTCACACTTTGGACACTTAGGATACACACTTTGGATAGTTTGATATTGATGTGGTCCCTTTCAGTTCTGTGGTTCTATGATACTGTATCTGAGCAAGAACACCAGTTTTCTAATGAAAGGAAGAAAATGAATAAACAGCCAGCACAAATACATTTTTAAATATAAAAGAGTATGTCAGAAGCACTTGGGAGGCAGAGGCAGGAGGATCTCTGTGAGTCTACAAAAGGGAATCCAGGACAGCCAAGATAATACAGAGAAACCCTGTCTCAAAAACCTTTAAAAAAAAAAAAAAGAATATGTCAGAATGGAAAAAATATTTTTGAGATGGGATCTCATTCATCCAAGGTTGTCCTCGAACTCCTGATCTCCTGCCTCCCCTGTCCCAAGTGCTGTCATTTCACCAGTGCACCACCATGCCCAGGTAGGATGGAAATTTTCTGAATGTTGACAGTGGTCATGGATGGTGGAGCATCACCAGCTGGCCTTTCCTCCAGATCTGCTTATATACCCCGCTTCTTAGATCCCGGGAGGATTATGTATCTGAGGCCAGGGTGCAAGTCCTGTGGGACATTGAAGAAGGGCCCTCAGGGGTTGCTGTTGTCTTGCTTTGTGTCACTATGTGGCAGAAAGATAGAAGAGCTTCCTAGGGTCCCTTGTATGACACTAACTCTATTCATGAAATCCTCTTGCTTCCATCATATTAGGTGCTAGGATTTCAACACATGGATTCTATTTATTTTATTTTATTGCGCTTTGAGACTGGCCTCAAACTCGATGTACAGCTGTGGATGACCTTGAACTCCCTATTCTCTCATTCCCCATTTCCCAAGTGCTGGTGTTCTGTGTGTGCAGTAAGTACCACACCAGGCCGAACACAGGTGTTTGGAGAGGGTGCAGCTTCAGTCCATGACACAGTCCCTCTAGGATGGCTTCGCCAGATACTCCGCTCCCCTTCAGGTTCTGGTGACTAATACCTCTTGCCCTGTGAGACTTAAAGGTGACGTGGTCATTGCACTGGTGCACTGCCAGCACTGGAGTAGACGTTGTTTCCTGTTGTCCCTCGCAGAGTGGCTGCGTACTTACCTGTTCTCTTCCTCCTAGATCCAAGAGTTGAAGACTGGCTCCTCATGTCCTCACCTCTACCACAAACCATCATCCTGGGGCTCTATGTCTACTTTGTCACATCTCTGGGACCGAAGCTCATGGAGAACAGGAAGCCTTTTGAACTCAAGAAAGTGATGATAACGTACAATTTTTTCATAGTACTGTTTTCTGTGTATATGTGCTACGAGGCAAGTGTCTTCAGTATTCCTAATGGGAAAAGTTTGCCTGCATCTTTTGTTTATATGTCCATATGTTTTTTTGTTTTTGTTTTTGTTTTTTCTTTCTTTCTTTCTTTTTCTTTTCTTTTCTTTTCCTTTCTTTCTTTCTTTCTTTCTTTCTTTTTTTGTTATGACTATGGAGTACCTCTTTTTTTGAGAACCGAGGAATGGAGAAACCAAGCAGTTGTTTGTAACAAGGACACCAAGATTGTTATGTCTAGATGAAATAATAAACTCAAAGATCTCAGGACAGTTTTCCATTATGGATAGTGAGGGGGGGAAAAAAGTAACACTTAGCTCGGAGATTTGCACAGGATAGGTGCTAGTTTTGAGGAAACTCATTCCCGGAGGAAATCATTAATGACCTCAGAGTGACAGCTGGTAATTAGAGAGCTGGTCCTGGGATGCCAGGTGCCTCCAGAGCTGGGTATTGACTTGCAGCTGTTTAGAAGTTACAAGCTTTGAGGCAAGAAAGAACATATATTCACACAGTGTCATAGACGCTAAAGCCCTGCCCCTTGTTAGAGAAGACAGAGAAGTGTGGATTTACTCTCTGCCCCTCTGCTGGTCACGTATTGCAACTGCCCTCACATACCTGCTTCTCGAAGATTCTTTGCTGTATTTCCAGTCCTGGCTGGCGTCCTCCTTTGGTTCATTTTCTCTCTAGCATACCACGTGCTTGCTCACGCTTGGGGCCCATGCAGAGCAACGGCAGCCTCCCTGGCCGCTGTGGCACCAACCTCTTTCCTGCTACAAATGAGCTAAATCTATCTTTGCTTTGCTGCTTGTCACTTTTTTGTTTCTACTACTAGCCCACCGGCCACTACTCTTCTGTCCTTTTACTATGAACAAGCGCCTCGCATGTCCTCAAAGAGAGAATACACATGTGAGAAAGGTTAAGAACAGGCTTGAAAGTTAGGAGCCCAGACTGCCTCATCTTGACCACGTTACTTTATATCTCTCGGGCCTCAGTTCTCTTACACTGTAGTGATAGGACTGAACCAGTTTTTCCCTCGGCTCCCAGAGTGTTCTAGTCTTCTCAGGTTCCGTCTCTGACAGTGTCATTGTTTGTGATGACCCCAGATTATATTTCTCGGGCTTGACAAGAGTCCAGTGGTAACCAGTTAGTTTTGGTTTCTGCTTTGTCAATTATAACAGAGAAGAAGGTTCTAAAAATATCCAATTCAGAGAGTTTCTAACTTCTCCATTACTTGGGTTATAGTTTCAGGACTTACTGCCCGCTGAATATAAACCGCTAAACTTTTCTTACTAGCCTAAAGTTATAACTGTCAAAACTTCCACAGGCTGTTGGTATGCTCTCACACTCAACATCAGGACGTTAGGTCCTCCGCTTGGACACAGACTTAATAACTAAGACATACGCTGTCTGTCAGCCACAGTCCAACCCAGGCACAGTTTACGATGTAGAGCAAGATTTTGTGAGGCTTTCAGAGGAAATGCCTCTGCCAGGCACGTTTGGAGAAAGAGAGCCATGCCGTATGGGATAAACTCATCTGTGCTCTTGTGATGGCATGTGCTAGAATCCAGCTCAAGTCAGACACTAATGAAGAAGAAGCAGGTGAGACCCACAGAGGGCCGAGTCACACAATCTCTCTCGCTTGGTGTAGCTCTTGTTTGTTTCAGGATAAGGTAGCAATTAGTCATCGAGTTTAAAGTAAATGGCTCCTGGGGTTAGAGCAGCGGCTCTCACCTTTCCTAACGCTGCGATCTTTCAATACGGCTCCTCATGTCATGGCGGCCCCCAAATCATAACACTATTCTCTTGCTGCCTCATAAGTGTAGCTTTGCCACTGTGATAAATTGTAATGTAAATATATGATATGCAAGGTATCTGATATTCGGCCACTATGAAAGGATTGTTAAACCCCCAAAGGGGTTGTGACAGATAGGGTGAGAACCGCTTGGTTAGAGCATTATTTAGATCAGTTGAAATGAGTCTGAGCAGAACAGAAAATGGCATTGCTCATGGACTTGAGGGTTTTGAGAAACAGAATTCACTGATCTTGTCATATTCCTCCGTACTTTGAAAAGATGTTATTTTGTTGCTTTGAAAAATGACTCAACTTTAAAGATATTTTTTTTTTAAACCGTGAGGTGCATATCCTATACTTTCCTGAGTCTTAATGTTCAAGGTCTCATAGTGTTTCCAGAGCTTATCTTATCTTACACTACAGAGTAGTACGGGGGTGGGGTGCATCTTAAGTAGCATAGTCAAATTTGTTTCTTCTATTTCTTATTTTTTTTGCATATCAAAATTCATCTTGGCTGGTCTCAGTTGGTGGATATCTGTTATCACAGGCTTTAGGAGGCTGAGACAAGAGAGTCGTAAATTTGAGGCCAGCCTGGGCTACATAGCAAAGCCTAGTCAAAAAAAAAAAAGCGTATGCAAGCCTTTAAGTATGTGTTTTTCTATTGGAAAGTTACCATTTTAGCTAAAATAGTGATGAAACTATGAACAAAAGTGGCATAGACCTTATAGGGAGAGAGAAGATGTCCCAAGTCAGATGTTGGCAATTGCAGAGGAAGAAGTGACACTTGGGGGTGGGGGAGAGAGAGAGAGAGAGAGAGGGAGGGAGGGAGGGAGGGAGGGAGACAGACAGACAGACAGACAGACAGAGACAGAGACAGAGACAGAGAGAATGTTCTTGTCTCTACCCCAGAGTGGCCCAACCACTAAATGTATATATTAATTAAAATCAAGTACTCAGCTTTTATTTCTGGCTATTGTTTTAAAAGATCTTCCCACCGTCAAACTAAAAGGATGTCAATATGATCTTTGAATTGCAGTCAAGACTTAATCAACAATAGGCTTTTATTTTTAACACCAGTAGAAGGTCACTTTGTGGGTGTGTTGGAATGACCATCTGCCAGATTATACTCCAGTTAGTAACAAAAGCATTGTCTTCCCTTACTTGTCTTGTGAATTCAAACTACAGCTGGTATGAGACCTGTGTACGGTCTGTTTGTATGTTGAAGGAGGAGAGGGAACCGGAGCCAGGCACTACCGTGGGTACTTTCCAGCCTTGGGTAGGAAAAGCAGAGTCGCTGCAGCCACCCTGTTGGCACATGGATGGGTTTTTGTTTCTGTAATGCTTGTTGACTCATTAGGAATATTGGAAACATTCAGGAAAGAACATATTCAGAGTCAGGCACGTCCCCTTAAAAGTACTCGAACACAGAACACGCATAGGTAATCATTTGTTAATTAAGCAGAGTACTTCCCTGGGGCTTTGTCATTCATTATTTTAAAGCATCCTCCCAAGAAACGGGCAAGTTAGTCAGAATACAGTTCATATAAAAGTGGTGTGCATTTGTGGCTGTGAGAACACCTGATGCCAAGCTTCTCCTCACAGCGTGTTTAGTTTGTCCTGGTCCTCACTGCCTCTTCCCTGGCACCGCCTGCTTACTCAGCTGGTCATGCACCAAGGTGCAGTACAAACCGCCTTTGTTGTAGCTGTTAGCAAGCTCTCTCTTTTTAACATGCGTGTTTCTTTTCCAGTTTGTGATGTCTGGCTGGGGAACGGGTTATTCGTTTCGATGTGACATTGTTGACTATTCTCAGTCACCAAGAGCAATGAGGGTAAGTCTCTCTTCAGGAAAATCTGTAGCTCAGCATCATCGTGAAAATCCTTTTTGGATTTAGCAATGTTGGATATGAATTCAGAATGATTGAACAACTCAATAATCATTTTAAATAAGTTGGGAGAAAAAGCTAAAACTGTAAGAAAGAATTAAAGGAAGCCAGGTGTGTAATTTTCCATAAAATGACAGTCAGTGCTGTTTCAACTTCTTAGGTTTCAAAACTTACCTGATTTCCAAAAGATGCAACATAGGATTTTCTTAAGGTTCGGCAGGTTAACTTCTGGCTGTATTCCTAAAGGGGTTGAAGTCAGGGACTCAAAGAGGTGCCCGTATACTCAAGACCACAACACCATTATTTATAATGGGCAAATGTAGACCACACACACACACACACACACACACACACACACACACACACACACACACAAACACACACACACACGAGGGCTCGTGTGTGCATTCAAAGAACAGAACTATTTTTCAGTCTGTAAAAGTTACAACTTGTCTGAACCTTGAGGACAGTGTGCTAACTGGTCACAGGGGACAAATGCTACTTGATTCAGCTTATACAAGGTAGCAGAAATTGTCAAATGCACTGGACCGAGGGTAGAATGATTACTGCGCTGGAAGGAAGAGGGGACGGGGAGTATAGAGTTTCACTCTTTCAAGTTGTGGATGGCTGTGTAATGCTTGTGAGGTGAAGGAGCTCCGTGGATGGCTGTGTAATGGTTGTGAGGTGAAGGAGTTCCGTGGATGGTTGTGCAATGGTTGTGAGGTGAAATAGTTCCGTGGATGGCTGTGTAATGGTTGTAGAGGGATATGAACATTACCGAAGCCACCAAATTATACCTTTAAAAACTGGGTAAATTTTGTTTCGGGTTTTTAAAACCAGTTTTTTTTTTTTCAAAGTAAGTGTTCCCCCATATAAAATATTAAATAATTTTTTATTTGTGTACATTCCCACAGATGGTGCACACCTGCTGGCTTTATTACTTCTCCAAATTTATTGAGCTGTTAGACACTGTGAGTATAAGACCCACACATTTACTGTTTGATGTCTCATTGAAGCAATAAACGGCTAGGGTAGTTATCGCATACCTTTGCTTATCTCTCCTCCCCTGGCTAGCCTACTGTTGTCCCATGTCCTTTATCTGTGCTTTTAGGAAATGTACTTGCCAGCATTTCACAGCCTATATAGGTATTACCTGGTTAAGATAAGCAGGACAGAACTGTGCCCCCTGACCACCTACTGTGCCTGTAAATGATGCAATTCTTTATGAAGCAGTTCACAAAACAAAAAGCAGAGACCAGGTTACCTCTGGTGCCTTATACCAAAACACAGAGCCAACCGTACTCTCGCGAGATGCTTTAGCGCATCACAGTTCATAAACCCAAAGTGTGATGCTATCCAAGGGTTGTCAGTTGTCTGGGGAACACAGACATCATGTCAGCCACTGGTCTGAAGCCTGAGCCTACATCCTGGTGAGGGTCAGCTGGGCCCAGGGTTTAGTTAATGTGCTCTGAAAGCCAAAAGCCAAGAGCCTTGGTTTCCTGCTGGTGTAGGAGGGCTGTGCTGGTGTTTCTGGCGTGTGTCTGGAACACACGCCACCACACTATCTGTTGGAAATGTTACCATCTCATTCTTCCTTGACTAATCACAGAATGCTAGGCTGAGAAGGGACCTTGGAACAAATTCTAGCATGCATTAAAATCACCTAGAGGAATCCCTGTACTCAGGAGGCTGAGGAGGGACCATTAGTTTGAGCCCAACCTGAGCTACATAGTAACATTCTGTTTAGAAAGAAAAGAAATTGGAAGCAAACAAACAACACAACAAAACATGGAAGGCTTTTTAAAAGCACAAATGACGCCTTGAACTCCTTACGTCAGTGGCTCTTAACCTTCCTAATGCTGGGACACTTTAACACAATATAGTTCCTCATGTTGTGGTGACTCCCACAACCATACAATTATTTTGTTGCTACTTCATAACTGTAATTTTCTACTGTTATGAACCATAATGTAAATATCCATGTTTTCTACTGCCTTAGGCAAGCCCAAAGGAGTTGAGAACCATGGCTCTAGGGCTTCAAATTTAGTAGGTTGGGGCGAGGTGGAGATCAGGGATTCCTTTTTCTGGTAGTTTCTTAGGTTGTTAATGTGGCTTCTTCTCACTCGGGAACCACATTTTGAGAGGCTGCTTGCCACAGGCTCATGGTAGTCAGCATTTGCAAGTGTCTCCTCACAGTTATGTGCCTTAGGAACAAAACACTACACACAGGGCCCACCTGTGGAGATTTCGTGCCTGATGGCCTGGCGTAGATGGCCCCATGCGGGTATTTTAAACTATTTTTTTCTGTATTTGCAATGGTTTGCAAACCATTGACCTAGTTCAGAACCCTCACTCAGGTAGTGGGGAAAGGAACTAAGAAGTTGACTGCCTCACCCAGAGACTGGGTGCTGCGGTGAGAGCAGGACCCCTGCTGTAAGTCTATGGCCCTTCTGCCCCACCAGGCTGCCTTCTTCCTTGGCCATAAGCAAATGCGCGAGGGTTCACTGACTCTGCTTTGCATAGTCTCAGCAGCAACTTCCAGAAGGAAATTAAATTGGTTCGGCCGAGTGTCTTCACCAAGTGCTCCCGACACAGTAATGCTTTGTCTTGTGCACTGAATTTGAAAGTCTAACTTTACTCTGGCGCTGTGAGCTTTTCTGTTAGCACATTCGTTGAGCGCCTCCCCAGCACCCCAACTCTTCTCTGTTCCTCTTGTGTAGCTGCAAGCCATCACCTGGCATGCGCAATCACACTGGTACCTTGCTTGTCATTCTCATTTTTCATATGCAGCTCTGCTTTCTTGTCCACAATATTTTTTAGAGTAAACTCTTCAGGAATTTCACCGTTTGTTTTTCTTTGGTAATGCATTCTTAACTTAATAATTTTTTCCCCCAAGTCCGCTTTCAGTTTGCTTACTCAGTTATCCAAAGAGGGAAGATGTGTTGGAGAGCAATGTAGAATGGAATAATTTCAGTACTAAGAAGTAGGAACTTCTGGCTGCTGCACTATTCAAAATTTAATGAGATTTTTCTAATTAATTTTTTATCAATAACATTTCTTTCAAGAAATTCTGGCCAAGGTTTTCATTATGTATGTTTGATTTTTAAATCTGCATAAAACGTCTCACCTTCTTATTGGTTCTCGCATGATCACATATCATCCGGATTCGTGCATGCTGGGTTAGCCTTTGAGCCGTGCCCTGGGGCACCAGCTGCTCCTGTCAGCACCTTTGAAGCAGCCAGTTGAAAGCAAATTGGGAAACTTTGCTTTTTCTTGCTGGTACTTTTATAACACTCATTAAATTATTGCATGGTTTTTTTGTGAACTTGATTTTCTTTAAACTATTTCAGATCTTTTTTGTTCTGCGTAAGAAAAATAGCCAAGTGACTTTCCTCCATGTCTTCCATCATACAATCATGCCATGGACCTGGTGGTTTGGAGTCAAATTTGCTGCAGGTAGAAAAGGGAGAGCTGGGGTCATGTGTATGTAAATGATGACATTTCCGTGTGCTACAAATACGAATTCTGTCCTTACATATAATTTATAAGATTTTTTTAAAATCAAAGAGCCACATTGGTTAAACTTCTGAAATTATCACCTAAAACATAAGCATTCTGTCCTTACATATAATTTATAAGATTTTTTTAAAATCAAAGAGCCACATTGGTTAAACTTCTGAAATTATCACCTAAAACATAAGCATAGACGCCAACACTTGTTTACACATGAAGACTTTTGAGCAAGTATGTATGTGTATATATATATATATATATATATATATATATATATATATATATATATATTCCTTTGTTTTGTCCAGCCTTTATTCTTTCTCTCTAGAATTCTACTACGTGTTTTCAATTACGTAGGTAATAAACAAATAGGTAAAATATCGAAAGCCTCGGCTTCATTGATATCTACTTAAAAACAGTCCTAATTTGTTCACAGAAAGTTGGGTTTATCTCAAGTCTATGTTTTGTTTGCCTTCAATTTTCTAATGCCAGATACACCCCTTAGTCCATTCTGTGTTGCCCACAGACTACCAGAAAGAAGCTGGTTGCTTTATAAAGAAAAGAGGTCTGTTTAACTTAACTTACGATTTTGGAGGCTGAAAGTCCAAGATCAGGCAGTGCCATCTGTTTGGCCTCTGGGCAGGGCCTAGCAGTGTAGTATGGCAGATAGATCATAGTGAAAAAAACAAGGAAGGGAAGGTGGAGATAACAAAGGAACTGATAAAGAGAACAGGGAGGCATAGCCGGACACAAAACAAGAGACACATGGGAAAGTCCTCAATCACCTCTCACTAGGCTCCTCTTATGACTAATTTACCTTTTAAGATGGAAGTAAATGTGTCTTCAAGGCCTTTACTTCATTTCTATTTCTTCCATAACATCAGAATATAGTTGGGCTCCTATACCTGTGGGCTTTGCATCCATGGATCCAGATAACCATGGATCAAAACCAAGGAAGAAAATGGCCCTTGTGCTAAAGCCATGCACCAACACTTTCTTTGTGATTATTTTCTAAGCAATATAGTACAGAACTGCTTCCATTGCATGCCCATGGCTTCATATTATAAAGTATATGGGTCTATGCGCACAGATTATAATGCATACAATCCGCCATTTTCTGTAAGGAGCTTCGAATATCCACAGGTGGTAGTCGAACTGGTTATCACCAGGGAGTTTTGAAACCTCCCTTCTGTGGGTCTCAGTCAATAGCTATACTGTATTGTAATTCTTAAAAAGAAGTACATTGGAAAGCAGTGCTCCAAAAACACACAGGTGGTTTAAAGATAACCGAAACTGATGTGTTTCCCTTGGCTTCTTTATTCTTCTCTGTGGTCTCTTATCTTTCTGTATTAAATATATGGTGATTCCACTATAGGAAAACTACCTCTTATGTAAAGAATGAAATTGGGTGGTTTTCTTACCTTTGTTTGAATCCATTGATGTTCTAGCTTCCATTTCAAAACAAGTAATGCTTTAAAGAAACGCACATTCAAACAAGGCTCTACCTCAGGTTTGAAATGTCCCATGTCTATGGATATCAAGCGTTTTATCATAGCGTCTTTTACCCAGACCTTAATTCCTATCTCCTTTAAAGAATAGTCAAGGTTAAAAAAAAAAAAGGAATGTTTTGTGTCCCTGGTGTGTTCTGTGAGCTGGTAGTCCTGCTCTGTCTTAGGTGGGGATCTAGTCAACACACCTACATCTCATTCCTTGCCTTTTCAGTGGGAGGCCCAGAAACAACAGGGTTTGTTTCCAAAAGCGTGGTTGGCAACGGCCAAATGTAGAACAGGCCTGTCTGCTTAAGCCAATCTTTGCAAATACTGGAGCCAGGTGATTTCTGTTTAGTGTTTGGTTTTCTGTCGCCTCCTCTACCTCCTTCTCGGATAATAGCAACCCAGCTTTTCCTTTGAATAAGAGAATATTTTCATGGTAGGTTTTTCTATTAATTATATAAATACCCCCTTTGAGGATTGCAGAGAATTATCATAACTACACAAGTGATTCTTTTATTTTCCCCAAACCAAAAGATAATATGTCAAAAGATAACATTTGAGGGAACTAATTGTAACTCATCCTGAGATGTTTGCTTTTCAGGCCCATTCTTGTGAAGAAAGCAACACTTCATTTGAAAAGCCTTTTAAAGAGTAAAGTAGGAAGCATTACTAATTAAAATGTGGTTGCTTTATGAACAAACTTTCTACAGTAGTATGTTCTTAAAAAGCTTATTTTCGGTAGAGAAAATAAGCAAGTTAATGTCATTGGGCAGCCTCTGTTGCTCAACAAAGTCTTTAACTTAGTCCTCTTAGCAACATTCATGCAGATCCCTCTACCAGATCCTCGGGTTAATGCACTTAAATGAGTAGTTCTCAACCTTCCTAATGCCTCGACCCTTTAATACAGTTCCTCATGTTGTGGTGGAATTATTTTCTTAAATAATTTATAAAATTATTTTTGTCACCACCTCATAACTAATTTTGCTACTGCGAACACTACTATGAATCATATTGTAAATATCTGATCTGCAGGATGGTCTTAGGCAACTCCTGGGAAAGGGTTGTTTGACCCCTGTATAGGGTCTTGGCCCATAGGTTGAGAAGAACTTATTTAAATGGTGAGGGTAACGTGGTTAAAGTGGTCTCTTAGTGAGCATGGCTCGAGTACAAGCCCTGGTGAAAGCTGAGCTGTACTTCCTGTGTGCGGTCTCATTGGACACAAATGAGCATGCGCAGTCTTCCCTTTCCCTCCTAGGAACGAGCCTGATTTTTGAACTATTTATACGAATAGGCAGCCACTCTGATTTTTAGTTACCTTAAAAAGGGCATCCCCACCTTATAATTTATTTGGATTTCTTTGGATATGGGAAGATTAATCCAAATATAAACAATAAAAGTTGAAGGGATAGTAACATGCTGCAATAAAGGCGTTGCTTCTGGAATTTATAATAATTAAGGAATTAACTGCAATTTGACTAAAGTGTATGAAGTACAGGATAACATGAGCCTTTGGACGAGTATGACCTAATTATTTAAAGCGTGTCCTTTGACAGGAATACTTTGGCAATTACAGTATCTAGAACCATTCAGAATTACTACAATTGTGAATAATTATTTTAACACAATGGCTCACTTGGCAGAGTCGCTTGCCTCCAAGGCCAAGCCTGATGACCCAAGTTTGATTCTCAGAAACCATATGGTGGAAGGAGAGGACCAAATGCCCACAGTTGTTCTCTGACCTCGACGTGTGTGCTGGGGGGACGCATGCGCATTCACAGCTCCCCGCCCCACGAATGGACTTCCAGAAAGCAATCCATGCTGCTTTGCACCTGTTCTGTAACATTTTCCCGCAGACAACTCAAAGTGTTTAGGCATTAGCTCTCCCATAATCAGTTGTGAGTTTAAAGACTTCTGGAGTTAAGGAAATGGATTATTATCCATTGAAAAACTTTAATCCCAGGTTAACCTTACCAGGTATAATGCAGATTTCTCTAGGCTGAACACCTCAGGAGAGAAACCCTAGAGAGGAATTTCGGGGTTTTTTTTTTTCTTTTTTTTCTCACCATCAGCGAAACGTGCTGCTATGTCCCTTCCACCAAGGACTGTTACAGCTGAAGGCAACTGAAATAATCTTTTCTTACATTCTTGTGGCTTTTTTTTTTTTTTTTTTTTTCCTCCTAATTAAAGATGGTGAAATTAAAAATTGGAAGACATAACCAACTGGAAGCAATATGATAAAAAAAGAAAAAGGTGGTTTAATTGTCAATAGCTATTTATTTTGAAATCACAGTAATTGATTGTGGCAGATTTAGTGGGACTTAGTAGTGACTTCCAGTGCTCTCCTGACAGAATGTTGGTGGCATTAAAAATATCTAATGCACAGCATTGAGAATGTGGAAGAGAAATTTGATTCCACACAGTGATTGCGTTGGCAGCTTCACTCATGAGAACGCAGATTGGAAGCAACCCAAGTGTCTTTCAACAGGAGAATGGATAAATATCGATGTGTTTATATGGCATGATGCTGAACAACAGGAAAAAGACAAATTATCAGTGTGTACGCCATCATGCAAGAAACTCAAAGCTGTTGTGTTGTATGAAAGAAGGCAGAAATAAGAGTCCATGCTATGTAGTTCCAGCTATGTGAAATGTACTAGCAGGCAAAATGATTAGTTGATGATAGAAACTGGATGAAGGTCACTGTGGAGAGGTGTAGCCAGGCAACAGTGCGAGGCGGCCTCGGTGGTGTTGAGTATTCTGTGTCTTGATCTTCCTGATAGTTACAGGAATAGGTAGGTAATTTAAGTCTGTGGGACATCTTAATCCATACATTTAAGATTAATGTGATTTGTTCACCTTATAAATGTTAACCTTCACTAAAAATACATTTTGATTCTTATTCAGCGATGTAGCATATTTAAGAGTTTGAGCTAATTTGCTTAAACTCAAATCGCAGGCTCATCTTAAGGTTAAAGCATAACGCATAATGGTATGCTGATTTATTTTGTAAGATTTCTGTTTTGCGCTTTGCTAAATGTTTTATTGAACTCGGAGGTGATGGCTGCTTCACAGAGTTGATATTTCTTTTGTATCTTTTCTCCTATGAAAATTAGAGAAACGATGATACTGAAATCTTAGGGCAGATGTGTCTGACTGTAAGGGACAAGGGGCCATTTTACGGTAACTTCTTTTCTCTCAGGTGGCTTGGGCACCTTCCATGCCTTTTTGAATACAGCCGTGCACGTGGTCATGTACTCCTACTATGGGCTGTGTGCAATGGGACCAGCCTACCAGAAGTATTTGTGGTGGAAAAAACATTTGACATCTTTGCAGCTTGTGAGTAACTGGGTTTCTTTAAACATGAAGCAACACTGTGGTCACATGTTTCCTCTGTGAGTTAGGAGTCTAGAGGAACGCAGAGCAGTCCATGGGGCAATGGGATGTCTGTCCTTTGTAGGTGTGATTTATCAGGAGCTGTGTCAGCTAAAATTAAAATAGACTTGGTAGCTCAGACTCTCATATGATTAAGCCATCTTAATACAGTCTTCGTTTGTATAATGATCTTAGACACATTTACAAAAAAAAAAAATTTGTAATCAAAATCATGTCAAAGTTATATGACCATAAAAAAAAAAAAAGAATAATACAAGTTAGAAATTCCATATTCTGAGTCAACATCGAAGGGCTGTAACGCAGAAGGAAGGGGCGGGCCTTTCTGCTTAACCTGTTTAATTCTAATTCGGTTAGTTTGCCAGTCTCCTCCTCAGAGTGCTGTGAGGATCCCTGGTATGAATTAACTAACACGTGGGTTATATAGATTGGATGCCACCCCAGGTCATCGGTGCCTGAAGGAGTAAGGCATTGAGTTTAGGCCAAATAATACCCCCCTAAGACTGAATTCTAAAAATACATGGCATGTAATTGTCTTAATAACTGAGTGAGGAATGACCTGCTTTAGTCATTATGCTCTACTAGAAGAATTCTGCCATCTACATAGTTCCTGAATTGAAGTATAGTATAAATTGGGTGCCGAAGTCTGCCAGAGACACCAAGGAGAAGTGGGACTAAAGCAAAGCTAGCCAGTGACATTAGATAGGGCTCTCCCAGGTGAAAGCCTGGTGCCTCAGCCCCTGCGGACCCTCACGGAAGATAAGAGGAGCGCCTTCGAGTTAGCTATTGTACCTGAAATTGGCAACAGTCTCAATGACCAATCTGGAGGAAGCAGTGAAACGGATACTTTAATTCATATGTTTGTTTTACTCCTACTTTGGAATGCTGTGACGTCATGGCAGTTATTCTCCAGTTTGCTCTCCTTTGAAGTATTTTCCTCATTGTTCAGTAATGTGTGCTCATTGCAGAGAAATTAAAATACCACAAGAAGAAAAATGGGGTGGGGTGTAGCTTAGTGTAGGAGAGTTTTCCTAGTTCCGAGTGACATGTAAATGAAAAATAAATCAATACACAAGTAAAACTTCATCTCTCTCGGGTAATAGTTATTTTTTTGTATATATGTATGTGTATATATATATATATATATATATATATATATATATATATATATGGTTTTTATAGGCTTCAAAATCTTATGTTAGTTTTTTTTTCATCTAACAAATGTTGTGACACATTTTTAATAAAGCGAGCCAGGTATATTTGTGCACACCTCCAGACCCAGGCCTTGGGAAGTGGAGACAGGAGGATCAGGAGTTCAAGGTCATGCTCAGCTACATAAGGAGACTGAAGCCAGCCAGTACTACATAAGACTTTGTTTTAGAAAATAAATAAGAATTTCAATAACTTGGAAAGATGTGTACATAAGAATGAGGGTCAGACACCTGTTCACCCCTTTTCTCAAGCACTCATGTGTGGAGGACTCTGTTCCACCTTTCCAGGGTCTTATTCTTGCAAATCAAAGAGAGAAAGTGCAGCTGCTGGACAGGAAATCCATGGAAGTTTATAGAATGTTGCAGTGAAGGCTGATGCTAACAATAAAGTTGTATTTCAAGAAATAATGCAGGAAATTTAACCATGGTTAGTTAGCTCATATCTACTACTTCTTTGTAGAGGTTTATTTTTCTTTTCTTTTTTTTTTTATTAATTTATTCTTGTTACATCTCAATGTTTATCCCATCCCTTGTATCCTCCCATTCCTCCCCCCCCCCATTTTACCATTATTCCCCTCCCCTATGACTGTTCCTGACGGGGATTACCTCCCCCTATATATTCTCATAGGGTATCAAGTCTCTTCTTGGCTACCTGCTGTCCTTCCTCTGAGTGCCACCAGGTCTCCCCCTCCAGGGGACATGGTCAAATGTGAGGCACCATAGTACGTGAAAAAGTCATATCCCACTCTCCACTCAACTGTGGAGAATATTCTGAGGTTTATTTTTCTAAAACTACTGATTAAGTATAAAAAGGTGCCAAGCGGGAGGGGGCAGTGAGATGGCTCAGTGGCTAAGGGAGTTTTCCACCAAACTTGACGCCCTGAGTTTGATCGCTGAGACCCACACAGAGGAAGGATAGAAATAGAGCTAACCTGGCCTGCACGGGCATGCCGTGCCTCAGGTATGGTCCCCCCTCTACAAACAAGCATCAAAGATACCCAAGAACCTCTGAGTATTAACATACAAAGTCTCCTTATTACGAATATGTAGCCTCTTCCTGCCTGTAGAGCCTTTGAGCATCCTTGGGAGGCCAAGCAAGTCTTTGCTCCCAATCCTCCTACTTGGCAGCTGGGACTTCTTCCCCTTTCATTTCCTTTTCTTGGAGGTGAAATCTTGCTGCATCGTCCAGCTGATCTCAAATTCGTGAGCTTAGGCAATGCTCCCACCTCAGCCTTCTGGGTAGCGGAGACAACAGGATGGCCCCATGTCCAGCCCCTTCCTAGGACAGTTTGGACCTGTGGTGCCGAAGATCACATGGCAGCTCTAAGGATATGCTGTGGCCCCCCGCCCCATAAAACTAGAAAGGCTCTAATTTGGATGTTAGCGTTTTCTAAAACGTAAAATACTTAGTCTCTGAGGACAGAATGTTAGAAATCAAAACTGCCCTGGAAAACTAGGTCATAGTGTAGTTGTGATCCACTACACACATCTCAGAGCCAAGGACTAGAGTCCCTGAGGACCCCCTCCCCCCAAACAAACAAACAACCGCTTTGTTAGATGCCTGAGAAGGGTGCTGGTTGCCACACAGCACATTCCAGGGAACATTTAAGTAGGATCTGCTGGAATTGTGCAGCATCGGCACCAAATATCGGGTTTCCAAACTCCCATCTAGGCTTTGATACCACACACCTAACCTGTTCTCGCTCCTAGAGAGGCCATATTTAAACCACACACCGCCCTGGTCCCCAGGAGTAGCTTAGGTATGGCTGAAGAACTCATAAACCCGACTTGGCTTTTTTCATATCTAACTTCTTTCTCATCCTCTCCTCTCGCAGGTCCAGTTTGTTCTTATCACCATCCACATAGGCCAGATCTTCTTCATGGAAGACTGCAATTACCAGTACCCTGTATTCCTGTATATCATCATGAGTTACGGATGCATCTTCCTGCTGCTCTTCCTCCATTTTTGGTATCGCGCTTATACCAAAGGTCAGAGGTTGCCCAAAACTATAAAAAATGGAAATGTGAAAACCAAGAATCACTAAAATACAAAGCGCAGCCTGGATTTACAGTTGAGACTGATATCTTGCCTTCCTTGACAATCAAGAGATACTTGCCTATGCAGCGCATTTTGTATATGTTTCAAAACCAAGAGCTTGTATTTTTATGATAAGTTATTTCCAATCTTTGAGAGTCCAAAGCTCCCAGATAAGTCTTCTCAGTGGGTGAGCCTGGAGCATCCAGGAGGTTTCCTGCTGCCTTTCAAGCTAATCAAAGGTATTAGTGCATTTTGCTCCAGTGAGAGGAGGTTATGAAGTAATACAGTACTCTTTTGAGGATAGATGAAAAATACTAGTTATTTTGAACATGGCCTGAGATCCACAGAGTACAATAGATTCCTCCTGCCTGGTCTGGAAACCCCTGATTCTGGGTTCTGGCTCAGTCACTTATTCCATGTATTCAGAAGACATTATATTCACTGTGGGGCTCAGTTCCCAATCTAAAGTGCTAACACAGGTGAAGCCTACGTAGATTGTTGATAAGCTCTCATTCTAAATTGTTAATGGTAAGTTTGAATGCCTCTTCTGAGTGCTTGCCACCAGGCCTGTCAATAAGACTCCCCCCCCCCCCACCACCCACCCACCCCACCCCCGCCTGTTGCAGGCGGTGATGCCTTTGACACTAAGGTGAAGGGAACGTTATGATGCAAAACAAGACGATTTGTCTTAAGAGGTTAATGAACACTTTGCTAATGACGATTCTACAATTAACTTTGTGTATGTCTGAAGAGAGGGATGTGTCAGCGAACAAAGTGCTGTGGAATTTGGTGGGGAAAGTTACAATCGGTTATGGCATAATGCCACTCTCCGATATGTCATGGTTTAAAGGGTTGTCTTGCCTATGTATTAGCTAGATATTTAAATGTTCACGTGACTAGCTTGCCTCAGGTGCCTTTGTATTACATATTAATTTTTTGAAAAGCTACTATGCAGTGTGGCTTAGGAAGCAACTGCAGTTGGGGGATTATATAAACAAAGGGCGTTAGATTTTGAGAGACAAAGACACTACATTATGGTTGTGTTTTATAAATATTTAGTGTTATGGATACACAGCACCAAGAAATATTTCCAAAATCACGAATTCGCCAGGATTTTCTTTTCTTCAGACCTATAAGCCATGTTGTGAAGGGCTGAAATTCATGTGGCATTTTTCCCCTTTAAAAATGCTATTTTCTATAATTTTTTTTTCTTGTTGGAGAGCCAGAACTACTTAGCAATACTTGGACATTTCCTCTTTGAAGAGCTATTTATGTGTGAAGGACTTCAAAATCAGTACTGATGGCCTCATTCATGTGTGCCATGTAGTGTCATTCATTTTACAGCAACGCCCAAGTCTTCGTTGACTGCAAACTCTGAAGTTCTGCCTGCTCTCCCCTGATCCGCTACTCTGCCCTGTGCCTTTGTCTCTACCTTCACTTTCATTTATAAAGTTATTTGCCATGATGTGGCCTTTAGTGATTCTACTTGCTTACAATGAGAAGCAGAGCATCACAGGAAGTTTTCCATTCTTAAAGAATTAAGTTAACAGACAAGCTGAGCCGAGGGGAACAGCTGTGCTAGTCTGTCACTGTGACGGTCTCAGGGATCCATGTTTTTCTGTGTTGACTCTGTGTGTCCAGCCTGTGCTAAGATGGCTCTGTATGGTAGATGCTATTACATACCTGAGTGATCCCACATTCTCAATTATATGAGCGAAGGCAGGGAGGTGAAATGCTGTATGAAAACCGAGCATGGTTGATGTGTAAGCTTCAGTAGGTTAAAATGAGTGTCACTGGTGGTAGAACTTGTGTGGGCAGTGTTTGGTCAAACAGAGCTTCTAATGGGGTTTTACCTACTCTTCAGGACATTGTCGCCTTTGAATTTGCTTGCCCAATAAGCAAAAATCCCAGCTATTAAGTATAGTTTATTATAAAAGTTCTATGAGTCTTTGAGGTCCAATATATATGTTATAAATACAAAATTTTAAAATATCTATGGGTGATAGATTTTCTGTCTTAATACTTAATGAGAATTCTAAATGAGTATACTACATTTTCATAGTTTGGGAAATTATGAGATTGTGTCCCTTGGTTATCTCCTATTTCTGTTTACTTTTTAATGACTGTATAAGTTGTGAGAATATGGATTTGTTCTCTGTGCTATAATAAATCTGTGGCATAACATTTATGTGCATGTGTATATGTGTGTTTCATTTTTGAATCTAGCCCCTTTTGTTTGCTTATGTAGGATAGTCTAAATCTGAATTGCTCTGAGTAAAAGCACTTGTCACACTCATTATATGCTTGCTGTATTCAGAGTACTGTTGGGCATGCGCAGTTCAAAATGCCCATCAGAACCACCTGCATCTTATCACCCAGACAGCATAGTACAAGTGCCACTGGAGACAAAGTTCTGCCATTCCCAAATTCAAAAAAATACTAGGAAGGCATTTGAAGGCGAGGTAGTAGGTTAGTAGACCAGATGTCCGTACATAAGAAGAAGCTGGAGGGGTGGCTCAGTGGTTAAGAGCACTTACTGCTTTTGCAGAGGACCTGGGTTTGGTCCCCACATGACAGCTCACACTGTCTGTAACTCTAGCTCTTCTTCAGGCCTTAACAGGCACCAGGCAAGCCCACTGTGCTCATACACACATGCAAACACATACACACATAAAATAAATGAATACGAAACTTAAAAAGAATTTCATCCTATCTAACTGAAATAACAGTTTCTAGGTAATGATCATCTACATTTCTTTTCTTAAAGGATTTATTTTTTTTATTACATATACTGTGATGTGCCTGCACCCCAGAAGAGGACACCAGATCTCATTACTGGTGGTTGTAATCCACTATATGGTTGCTGGGAATTGAACTCAGGACCCCTGGAAAAGCAGGCAATGCTCTTAACCACTAAGCCATCTATCTTTCTAGTTCTCATCTACATTTCTTAAAACACTTGATGGAAGTTCCCCGGGGAAGCTAGGAATGGTGACTGCCACTGATAATAGTCTGAATCCACAGTTCATCTCAATGCTAATAATAGCTAGGATGCTGAAGGGCTAATGTAGCTTTTAGCCTGCTACTGTACTATGAAATCTTCTTGCCTTAGTTTGTGTTTTGAACTTGAACCTAAATGTCTGTTTCTAAATCAGCTACAACAACAACAAGAACAAGAACAACAATAATTATTATAATAAATAATTTTGTGGATACAGGACCATGTTAAAAGATACCAGCTGGATTCAATTAACAGATACAAGGTATGAAAAGTATAGGGACTTCATAAGACAAGTGGCCCAATTTATTCACCAAAAGTGGCCCTAAAGGACAGGGCCAAAACAAAAAGAAGGGTTGGGGACTCCAGTTGCAGAGGACCTGCGTAGCATGGCCTCCCCTCCATCCCCTGCACCACCAAAAAGCAGCTACAATAAAGACCTGGATGGGAGCTCTAGTAACTTGAGAAAACTATAAACTTTAGCAGTCTAGTATTAGGATCGTGGTTAGGAGAGGCTCTGGATAAAAACCTTCACAGGGAGTCCGAGGCTCCGTGCCACCATTTAACTACTTTCTTCTTGCAGCTGGGAGTAACAGGAAGTGGTTATTCTGCGCTGTTCTACAGCATGGTGTTACATAGCCAAGTGCTGGGAAGAGAAAGAGCATGGAGAAAGCATCTCCTTGTCACCTTAGTCCTGGGGTCCACACAAGACAAACTGTGAGTCTGTTTTCCACCAGCAGGCGTTGCCAGGAGTCCTGCACAGCAGCTCCCACTGCATCTCAATCGTCAAAAGAACCTTAATTATCAGGGAAACCGGGAAATAGAATTTTCTAAGTGGGTATGCCATCGTCTCTAATAAGATTTGATCCTGTTAGTAAGAGAGGTAAGAATAAGGTCTGTACAGGAAAATGATGTAACCTTGCCCATTGAGAATCACCATCTCAAGAAACTACGGAGTTAGGTAATTACAGCAAATTAACTTGTTGGCTAAACCTGATTTGAACACCCAGAGGCTAGTTCTCTTTGCTCATCCATGTTGGGTCAATATACACTTATTTCAGGGCAGAAATCTGAGTGTTTCCTTACTGACTGCTGCTCAAACAAAACTCTACTGTGATTTTTTAAAAAAATACGTAACTCAGATTTATAAGCAAGGGGTGGAATAAGAGGATTTTTTTCAGTTGCTGCATCACTGATCTCTCTGTAACACAGAGCTTTCTAGAGCACCGTCCAGGAAATCTTGTTTGTTTTGTCTCATTTTTTATTTTCTCCAAACGTTAAAAAAGAAGAAAAAACTGATTTCCCTTCTCTTAGCGGGAATAAATGACAGTTCAGGTGTTAATTTTACCCTAAAGTGGGTAGGTTTACATTCATTCAGTCATTTATTTATTTATCCTTAAAGATTTATCTATTTATTATGTATACGGTGTTCTGGCCTGCACATCAGAAGAAGGCACCAGATTTCATTACAGATGGTTGTGAGCCATCATGTGGTTGCTGGGAATTGAACTCATGACCTTTGGAAGAACAGACACCGCTCTTAACCTCTGAGCCATCTTTCCAGCCCCAGGCACTTATTATTTTTAAATATAATATAATAAAATAAAATGAGATAAAACAAAAACCATCATCACATCAAAGTTGAACAAGACAAAGTGACAGAGAGGGAAAGAGCCCAAGAGGAGGCAGAAGCATCAGAGACTTTGTTCCCACACTCAGAAACTCCACAAAACACTAAAGCCATAAGATAAGCACCTGGTGCAGGCCGTGTGGGCCTCGTGCATGCTGCTTCACTCTCTGTGAGCTCATGTGAACTTTGCTCATGTTGATTTAGAAGGCCTTGTTTTCTTGGTGTCCTTTATCCCCTCTGGCTCTTACATTATTGCTACCTGCTCTTCCACTGGGTTCCCTGAGCTCTGAGAAGGGAAGAGATTTGATAGAGATGTCCCATTTAAGGGCTGGGTGTTCCACAGTCTCTAGCTCTCTGCGTGATGTCTGAAGAAACAGCCTACATCCTTCTAAGTCTTTCCCTGGGCGGTCCTATCTCTGTGTGGGCAGATAAAGAGCTGCATCTTAAGATGCTCAGAGATGCCTGAAGCTGTACGAGCAAAGCACACCTTGGCCTGCTCGCAGTAGTATCTCTGGAAAGGTCGCCTTAACACAAGCATGGGGCATTTAGCCAGGGAGATCAAACAGCTTAGCAGATGAGTCAGCCAGTGAAATCATGACAGAACATCTCTGGCAGCTAGCTTGCAAAGAGAAAGGTTTATTTTGGCTCATGGCTCTGGATGTTCCAGTCCAACAGAAGGTTTTCTCTGCCTTGACAACTCTGGCAAGGATGGCAGGCCACAGCAGGAGTTTGTGGCTGAGTAAAGTACATAAGGTTCATGCCAGGGATCTGAGAGAGACTGGAGAGCTATGATCCTCTTCAAAGGGTTGCCCCAAATGACCTAAGGACCTTGAAAACTCCACTGGACCTCTGAATACTACCACCAGGGAATCAAACCTTTGGCACATGGATTGTTGGGGAGCACGGACCCAAATCATAGCACCTGCATTTCTGGGCTTAGGTGGGTTCCAATGCAGGAAGGAGCTGCTAAGTCCACAATGGACAAGACAAATGAAAGAAGCCCCCAAGGTCAGAGAGGAAAATAGACCATAGAAATAGAGAAATGTTTATTCATTGAAGGGTATGAGCAAGGAGGCTGAAGAGATGGCTCAGCGGCTAAGGGTGCTTGCTGCTCTTCCAGAAGACCAGAGATCAGTTCCTAGCACCCATAACCATGTTGGATGACCTATATCTCCAGCTTTAGGAGGTCTGACACTTGCACTTTGTGGGCGGTGACATATGTGCACACAAACACACACACACACACAACTAAATAAAAATGTAGGAGGAGATTGTTTGAGCTCAAGTTTTTTTCTTAATCTTTATTATTTATTTTTTTATGTACATGAGTGTTGCCAGAGTGTGTGTATGTGTGCCATGTGTGTACCTGGTGCCTGCAGAGATTGGAAGCATTGGATCCCTGGTGAATGGGACAGTGGTGAGCAGCCATGAGAGTGATGGGAATCAAACCTGGGTCCTTTAGAAGAGCAGCCAGGGCTCTTCACAGATGAGACATCTCTCCAGTCCTGGGAAGACCCGTCTTAACTGCGAGTAAGATGATTTCCTGGTCTCGGGATCCCGGGCTATATAAAATGGATAAAGGGAGCTAAGCACCAGCATTATCTCACTGTCTCCTGGTTACGGATGTGATATGGCCAGATCGTCACGCTCCTGCTGCCCCGATCTCCCTGTTTGACGGACTGAACTGTGAGCCACAGCAAGCCCTTTCTTTCACCTTTAAGTTGCTTCTTTCAGAGTATCACAGGAACAAGGGAAGACTAACCAAGTGGTTCTGTGTCTGATGCTCTGTCTCCCTGATTCGGAATTACAAGCACCTGAAGTGGCCGGTTTGCCTTGTGTCTCTTGTTGCAGCCTTCACTTGTCTATGAAATAACTTCCGCTCAGATCACTAGAACACCTACTCTATTTTATGAAATGAAGGGCTGCTTGACTCTAGCCTAGAAAATAAGTGCAAGTGAAGAGCTTTAAAGCTAAATTGGTTTCAGGCTGTCCTTCAGATCCGTATCTTGAGGTATACGTGCAAAACTACACTTAAGCCTCGCGGGGAGGTGGGCCTTGGAGCCTGTCTCTGAGGTCTTTGAATCAGATGCAATCTGAGGTCAAATGATTTGGAGCTCAGTGCAGCTTCTCCTGGTTGCTGTTGACCATCAGTCCCGTGGTATCTGTCACTTGCCTAGTGGCCTGCAACGTGTACTGACCCAGGTGTCCTTTCCTCCCGAGCACTTATCATTTCTTCCTTGCACCATGTGCACAGTGAATGGAGGCATATGCCAACCACAGTTCTCCTACCAACTACAGGAGTACTTCCCCGCTGCCACTGAGAGCTGCGCTTTCGTGAATCTGCATGGGCTTCACTTCTGCAGCCACAGGTGAGAGCCTCACATGGCAGTTCCTCATTCAAAGCACATTCCTTTGGCATCAGATATTTCCCTCACTGGAGAACATTTTGCATGCAGTGGAATGCATTTTGTCTGTATGTGTTTTGTTCATTCAAGCAAAAGGAACAATACCTTACTTCTTGGCCTTGGCCAGAAGAGAGAGGGTCAGCCAGCAGGTGAGACCTCTGGTGTTGTGGTGGTGGTGTGTATGTAGGGATGTTTGTCTTTCTCATCTAGGGACCCCCTTCCCCTCTCACTCCTTCCTCCTGCATTACTAGTGACTACCATGACTTTCTGACTATAGAACAAGATATGAATCAATAAAACAAATCCATTAGTGCTTTTGGGTTTAACTATCATCTGTTATTCACGGGGACGTTAACATGTTAGCATAGAAGCTTCATTGACTCTTTTCTTGCCCCCCACTGCCCCCCGCACCTCACAGGTAGCCCAGGCTGTCATATTGCTGAAGGTGACCTCAAACTTATGATCTTTCTGTCTCTACCTCTCACGAGCTTGGTCTACAGAAATGTGCCTCCTCCCCGGGGTTATGTGGTGCTTGGGACAAACTCAGAGCTTCGTGCATGCCAGGCAAGGTACTCTGCCAGTTAAGATGCAGTCCCAGCCCTGTTGTTACTTTTTCATCTTCTCTTCTTTTCATTAGCTTCCTTTAACTTTTAAAAAGGTACATTTATCTATCTATCTATCTATCTATCTATCTATCTATCTATCTATCTATGTGTGTATGTGTGTGCATGTGTGTTGACATGCATGTGCTAGAGCACACGTGTGGAGGCCAAAATGCAACTTGTAGGAGTCTGTTTTTCCACCATGTGAGTTGTGGAGATCAGATTCAGGGTTGTCAGAAATTGCCTCTGTGCTGTATTTATGGGGTAGTAAAGTAGTGCAGCCATTAAGGACGATAGAATGCTGAGCTACCAAACAATTAAAAATACAGCTTCATGTGGTCTAGCAATTGCGCTTTGGGGTACATACTCTGCCCCACCCCCAAGCCAAGTCTTTAAAAAACATTTGTGTCCAGTGTTCATAGAAGCATTGTTCAAAGTCAAAACATAGGAGCAGCTAAGACTACTCACTGACAGCTGAATAAGTAAAATTGTGGTGTATAAAATCAATGCAAAATAAAAATACTGTTCAGCCTTCAGAAAGAACAAAATTCTGCCAATGCTACAACAGTGATGAACTCTGATTAATCACAGTCACCAAAAGGCAAACACTGTGTAGATCTACTTTAGAGGCAACAGCATAGTAAATAGAACAGTAGCTGGCGCTGGCTAGGGGGATGGGAGAATTAGCAGCTGTTTTTAATTAAATTAAAAGCACAGAAGGCCCCTTTGTTTGGGACCCGAAGCTCTTGAATTAGACCCCCACAGACCAGGCTAGAACTCAAAATAGAGCCACAGCATGGGTCTATGTGTGTATGCCTATCGTATGTGTGTGTGTTTATGTATACACATACATATATGTGTGTGTGTGCATTTATGTATATGCGTGTGTGTTTGTATGTATGCATTCAGATATGATGTGCATGTATACATGTGTAGTGTTTGTGTGTCTGTACAAGGATTACAGGGACACATCACAGTGCCCGGGTTTTACATGGAAGTTGGAGGGTAAGACTCCCAAGGGTTTCACAGCAAGGACTTTCCCTACTAGCCGTCACCCCAACTCAAAATGGAGTCATTCTTGCTAAAACTCCACCCACATGCTCAAAGAAGTCAAGATTAGAAAGAGAGACGGCCATCAGCACCAGGCCAGTTTCCTCGGGCGTGCTGTTCCCTTGATCTGAACCTTCCACAAAAGCGGCAGCTTCCTTGGATTGGTGAAGCTTTGGAATCCTAGCAGTTGGGAAGCAGAGGCGGGACATAGTTTTTGAGCCCACGCTAGACCATCTCATCTGACTTTCCCAAGGAACAAAAAAACAAACAAACAAACAAAAGAGAACAGCAACCCGAAGTAAGCAGGCCTCAGCCAACCGGTTAGTCCCGGTTCTCTGTCGCTAAATCTCCCCGCACCTGCCTCATAGTGAGGCTCTTTGAAAGGGCCAGTTGGATCTTTATCCTTTTTTCTTTCTTTACTTCTCTGGACCTTTCCTGACTGTGAGACTAGCCTCCTCTGCTCTGCTCTGCTCTGCTCTTGAAGCATTTGCCTTCATGGACTTAAAACGTTGCCCCACTATGGAGCAGAGTTTTGAAGGATTTAAGAACTTTAGTGTGTGTGTGAGGCCCTGGGTTCAAGACCTACTACCTAAATCAGAGAAACAAGACGTGTAAAGTAACTTGTGATTCTGTCTTTACCAAGGATAATAAGATAAGGAAGGCTGAGATGAAAGAAATGAAAATTTCTAGAGAACCCTGGAAAATTCTTGAGCACGGCACAGGGTGTAAACACACTGGTCACTCAATGTTAGGACTGCTTTGTAGAAAAAAATTAGAAAGCATTTTAATTTTTAAAATATTTAAAGATACTTTCATAGAGCTAGGAATTGGATGTTTCTAGGGTTGTCATGCTTGCATACACATGTTAGGGGCAGGGGCATGCTTGCCCGTTCTTGCGTGCTTGGAGGCCAGAGATGACTTCAGCTATCTTTCTCTGCTGCTCTCCACCTCATTGTTCAAACCCTGCCCTCACCACGTTGGCTAGACTGGCTGGCCGGGAGCCTTCTCATATAGGGCATCCTCGCCTTGGGTGCTGTCATGCCCCAGCGTTTATGTAAGTATAGAGATTCTGAACTCAGAGTTTCATGTTTGCACAAGTACTTTACCCTCTGAGCTATCTCTCTGGGCTGAGAATTGTATATATGCTTTGTTTGTTTATACCTATTTATGTCTGAGATACATGTTCCCGACCTGCGGGTTCAGTTATTCGTGGAGTGGCGAGGAGGGTCACGACCTGTGAATAAAGAATGGACGAGAGAAAGGCACGAGCCCAGGAAAAACTTTGCTTATCGAGGGCCGTTTATTATAAGGGGGTATCCAAATTTATAATAAGCTTCTGAAAGGGCAGGGGTGAGAAGGAATGCAGTGGAAAGTTACAAAATCTTCTGGGCCAGGCCCAAGGACAGCAGGTGTGGAGTGGGGCGACTATACAGAAGTCTCGATACACCGAATGTTCTCTTTCTCAAGGTCAGGCTGGATCTTTGTGGTAGCCAGGCAGAATAATTATCTCAAGTATGCAGACAGCTGTGGCTTTCAGCCAGCAGGGCCTTTCAGCCACTGGGGCAGGTCAGGCAAGGTCCTATGGCTCCTGACAGATACACTCTTGTTATGTTGCCCGGGCTGGTCTTGAACTCTTGGACTCAGGTCGTTCTCGTGCGTCAGCCTCTAGAGTAGTGTGAACCCCACACCCAACTTTGGATGGACTTCCGTTGTTGTTGTTGGTGGGACAACGTTTCATATAATCTATGCTGGCCTCAAAATCACTAGGAACAGGAAAGAATGAACTTGAGGAATTGTGGGGCATACACAACCACGATGGCTATTTATTTATTTTAGACAGAATGTCTCTATGTTACCCAAGCTAGCTCCAAATTGGAGATTTTCCTGTCTCAATCTCCCAAGTTCTGGGACTACAAGTAGGGGGTACTACACCTGGTGTATATGTCTTTTTTTTTTTTTTCCTTAGCTTTTTATGATTCTTTGTGAATTTCACATCATGCATCCCAATTCCAGGCCAATTCTCCTACTTTGCCCAGGTGAGGGGCAGGGACAATTTTCCTCCTGCCTGTGGCAGCCAGCAAGAGGTGGACAGGCTCTCTCAAGCTCACATGGCCAGGGCCAGTCCTCCAGTACAGCCCTGGCGAGGCCCTCTGGCCATATATACTTTTAAAGAAACATTCAGTTATGTGGGGTGATGTGCACCTTTAATCCTAGTACTTAGGAGGCAGAGGCAGTGGATTTCTGGGTTCAAGAGCAGCAATGGTCAACAGACCGAGTTCCAGGACAGTGTGGGCTACAGTGAGAAACCCTGTCTCACAAAATGAAAACAAGCAAACAAACAAACAAACAAAAGCCTGTCTTAAGAAACACTTGCTGGATACGGGGTGTGGTGGCGCACACCTTTAATCCCAGCACTTGGGAGGGGAGGTGGAGGCAGGTAGATCACTGTGAGTTCAAGACCAGGCCGGCCTACAAAGCGAGTCCAGGACAGTCAAGGCTAACACAGAGAAACCCTGTCTTGAAAAACAAAAACAAACAAACAAACCACAAAGAAACAGCATCGTCCCCTGGGCTCGCTTAGCTGGCTAGTGCGGCTAAAATTCTCCGCACCTCACAAGCACCTGCCCCACCTCCCTGCATCCGTCAATCTTTCCTGCTGTTGTCCGCTTACTGTTAAGGTCACTCTTTCTTTCAGACTCTTTCCAGGCCATGTCAGACAGCAGCAAAGGAGCAGACCCCTTTGGGGTGAGAGGAGAGCGATGCCAAGCCTGTGCAGAGACACTGCCCTCTTCTCCCTTGTCACTCCTCCCCTGCAAAGAAATTTCCAGCTCTGCCTGCCCCCCCCCCCACTCTCTCTCTCCCTTCCGCATACACCTCCACCCGCATATCTCCACTCCACTCACAGAGGCTTTTGATGTCAGTTTTCAGACTCATGTACTTTTGTGTTCTCAAATTCGCCTGGTCAGTCTCAGCCCTGGATTTCCCTAGTGAACATAAAAGAAGGGAATTGGGGTAGGTGGAGAGTTTGCTAGCATACAGAGCTTAGGAAAGAGTTCACTTCGGTTCCTTATTGCTCATAGAAACCTTTAGGAAGCCACAGAATGGGTGTGCGCTTGTTCAGTGACAGGAAGTGACAGTGATGTTTCAAAGGCACCGCCCTAGAGCGTGCTACTTGCCAGCTCCCTGCACTGTGGGTGCAGAGCCTTCCAGCTGTCCCCTTGCTCCTGCCAGTCTTCTCTATTAGCTAATCTACATCGTAAAATACAGACCTAATTGTACCTGTCTGTGCAAACCCAGAAACGGCTTTCTGCTGTGCTGGGGTGGGGGAGGACTGCCCTCAAGGCTCAGTCCGCAGAGATGGTATCTGCCCAGCTTTGCAGCCACAGTTATTGTCATTTTGATCTTTGGTTTCTCAGCTGTTGTAAGTTTCCTCCTGTGCCTGTGTACGACCCTGATCCCTAGACTACCTTCTCCACACTACCCTATCAGGTTGTCCCCCTGCCCCACCCAGTGACACAAAAACCTATCCCTTGGCCTGATAAATTCCTACCAATATTTCAGCTATTCTATCTCAGTTGATATTTTCAAGGATGCCATTTCCCAAGTACCCAGAAACATTTCCTGATATGGTCCTAGAAGTTATTGTGCCCACTCCTCAGAGCATCTACACCACATGAATTTAAATACATAATCACCCAGCCCACATTTTATCTCCCTCATTCAGACTGTAAGCACTCTAAAGAGCAGGCCTGTGTGTCCTGCTGAACACCCTGCCCCCCCACCCCATCCGCCCCCCCACCCCGTCCGCCCCCCACCCCGTCCGCCCCCCGCCCCGTCTGCCCCGCTCAGTGCCTTAGCACAGCCCCATGTAGTGGAAGTGTTCACTGAGTACTTGAGTCAATGAAACAATGCAAGAATAAGTTGAGAGTTCATCTCGCTAGTGTGTTAATTTTATTTTGTCCTTAAGTGATAAAAGTATAGGTAAACCAAATAATTAGTTTAGAGTAAGTTTATGATTTTATGACATAACTGATTTGTATGCACATTTTGTATAATTTTATACCCAGAAGTAAAAAATATATATATATGAAGAAGCCCTGACTTAGGATACTGGCTCTCAGACTAAAT
This sequence comes from Acomys russatus, assembly GCF_903995435.1. Lineage (NCBI taxonomy): Eukaryota > Metazoa > Chordata > Mammalia > Rodentia > Muridae > Acomys > Acomys russatus. The sequence goes on along the minus strand of NC_067166.1, from coordinate 10,745,144 downwards.
TGAACGTCATAATGTATCATTTGGGGATTCCAAACCTGGGCCACATGTCAAGACCACTCTACCACAATCTATGGAGGTAGGAAGCAGGCACTAGGTTTGAAATTTCTGACCTGACAAACACTGTACTGAGAACCACTGCTCCATGGGAAACCTCTCCATGTGGAAAGATGAGCGAGTGAGAAATAGCACACACTCATTCGCAGCATCTGGCCCACAAGAAAAGGAGCCAGTGGCCCAGACCTCAAAAGGTCATACAGTAGAGAGTCCCTGCTCTGTTGGGAGCCTCCCTGGTCACAAGGAGGGCCCACATGATGATCTGTAGCTGGGAGAATTCCTTCCCCCATGCCCTTGCAGATAGGATGTGGTGACACTCAGTGGCAAGGCTAAAGGACAAGTTGGAGGTGAGGTGTGTTATGCTCAGTGGGCTCTTTTTTTGTGAGGCCGTGGGGGTGGGAGAGGGTTCTTGCCTACTCCCTAGTTTGTTGAGTGTTTTTTGTTTTTGTTTTTGTTTTTTGTAGTTTAGACCCATAATTCCATCACTGGGTGTTTAAGGACAGCTTCAGTTAGCCCCGCACCAAAAAAAAAAAAAAAAAAAAAAAAGTCTTGGAGCTGGGCCTCGTATAATTCCTAGCATTCAGGAGGCTGATACAGGAGGTCATACATTTGGGGTAGCCTGAGCTACAGAAGAAGACATTGCTTAACAAAACAGCAAAACAAAACCATAAATCTTGAATGCTTTGTATATAAGCACTCTACCACTGAGCTGTGTCCTCAACACTATCTATTTATTGTGTGTGTATGTGTGTGTGATGGGTGTATATACGTGTGTGGGGTGATGGGTGTGTATGTGTATATGTGTGTGTGTGTGAGATGGATGCATATGTGTCTGTGTGTGTCTGTGTGTGTGTGTCTGTGTGTGTAGTAGTAATAACAGCAGCGGCAGCATGCCTGTGCCATAGTGCACTGAACCAGATTTTACTTTGTATTTAGATACAAGGTCTCCATACATTTCCCAGGCCAGACTTAAACTCAAGACCTTCCAGCTTTAGCTGGGATTACAGACCTACATCAATTTTAAACAGTGAACTCCAATGTAAAAGAAGCCAGAAGAGCAGTAGCGACTCCTCATGTACCTGCCATGCAGCTCTAAGAGTGGCTAAATCATCAGCCATCTTTGATTTCTGTCCCTATTCATGTTCCTTCGTCCGCATGGCTTTTAGGTGTGCTTTGGACATGGTGTCATTTTATCACACATAATCTCAGAATACATTTTAGGGCAAACAGCTCTTAGCCTGTGGTCCCCACACCTTCATCAGCACAGTCACCTGGGAACTTGTTGGGAACAATCGCAGGCCGCAAGGAAGCTGTTCTGAAACAGAAACTCTGGGATCAGGGCCCAGTAACCTGTTTTAACAAGTCCTCCAGGGTGTCTGGTGTAATCCAAAGACGTGGAGCAACCATGCCGAACGACAATTTTCTCTCTTTCTTTCTTTCTTTCTTTCTTTCTTTCTTTCTTTCTTTCTTTCTTTCTTTCTTTCTGAGACAGGCTCTCAGGCTGGACTCAGACATGAACTTCATGCCTCAGTCTCCTAAATGCCAGGACTACAGGTAGGTGACACCCACTCCTGGCTGGGCGTGGTCACCCAGTTCTTTCAAATAGTCCTCCGTTCTCTATCCACCCCCTTCTTCCTTGAAAGTCCTACAGTTTATAGCAAGGGACACAGCCAACTTGATATACATATATTTTTTTTTCATGCAAAATTAGTAGATGCAATAAGTCCTGCCCCCACCCCCCCAAGAACCCAAGATTGCTTCTGGCGTGTGCACTGCTGCTCTGTAGTTACTCCAGGCTCCACTTGGAACATTCCTGCTATTACATGCCCACTTCTGTCTTCCTTGAACTGTCTGTGACCCAACATGAAGACCTCATTGAATACTCCTATGGGCGTCTTCTAGCATCCCTTCAGCATGCTGCTTCTGGTAACTTGGAGCTCAGGAGTGGCAGAAGCCATTGTCTCCCAGCCTGCCCTGGTCCTCTTGATGTTGCTTGACAGGGCTTTCAGAAGCCCACCTCCAGTCCTCAGCCTGTGGAAAGAGGTCAGATATTAAATCACTCCTGTGGTCTCTCAGAGAGGCTGCTCCCAGGGGCCCGAAGTCAGAGCTTTATCTATAGGCTGAGGGTAACTTTGAGTGAGATCTGCAGAGCCTGGTCCCTACTAACCCCTCACCAGGACTGCAGTGGAACCATTGCCTGTCAGTCAATTCCAGAACCCAGCCAATGAGCACTTTGCAGAGAAAGCTACATAAGGAAAATGCAGTCAAGCAGGTTTCAGTGTCTGAAAAGTCTCTTTAGTTGTAAATAAAAGGAAGAAAGCCACAGGTGATTTATCTAGTCAATGCTGAAATGAAATGTTGAGTTTTATACTTTCAATATAAGACCCTTTTATTCTTTTTTCCCTACGGGTACACACGTATATTTTCAAACAAAGGCAATGAGATGGCCCAGTGGGTAAAGGTGTTACTGATAGGCCTGATGAACTGAATTTGTTCCCGGGAGACGTTGAATGAGAGAACTGACCCCTGAAAGTTGTCTTCCAACCTCTATGGCATGTGTGTACCTCCAACAAATAAGTAAATAAATAAGCCTGCATATTATTTTATATATACATAATATTTATAACTTTCAAAGTGCTTTATATAATCAAACAATAAATATCCAATTTGAATTATCATTAGAACCAACGAAAATGAACAAAAGCAGATGAGAGATGAAGAGAAGAAAGGAGAAAATGACAGAGGGATAAAGGAAGCAAGAAAGGGAAGGACTGTGTGTGTGGAGAAGGCAGCAGGAGGGAACAAGTGAAAGAAAAATACACCATAAAGTCATCATTATCACTGAGGACAAAAGTGTAAGATGATGTTGTTTTCCTGCCCAAGCGAGTGTCAGCGACACAGCCCTGAAAGGATATAAGGGCCACAGTGTTGGGCGGAACACAAAGGTGCTTCTTGTCTTTGTGAGTCTGACACACACACTCCCCCTCCCCCAGGCACAGCTCACAGGCCTTCCTTGTTCTAAGAGCTCTGGCCTCCCCAGCTCACTTTCAGTCCAGTTTCTAGCCTGGTGCTACTGAGCACCAAAGCACTTCAGATTCCAGTGTGGGTGTCACCACCCCATCCCCGCCCCGCATTGTGCTCCACTGGCCTGGGCTCCCAGGGTACTCTGCTGTTATTGCCGGGAGTAGGAAATGTGCTGTTTAATATCTTGCTGGCAGAAGGTCCCTTATGACTTCCAAGTGTTGGCTGTGAAGCCGGAAGCCTTCCCGGCATTGTGTATATTCCCTGCTATCCTCCTCTGACCTTCTCCTTGTGTGAAATGATTTCCGACCTGCCCACCCCACCCCTGCTCCTCCCAGCAGCTACATCAAGCATGTTTACTATTCAGGGACCATTTGTGAGGAAGCTTTTTAAAAATCTAGATGTTTTAACCAGGTTGATAAGTTTCTTTCAGAACTGAGCCGAGATGCTGTGGCTCAGACAAATCATCTACCAACACTTTAATATGCCATGTGCTGTTAATTCTGCAGAGGCCACACTGGAATCCTGTGCCTTTAAGGGTCATTTAGAGGAGGCCTGTGATAGCTGTGCAGAGATTGAGCCTCCAGGGTTGCTGCGTTAGAAGAGGACAGTCCCTTCTTAGAACTGCCGCAGACACGGGGCGAGCTGTGGAGGGAAAGGCTGGGGTGGAGCGACAAGCCTAGATTCACAGTGAAGAGGGGGAGTCGGGATGGGTGGGTGGGGGGCCAGAGGACCTAGTCAAGACAGCAGATCAGGGTCTGAAGGAGAGCACCCCTGGGTCTCTGTTCCCTGCTCTGTTCTTCCTCCCTCAGTATCTTAATTCATCTCTTTGGCTTCCATTTCCACAGTTGTTCGCCCACCTCGCATGTGAATATCTATGACTATGGGTTAACCTTATTTTGATATCTCACTGTCAATCAAATGCTGTGTGTCTCAAGTTCTGTTTTTAATGAACCCTTTTTGTGTCTACACAGTGTATCTGTGTGACCTATGTATACATGTGTGTACATGTGCTCATGCTCATGTGTGTGCTTGTGCAGGCCAGAGGAAGTTAAGTGTCCTGCTTTATTTCTTGGAGACAGAGTATCTTTTTTAAACATATATTTTATTTATTATAATTTATTCACCCTACATCCTGATTATTAGCTCCCTCCCTCCTATCTTCCCATTCCCACCCTCCCTCCCTCCCTCTTCTGCCTAGTCCCCTCCCATAGACCTCTAATGGGGGGTGCTCTCCTACCCCCAACTATCCTGATGAGATAGGGTATCTTATTGAACTTGGAACTACTGGTAACCAGCAAGCCCCAGAGCTCCTCCTGTCTCTACCTCCCACAGTGCTGGGTTTATGGACACCACTGTGGTGCCCAGCCTTTTCTGTGACTACTGGGGATTTGAACTGAGGTCCGCAGGCTTGCATAGCCAAGTGTGCTTATCAATGGACCCATATCACCAGTTCTAAATGCCAACTTCTTTTGACCTTTATTATTATGAGGATCAGAGGCAATGACTTTAGTCAATTTTCACATACCTGAATTGCAATTCTGTTGCTTGGAGCATGCATAGGCATGCAGTAAGCAGGGGACAGTGAGGTCACCACGCACTAGCTTACATCATGCATAGGCATGCAGTAAGCAGGGGACAGTGAAGTCATCATGCACTTGCAATAACAGGTGTTTGGCTGATATCATTTACAAACTGGGAAACAGCTTATATTTGGCTTCCAGGGTGAGAGTTTCATTGAGACTAGAAACCCGTGCTTGTCATAGATACCTGACACTGTTAGCAATAGTCAAAGCCATAAGCCAGCTATGAAACCTAGGTACCTCTGTGTATAGAGTTCACAAAGTTGAATCATAAGCTCCGTTAGTGATTTTGAATATATTAAAGACTGTATCCGTTCATATTCTTTCTTGTTGACACAGACATCTCTTGTTTCCTTGTGGCTCAGTCTTCCTGCCAGCCTTGCAGTGGCGTTGAAGCCATTTTTGATCCACCCTACCCGCCCCTCCCCCATTCCTGTATCCTTTATAGCTAGTCACTCATTAAATATTGACACTCCTTTCGTTCTTACTGTCGTGTTGTGGCTGTACTGAACAAACACTCGCTATGGAGTTTTGTCCATAAAATGTGTATCAGCTTTCTATTGTTATACAAGAAGTGACACAAGCCTAGTGGATTTTATACAGCACTTTATGGCTTACAGATCATAGTAATCTGGCCTGCCGTGGCTGCCTCTGATGAAAGTATCAGCTCTCAAGAACTGATGTCAAGGTATTATCCAGGCAGACATTGGTGGAGACAATAGTCTAAACCATAACCCAGTTGCGGAATCTAGGTACCTCCATGTATAGCGTTCACAAAGTTGAGCCATAAGCTCCTTGTTTATTTTGAGCATAATAAAGTCTGTAACCCCTTCATCTCCTTTTCTGTTTACACAGATGCGCCCTGTTTCCTTGAGGCTTGCGGCTCTGTCTTTCTGCTTGTAACTCATTCAGGTTTGTGGGACTCAGCTCGGCTTTAAGTCTCTGACTTAAGCTCTAAGGCCAACTGGACAGCACTGTTTCTCGTCACAGGGCTCGTGTGATGAGATCATCTTGCTTGGGTTCTTGTTTTAGCTCTAGTATAGTAAAGAATAGATTTGGGATTGTATGTGCACAATGCCTCACCACAATCCTGAGCAGGATGTTTGGGAATCACCGGAAGAGCTGTCTGTGTACTTCAGATTGAGAACTATGTAGCTACAACAGTTAATTTTTTGTAGCAACTTGACTGGGTCAAAGGATACTTGGGTATTAGTCAAACATTATCCTGAGTGATTCTCTCTCTCTCTCTCTCTCTCTCTCTCTCTCTCTCTCTCTCTCTCTCTCTTTCTCTCTCTCTCTCTGTCTCTCTCTCTCTCTCTGTGGGTACATATGTGTGGGCACATGTGTACATGCAGGTGCCTGTGTGCCTGTGTGCTTGCAAAGGCCTCAAGTCGATAGCAGGAATTTTCTTGGACTGTTCTTCCACCATAGTCTTTTGGTGCAGGGTGCTGGGACCTGCACAGCTTACGGCTTGACCTAACTGGGGCCATGGGGAATGAAGAATTTTCAGACACACATATAGAAAAGTCGAAGGAGAGATAAAACTGTTTTTTTTATGATCCCAAGCGTGGGATCGGAACGGTCTTGTGAGACAACAGGTGAGGTTAATCCACTAGAAGACCGACCACCTAGTGTGGGAGCTTGATTGTTGCCAGCTGAAAAAATCCTGTGAACAGACTCTGGGAGGAGATATATAAATGAGGCCAGAACTGGAGGTGGGGCTTTTGGAGACTTTGGATAGTTTTGGCTGTTTATCACTCCACTGCAAGATGCTTCTAGAGAGAATCGCTCAAGGGAAGGCTTCGGGGCTCCAGGCTCCTGCTGAGGTTCCGGGTTCTGATTACTCCAGGTTCCAGCAGAAGAAATCCTGCTGATTCTGCCAGGACAATAGTTCCTCGGAACTGATATCCTTACGGTTTTGCCATTGTGTTCTTTAATCCTCTTTTCCTGTTGTTTCGATTAGTCGAGTTATAAGTGAGGTACGCTTGGTTAATAAGTTGTGATAAAATATATTGGCTAAGAAAACTGAGCCTACAAAAAGCTGTGATCAGATAGGCCATGTGTGCTCATGGAGACACACCATTGGCAGTTGTCCAAAACATCTGCACATTTTTTTCATAATCTGAATCAAGGAGGCAGGGTTATTGTACATAGCGGAACAAAGAGGCAGGGTTCTCACGAACAACTGATCAAGGAGACTGGTTTAGCTAATCTCAATGGACATGTCTCTGTAGAGAAGCAGTTTCAGGCTCTGAACATCTAGAAAAAAAGTTCTGGTCAACATTTTCTGCACACACTGCCAACATCTGTCCATACACCCATGTCTTAGCTGCCAGTCCTGTGAGTCCAAGGTGTTTGGGGTCCTTGAGGGATTGCCATTATCGGAGTGGCCTTGTGGACCTGTCTGTGGGGTATTTTCTTGATTGATGTTTGATGCGGAAGGACACCCCACTGTGCCACTCCTGAGCAGGAGGTCCTGGGCTGTGTATGAAAACAGACTGAGTACTAGCTGGTAAGAGAGGGGGAGGGGAAGAGAGGGATGGAATGAGGGAGGGAGAGAGGGAGAAAGGGGGTGGGGAGAGAGAGAGAGAGAGAGAGAGAGAGAGAGAGAGAGAGAGAGAAAGAGAGAAAGAGAGAAAGAGAGAGAAAAGAGAGCCTGTTCTTTCCAAGTTGTTTTTGGTGACAGTGTTTATCTCAGCAACAGAAGCTAAACAGAAAACCAACTGGGCCATCTCTCCAGCCCCCAATGGCTTACTTTTTGATTGATTTATAATCCTTGTACTTATGAACTTAAGCATTATAGTTTAACACACACACATATATAATATAGAATATCAGGAAAATTAGCGTTCCCATCTTCTCAAAATATTGAAGTGTTTGTAAGCCTTCAAACTCCTTTCTTCTGCATCTTTATAAACATACAGCAATTAGTGTGTAGTTCACCGTGCTGTCTGTAGGACATTACAATTTCTTCTTGTGTAGTTCACCGTGCTGTCTGTAGGACATTACAATTTCTTCATTATAATTCTAAACACATTTTGGTGCTCACTGTCCATCTTCTGTACCCTCCCTCCCACCCACTCATCTTGGCCTCTTGACTTTTTTTTTTTTTTTGCAGGAACCAGACAAGCGAATTTTAATATTTGCATTAAAAAGTTTAATACAAATTTGAATTACTAGGAAAACCATAAGTGAAAGTCACAGAGGGAGTGCAAATTTGGGAGTAAAGAGCCCTTCTCAGCTCTGGAGGCCGTACCTAGAACTTTGCAGGTCCTAGGAGAGTTTTTTCCTGCGGTGCTGAACCTCTATCTCTTTTGCACCCAGGAAGGCCTTGAACTCACTCTGCAGCCCAGAAACCCAGGCTTGAATGTGGGATCCTCTTGTTTCTGTCTTCAGAGTACCTGGACAATAGTAATTAAAACAGCATGGTACTGGCACAGCAACAGGCTGGTTGATCAGTGGAACCGAATCGAAGACCCAGATATGAATCCACACACATATGGTCACTTGATTTTTGACAAAGAAGCCAAATCCATTCAATGGAAAAAGGATTGATTAGGCCTCTTGACTTTTATTCTGTTCAATGTGATCGAACATCCAGCTTCCTCGAATGAGTGAGAAAAATGTAGTATTTGCCCTTTTGTGCCTGGCTCACTTTGCTTTAATATGCTCTTCTCCCATTCACGTTGCTACAATTGAAACGATCTCACCATTTTTATGGCTGAGTAATATTCCACAGTGGCATTTAATACTGCATTTCCCTCCCTTTTTCTCTTCTTCTTTTTTTCCTCTTTTTTAAAAAGACAAAATTTTCTCTTTTGGAGCTGAAAATTGAACCCAGGGACTCATGACTTCTATGCCATACTTTTATTTTAATTTTTTTTTATCTATCTACCCACTGATGGACACTTAGGTTGATTCTACAGTTGGCTATGTATGGTGCTGCAACAAACTCAGAAGGTATGAGAGTGCAGTCATCTCTCCTATACACTGATTTTAGTTTTACTAAACCCAACAGTGGGACTGCACCACACAAATGGAGCCACTGGTGTAGGAGCAGAGGCATTGCCCCAAGGTCAGGCTATCTGCGGGTGGGGATTTCAGATGTTAATGAGGCGTGAAACCAGGGGAACTACGTGTCCCAGAGAATGCAGGAGACACCAGAGATCACATTACCTGACTCACTTGACCTGATATTACCTATATGGAAGACCTTTCAGCTCTTAACCCATGTCTTCTAGCCAGCGTGCTTCTCCCTCAGAAATGTTTCCTTTCTTAAATCCTCTTGTTTCTTTTGCTACTATCTATGTGCCTCTGTCCACCTCATTCCAGGATATAAGACCCCAGAACCCTTCCATAGGAGTCAGCTGGGCTCTGTCACCCACTAGTATTAAGAACACACACTATTTCCACATGCCACTCTGTTATTGTTGCAATTTCATGCCTATAATCCTCCAATAATTTTCTAAATGGGTTTCTTATCTTCAGGATCTTCCTCCAGTCCATCCAAAATTCCCCAGGCAGATGCTGGCTACAAATTGCTTTCCCATTATATTGCTTTTCCAGCTACTGAGAATAGATGCTAATTGGCATGGCCAAGACCTGCCAGAAATGGAGAGCTCGAACTCAACTGTATGAACTCATTTTATAATGCTCTTTGGCAGAGGTTTATCTAGGACAACTTTTGAACTAAAACACAAGAAGTATGAAATGGCAGAAAGGGAAGAGGTGATTATAAGCCAAGGCCCGAGATATGAGTGGCTTCCACCTTCGAAACTCAAAAGGAGAAACAAATACAGACAACTTTAATGATAACAACAGAGTAGTTGTCTCAGAAACAAATTTGGCAGATGATATAAACCTATTAAAGGCAGTTATTCTGTAAATTTACATAAGAAATCCCAACTATAGAGTCAATCAAAGTTTTCTTTAAGAAATTAATAGTTTACAGTGTTTATGGCTTTAATTACATGTTAGTGTGTTCCTGACAATTATGTAAGCTCACCGTGTGCATGCTCTGTACCCGAGGAGGCCAGAAGATGATGCTGACCACCTGGGCCAAGAGTTACTGATGGTGGTAAGCCTTCACGTAGGTGCCAGGAACCGACCCTGGGTCCTCTGCAAGAACAGCAAGTGCTTTTAGCTGCTGAGCCAACTCTCCAGGCCCAAGGAGGGAGCACTAACAAAAATGGAGACAGTGCTGTTGTGTATTCTGAGCTGGCTTTGAGTTCTTGATTCTCCTCGGTGCTGAGGTTAGAGGAGTGAGCCGCACACCTAGGATGGAATGGAATAATTAAGCATTTTACCATCACAATGGTTTTGTGTGTGTGTGTGTGTGTGTGTGTGTGTGTGTGTACACATGAGTTGTTGACAGAAGACCACTTTAAGTGCTAGCTCCTTCCTTCCATCAGGCAGGTATGTATCAAACTCAGATCTTTAGACTTAGCATAAGCACTTATGTTTACTGAGCTACTTTGAAATCTGAAAAATCGAAGCTGATGTCTAGTTTCATTTGCTTGTTTACTTCTTCATCAACTGCTTTTTGGATACCACTATGCACCAATACTAGGCTGATTTTATTTTACCTGTTGGGCTACTGCAACAACTTCCTGCCTGATTTACCTGTTTCCACCCCGTGATCTGTGTCCCCGCCTGCGTGGTTGTATTTGTTTAGCTATTTTATTGGGTTCTTATATCTACCCCCCTTCCAGCCCTTATTCCATCCTAATCCCTTCCAACCCCTCAACACTTGGCAGGAGAGAAAAAAGGTTAAAGGGGAAAGGGGGTGTAGACCTCTATAGGCTACTTAGTGCTGATTAGGGGTGTTGTGTTCCTTAGGGCAAGTCCAATATTTGTTGTCAGATTAGCCAGCAGTCCGGGAAACCAACAACAGCAAACACAAGAGCAAGTGCAGCAGCAGGACACAGCAGGCTGCAGCAGTAACAGCCATAGCCACAGGCTCTCTCGGGGCTCTCCCATTTATACTTGCTCCAGAGTCCCTAGAATTAAACTATCTACTGCTGGCAAAGATCACACCCTTGCTCATGTACTAGCTAAATTATAATCACCTGCTGTGAAGCAGCTTTTTATCCCACACCTGGGATTTTTGAAAAATTCATATATCATAACTTGGTTTTTAAAGAAATAAAAACTTTCAGTACACCCCTATCCAACTGTTGCTGGTGCAATGGCCAGAGTGGCACTTAAAAACATTTCAGATCTTGGCTCTTGTTTGCTCAAAACTTTTCAATATACTTTTCATAAATTTAGAACAAAATTTTAATTCCACAGACTATAATGTGTCTGCAAAGCCTTTCTGTGCCCTGTCTCTGACGTCTTTTCCACTCCCTTTTCTCCCACCTCCAGCATCAGGCTCCTTGTGCTCTCTGGATAGGTAGGCATGAGCCTATCTCAGGATTTCCTGTGGTCTTCTCAGTTTCCTGGCTCTGAAGTTTGTCCCCACACTGCTCTCTTTACTTCAGTCACATTGACCACTCACATCCTCCTTGGCCAGTGGTAGCTTCTTTTACTTCTCTACACTGCTGTCCCCTTCACTCTTTTGCTTTTTTTCTAAGACCTACAGGAGAAGGAGAGAATTGACTCTGAACAGTTGGACTCCCTCCCTCTCTCTTTCTCCCCCTCCCCCATTTCTCTCTCTCTCTCTCTCTCTCTCTCTCTCTCTCTCTCTCTCTCACACACACACAGAGGCAGACAGACAGACACATACATATGTATGAACGCATGTGTGCACACAATGATGTGTGCACTTATTCTCTTGTAGAGTGCATTACATACAGAATTATAAGTAATTAAAAACACAAATTGAATGTGGTGACCATTCCCCTTTGTCTGCCATTTTGAAATAAGAGCTAAGTATATGATACTTTTTTGTATACGACCCATGAATTCAACAGCTGTAGATGCAGGCTGATACAGTCTGTGTCAGACATCACAATGTGCTTTGTCATTGGTGACATGGCTTCTGACATGGTAACATTGTGACAAAACAGAGGCCAATATTCCCAGATCATACAAAAAATTCTTGAAATTTTTTATGAAAAAAGCAGGGCTCCAGGCTTATAGAATTACAAACATGGTTTTCTCTCGCCCTAGTCATCCAATAGGTCACTAAAATGTTGTACAGAACAAGGATTCTTGGTTGCCCCTTCTGAGTTAAGTATTCTGTTTTCTCTGCCCATAAAATGTCAGCCAAGACCTCCCCATATTTCAAAAACCAGAAAACCATACCCAAAAAGGTGGGTGATCATTGTCTTACTGATGGAAGAAAAAAAAAATAGGTGCATGTTAAGTGTTATGAAGAAAAAAAGCAGTGCAAGACAAGTGTGGTATGAAACCTTATACTTAAGGAAGAAGATACTTGTAAGAAGGCTGTAGGGTGGGCTGTAGGGTGGGCTGTAGTGTAGGCTGTAGGTAGGCTGTAGGGTAGGCTGTATTATAGGCTGTAGGTAGGCTGTAGGTAGGCTGTAGGGTAGGCTGTAGTGTAGGCTATAGGGTAGGCTGTAGGGTAGGCTGTAGTGTAGGCTGTAGGTAGGCTGTAGGTAGGCTGTAGGGTGGGCTGTAGGTAGGCTGTAGGTAGGTTGTAGGGTAGGCTGTAGTGTAGGCTATAGGGTAGGCTGTAGGGTAGGCTGTAGTGTAGGCTATAGGATAGGCTGTAGGGTAGGCTGTAGTGTAGGCTGCAGTGTAGGCTGTAGGGTAGGCTGTAGGGTAGGCTATAGGGTAGGCTGTAGTGTAGGCTGTAGTATAGGCTGTAGTGTAGGCTGTATGTAGGCTGTAGGGTAGGCTGCAGTGTAGGCTGTAGGTAGGCTGTAGTGTAGGCTGTAGGTAGGCTGTAGTGTAGGCTGTAAGGTGGGCTGTAGGGTAGGTTGTAAGGTAGGCTGTAGGTAGACTGTAGGGTAGGTAGTAGGGTAAGCTGTAGGGTAGGCTGTAGGTAGGCTGTAGGGTAGGCTGTAGGTAGGCTGTAGGGTAGGCTGTAGGGTGGGCTGTAGGTAGGCTGTAGGGTAGGGCTGATGGAGAAGGCTGTGCAAGTTGCTGGAGCAGGAACGTTCCTGGCAGGAAGCTGCAAAGGCTGGGAAGTAGGGATATGTATGAGAAACAGAAAGAAGGCTAGCTATGGATGAAAGGTAAATGAATGAGAAAGAAAGCAGAGAGGGTGGGAATGGTCAAACTGCTTTTATGTGATGCCAAAAGCCTGACGGATGATCAGCATCCCTTTATACTACATCCACAAAGACTGCCCGCCCTCATGCCTTCTGACATGTGGACCCTTCCGATCCTTTCAAATTAATGGAAAATATCATCAATGCCTTGTAGAGGACTTGGGAAAATGATGAAAAAGCTAGTATGATTTGGTTTTCAAAGGTAGCTCCTTTTAAAACTTTATTTTATACATACTGTGTGTGTGGGTGCATGTGTCTGTATGTGGGTGTATGTACATGCATACAGTGGCCTGAGGAGGTCAGACTAGGCACTGGTCACTATGGGCTGCCTGATGTGTGTGCTGGGACATGAACTCCAGTACTCTGCAAAGGCAGCATGGGCTGATCACTGCTGAGCCATCTCTCAAGTCCCCCTAGGTCCATCTTTTAACTATTGCTGTATAATGGGCACTGTTTGAGTACTTGAATGTACCCTTTAAAGCCCTTATACCAGCTCTGCAAGACAACGACTGAGACTTCCATTTTGCAACCATGTGGAGGGGAATTAAATTCTTAGCTCGAAGTCACTCAACTAGTTAGTGTACTGGTCATTACTGGAATTGAAATTGATATCTAGCAAATTTCTACATCTGTGGTTTCCATGGGAGTTGAAATCTGTGTAATTTGAAGATGGACAGGCTTTGTTGCAGGATTCTAGCTCTACCAGACTCTAAAATTTCTTTTCCTTCTGCCTTTTGTACTAATAATATAGGCATCCTTGGGCATCCATCATCAAAGACAAGCAGAGCTATGTCCGGAGGTATAAAAAGTTGATAAAGGTTTATTCATTGGAAATAAAAAAATTTTTTTTTTATGTTCACAAAAGTAATATATTTGCAGCATTCCAGGCAAGTTTTTTTCTTTCATAATAAGACAAATACATACCTGGATAGTGTGTAGGATGAGGTGGGGAGTTCATTCTTTGTTCAGCAATCTCTCTTTTTAAATTTGTACTGATTTATTTTAGTGTGTGTGTGTGTGTGTGTGTGTGTGTGTGTGTGTGTGTGTGCCTTAGCATGACACAGTACACTCATGTAGGTCATAGCACAACTTATGGGAGACAGCTGGGCCTCAGAATCAAACTCAGGGCATTCATTGGCCTTAGCAGAATGTGACTTTACTAGCTGAGCCATCCCACCTCAGGCCCTCAAACATGTTTACCTGAGCATGTCTAGGCTTTATTTTGTAATCTTATTTTTTTTATTTTCTTTCTTTTAATGACTCACTGACTATTTATTTATTTATTTGGTTTTCGAGGCAGGGTCTCTCTGTGTAGCCTTGGCTGCCCTGGACTCACTTTGTAGACCAGGGTGGCCTCGAACTCACATTGATCTGCCTGCCTCTGCCTCCCGAGTGCTGGGATTGACTCACTGAGTTTCATTAGGGTAGCTTACAGGAACATGGGTGTGGGGAAGAAAGCAGATGCCATCTCTCAGCAGCCATTGACTTCCATTCATCTCCTCGCTAAGCAGCCCTATGAGCCCTTCCTTGGCGAGCTGGAATGTTGACAGGCTTCATTGTGTGCAGATCTTGCACAGGAAATCAAACTTGCCGTTGGGTTCATGAGTGCAACAGCCATACCAGCCGCATCATGTCCAGGAGACAGCATTTCACAGCTCTCCTCCCTATCCCTCACCTCATTCTTTCTGCATTTTCTTCTACCATGTTCCCTGAAGTGAGTGTTCTCATCAGTGTCCCAGGCTCAGTCCTATTTATTCTCAGCACTCTCACCAGTTTTGAGTGTTTGAATTAATATCACCGTCTAATACGTCAATTGAATATCCCCTTCCATGATCAAGGTGGGGGTTGTTCAGCACTCTCCCGTCTTCCTCTTCACGGACCTGTCCAGACATAGATTCATAGTCACCGAGTTAAAAGTCATTTGTCTCTTTGAACAGTTGCAAGTTGGGCCAATAATTCCCAGAGTCAGGAGATGTGTAGGTGATTCAACACAGAGAAAATGGATTCATCAACCCCATAAACTAACAATTTCAGTCAGATTGCCAAATAGGAAACATAAATTCAAGGAGGCGAAAGATTACTATACGTTATCAAGAGAACACAGCGTAAGCTGACCTGACCCTCTTTATCCCTTCAATAGTCTCTTTACACTCCGTATGACAGACTGCCTTTATCTAGTTTTCACAAGTTCCTCCACTTGGACAGCTAACAGCGAGCATCTTTTCATCACCCATTTCTACCTCTCTTTGCTAACCTACAAATGCTCTCTGCCCTGGGTGTGGACACGGATTATCTAATAGGTTCCAGCTAGGCTTGGCTCACTGCGCTCTGAGGCTGCAGAGCTGGGCGGCGGGGACAGTCCGTGTAGGGTTTGGGCAGCGCCTTCCTCTGTGGCCCTGCGATATCCTCCGCAAGCAGTCACAACCCAGAGCGTCTGAGCGTCCCTGGGGTGGAGGAAGCGTCTATTTCCTCCAGGCAACCATAGTTAGTAAAACCCAGGCCACGCCCACTCACGCAGTTCCTGTCACGTGTCCTCGCGCCGCCCAATCAGCGCCCGGAACCTCCAGGCTTGTGATTCAAACTGCAGCGCGGCGACTTTGAGAATCCGTGCTGGCGTTGCCCGGCGACTGGTGCGGGTTAGAAATGGAGCACCGCATCGTGGGGCCCGGGCCGTACCGGGCCACCAGGCTGGTGAGTGACAGAAGAGCCGAGCCGACTCTGCACAGCCGTCACCGCCGTGACTCGGGCTAAGAGCCGTCTCTGGGGTGGGCGGGGACTGCAGGTGCTGGTGAGCGAATGTCTGCGGGGTCGTGGCTCCTCACCCTACCCCTCCGTGGCCAGGTGAGGCCTGGAACATGCCCCACCAAGGTGACATAGACTTCACCTGCTGGCGGTGGCTAAGGTTGTCGTCTGTAGATCGCGCCTTCGGCATTTACGGAACCGAAAGGCGGGCGATCGCGTTCCGCGTTGTCCTCGGGACCTACTCTAGCGACTAGGACGAGATTGACCTTGGGTGGAGCCCTAAGACCACCCTACCTGTGTAGCACTTGCTGGTTGCGGTGATCCAAGCAGGGCGTGCCTCCTTCCTGAGTGACACTGTTGACACTTGACAAGTGTTCTTTGTAACGGTGCACAGCAGGGAGGTGCATCGCTCCTCTAAGGTTTCCTGCCCCTGGCATTTCAGTTGTCATTAGTACCGACCTCACTTAGGGATCAGGTCTCTTAGGTGGTGTGAAAGCTCTACAGGTGCACCAGGGCGAGGCCCTTTTTTTTTTTTTTTTTTTTTTTTTGTGGAAAGAAGTTTTGATATCCAGAGACCTATCTGGTCTGTATTATTTCTTGGAGGAAGTAATTTTACCGACTTCTGCCCCAGAGGTTTAGGGCAGTGGAAAAGACACACGGTTTTAGAGTTGAGGCTGTGAACCCTCTCAATTGCATGTACCTTGCAATCAAGTCTTGCTGCTTTCTGGACTCTGGAAAAGGTGGGAACGAGTATCCAAACTCTAACTCACGTTTTAGACTCATATGCTAGAGGCATAGTGTCCTTTCTTTCTAGGGCCCGGTGGTCTGTGTTCTGTGGCGTTAAGCCACCCTCCGTGGATGAGAAGTTAGGGTTTAGGTTGCTTATTTCTTTTTTAGTTAGACTTCTGGGGTACTTGGAGAATCAAATGAAGATTTTTGTCTTCACGGAGAAGAGTACACGTCACATGTGGGGTTTCTCCTAAGATTTTAGGGACTGTGGTCTTATTTCATTTGGCTGAAAACAACAAATATTTGCTTAGGGTCATTGGTCTGGTTTGGACTCGTGCCAGTGGTTCATCCAATGGCGATCACTCAAGTGCCGCTATGTGGTGATTTGACTGGCACTGGATGGTCACGTGGTATCCTGGTCCTCAGTGTCAGTTCAACCAAGTATCTCTGACAGGTTTGCTCAGATTCTTCACACAGTGGGCTCATGGAGCCATGGTGTTTTACTCTCCATGTTTTGCTCACATCTTATTGGCCAAAGCAAGTAAAATGGCTGTATCTAGAATCTAGAAACTAATTTTCATTAAAAAAAAAAAAAGACTTACTATTATTGTGTTTTTGTGTGAGGGAGTGTGTGTGTGTGTGTGTGTGTGTGTGTGTGTGTGTGTGTGTGTGTGTGTGTAGAGATTAGAGGACAACTTTTTGAAGTCATATCCTTCCTTCCACCTTTATGTGCAAGGATTGAACTCAGGACGCCAGCCTTGCATGGCAAGTAACCTTTATCCACTGAGCCGTCTTGCAGCCCCCACCGCTACTTTTTAATGTGGAGATGGTAAAAGTCACACTGTTAAGGTGCATGTGAAGAGGGTTGGAGGAATTGTTGTTTGACCCACTGAACACCTAGACTGATCCATTTATTTAAAAAAAGAATAAAATAAATAATAAATTTAGGAGGTTTTTTTTTGGGGGGGGGTGGGGCTAGTTTCTAAGAGGTATGAATGGTGATGACAAGGAAAAAATAGTCTTAGAAACAGTGTTTTCATAACTGTTTCTGCAGAAGTGGCCCTACCATTTAAACTACCTGTGGTCAGGACTATTGTTAGTTCTGACTTGAGGGGTGATAGAAGTTGTTCCTTTTTAGTGACTTTGACAAAGTTATGGCAATCCTCCCTTATCTGTGCAGGTTATGTTGCCAGAACCCTGGCGTGGTGGTTTGAGGAAGAACGGCCGCATTTACTCATATATTTGAATGCTTGGTCAGCAGGGAGTGGAACTCTTTGAAAAGGTTACAAGGATTGGGAGGCGTGGCCTTGTTGGAGGAAGCTTGTCACTGGGGGTGGGCTTTGGGGTCTGAAAAGTCCATGCTGAGCCCAGAGTGTGTCTCTCAATCTGTAAATCAATATGTAACTCCTATTTCCCCAGTGCCTGGCTGCCTGTGGCTGTGTGCTCTCTGTCATTATGATAAAGGACTAAGCTCCCGAAACTATAAACAAGGCCCCATGCAAATGCTTTTCTATAGAAAAATTGCCTTTGGTCATGGTGTCACTTTACAGCAATAGAACAGTGACCAAGACACAGCCAATGCTTAAAACTATGACAGTGCTCGATCCTATATTGTAGGCATAATGTTATTGTGCACTGTGTAAAGATTCAAATGCTGACTTTTGTGGACCCCATATCTGGTTGTACTCCTTGTTCTGAGAATCTCCTGTCTAAACATTGCTCCCCAGTTGTTCCCTGATATGTCAGGAAAGCAGCTTGACAGCCAGTCACTGACCAGGAGAGAGAGTAGGGCTGGGCTTCCTGCCAGCCAGGGGAGGAAGAGAGAGAGAAAGTAGGGATCCAGCCACCAGGAGAGGTCCAGGAGACATCACGAGAGAGCAGCTGGAGCAGAGAAAGCCATAAAATACAGGTATCTTGGAGCTTTTAGCTGGGAGGTAGCTAGATTAGCTCAAAGGGTTAAAATAGTTAACACTGCTCAGCTCTTGTGCCTTAAAGCCTGTCAAATAAATATACTAGTGCCAGTCTCAATTATTCGGTTGCTAGCTGGATTAAGAGAGGAACTGCAACACATTTTTAAAATAACCATTAACACTATATGTTCTCTATATAGTATGTTTTCCCTACATATATTTATGGTAGTTTAATTTATCAATCAATACAAGGAGGGACTAACAACAGTAATAACAAAACGGAACAACTCATATACTCCATTAAAGTTCACTATGATGCTTTGGAGCTGTTGGTCTTTAAAATAAAGCTTACTTGAGCTCATATGCTGTGAAACCGTACTGATTAGTCTGCGGACCTAAGCACTACTAAATGATCTGGGAGTGGCATATACAGTGTGGATGCACTGGACACTGACATCCTTCACACACTTGATGGGATGAGGCAATTTCACTGTGCTACCCAGGGCTGCACGCAATTGGAAACGTAGGAACTGTATACATTTTTGGAATTTTATATTATTCAGGTTACTGTTTGCTCTGGGTGACTGAAATTTTGGATAAAGGTTGACTGTCACATCTTCCGATAGGGTAGAAAAAAAGAACACATCCTCTATACAATTTATTCACAATACTTGTTCAAGGGAAACAAACTGTATGTTGGTATGACTGGTCTTTATCCTGTCTTGCTGTAAAATGAATATAATAATTAGAGCAGTTTTAATGTCACTGTGGTGGTTTGAATAAGAATGGCCCTAAAGGCTCATGTATTTGGATGCCCAGTCATCAGCCCAGGCACTACTTGAGAAGGATGAGGAGGTGTGGCTTTGTTGGAGTTGGTGTGGCCTTTATGGAGGGAGTGTGCCACTGCAGCTGGGCTTTGAGGTTTCCAAAGCCAGGCCAGGCCCAGTGTCTCTCTCTTTTTGCCACCTGCTGATCCAAATGTAGAACTTTCAGCTACGTCTCTAACCCTATGTCTACCTGCGCGCTGCCATGTTCCCCACCTTGATGGTAATAGATTAAACTCTGAAACTGTAAGCAGGCCCAAATTTAGTGCTTTCTTTTATAAGACTGCGTGGTCATGGTGTCTCTTCACAGCAATAGAACAGTGACTAAGAAAGTCATCTTCACAGAACTGTATGGGGTGCCTTTCTTCATGGCCACAGAGGTTGAATATATAGATGCTGGATTCTTTGTCACATTAATCTATTACTGAAGGAATCTGTAAAGAAAAATACTTTGGATGCTTTTAACCCCTAATTCCCATAACATTCAAGCTCAGTTTACACCTATGAATTAATTAAATAGAATAGTATGTAGGTGATTAATAAAGACCCTTCAGGTTTACCAGGAATTAGCAGGTAATCCATTCAGCTTTCAGCTTTATTGTATATTTGAAAAACTTAATGTTAAATATTAAGACCTGAAAAATATAGTGATTGCCAGGTTTCCCCCCTCCCCCCCAATTGTGAGGGTTGCTGTCAACAGAAATTATAGCTGTTATCCAACTTGTAAATATTTTAGGAATACAATCCAGCCATTCCTTAAAGCTTTTTTGCTTGTTTGTTTATTTTTCATTTATTCACTTTACATCCCAATTGTATCTCCCTCCCTAGTCTCCTCCTGGTCCCAGCCTCCATCCCTTTCCCCACTTCCCCCGCCTTCTCCCTTCCTCTAGTCCTCAGAAAGGAGGAACCCTCCTCACCTACCATCTGACCCCAGCCTATCAAGTCTTGTCAGTACTGCCTGCATCTTCTTCCTCTGTGGGCTGGCATGGCCTCCCCACCAGGGGGAAGCGACCAATGAGTGGGCAACAGGGTCCTTGTCAGAGGCAGCCTCTACTCCACGTATTATGGGGTTCACGTGGAGGCTGTGCTGCCTATTGACTATATCTGAGCAGGGGTCTGGGTCCTCTCCATGCATCGTGCTTGGATGATGTCTCTGGAGGTCCCCCTGGGCCTAGATTTGTGGAGTTCCTGTCTCCTTCAGATCCTTCTATCCTCCAACTCTTCTGTAAGTCATCCTGCACTCTGCCCCAATGTTTGACTGTGAGTCTCAGCGTCTGTTTCGATCCCCTGCTGGGTGGAGTCTGTCAGAGCACCTCCATGGTAGGCTCCCAGCCTGTGCCTTCTCTTCAACCACTTCTGGTGTCTATTCTATTTGCCCTTCTGAATGAGAATTAAGCATCCTCCCTAGGGTCCTCCTTGTTATTTAGTTTCTTTAGGTCTGTGGATTGTAGTGTGGTTAGCCTGTATTACATGGCTAATATCCAGTATTGTTGTGTGGAGTTCAGTGTGTGATTTAAGCTTTAGTAATTTTTTTTCTGAATGTGGGTGCCCTTGTATTTGGGGCATAGATGTTCAGAATTGAGATGGCATCTTGGTGGAATGTTCCTTTGATGAGTATGAAGTGTCCTTCCTCATCTCTTCTGATTAGTTGAAAGTCTATTTTATTAGATATTAGAATGGCTACTCCAGCTTGCTTCTTGGGTCCATTTGTTTGGAAAACATTTTTCAGCCCCAATTCATGACAGTATAGGAGGTAGTCAGAGACTTATTCGTCATCATTAAAACAGGTGTTTTTTTGATTTTTTTTTTTTTAAACTCACATAAACTAGTTTACGGAAGACATCCACTGTCTGTGTAGCTTGGAACAAATGCCTACCTTTTTGGATGGTAGTTATTATCAGAACATGGTTCATGAATGAAGCTTGGTGAGAGAAAGTTTTGAGACCTTGTGAGATAACTCCAAGGAAATAAGGCAAAGGGCTTTTAATATGTTTGATCATAGCATGGATCATTCTTGAGATGTGCTTTCATACCCCCTCCCCAGGTGCAATAAATAGGAGTGGGTTTATTTTATATTACCCATTATTATTCAGAATGATGTTTGTAAGTTTGAGTTGCCCTCGTGACTGTATACAGCCTAAACTCATGTGAACTTTGCTCATGACCTTGCCTAGCCCTCAGAATACCCTCAGAATATAAATTACCTGACGCTCTGAATCATGATACGCCTATTGCATGAGACTTTAGTCTGCCTCATTTTTAGTCTCCACTCTCCCAGGTTCATGACAGCTATAGAATGGTAATAGTTACTATGAGGATCATGGGAAGGCACAGTGGGGAGACAGATTGGAACGTATGCCTGTTGTGTGAGGAACAGACATGAGAGCCATTCATCCACACATTTACATCCTAGAAGCAAAGAGTAGCCAAGAGCCTCATGCGGGGAGGGATTAATTCCAAGGCGTGTCAGGAGCATTGCTGTGGTGTTCTTGCTGTCTCTGACATAGGCTCTGGAAAGCTTTGAGTGTTTTTATTTGGTGACCACTCTCTGATGCTTGCAGTATCCACTCACTGTTGCTTCTGTCAGCAGACTGCTGGGATAATGGGGTGCTAACTAGGTCATTGCTGTGTTCATAAAGCTCCCAGCAGGAGCTGGGTAAGTGCCTTCTTTCTTCTAGACTTATTCACCTTCTGATTTCCTGTCACTGAAGCAATTTCACTTGCAAACAAGGAGGACGAGTCTGAGTTGTCTTGACATCCAGAGAGATCTGGTTTTTGTCTGTTGAGGGACACAATGGCTCATGTGAGACTATCAGTGGCATTTGGGAGCAGAAAGAAACTGGATATTTTTATGGTGCTTGCCGTGTACCAAACCTTACGTGAATGGACAGTGAATGGAAGGTCTGGGATTAGAACCCTGGTCTTACCCAGTACCTCACGTTTTCCCCTTCAGAGATTGATTCTGTCCTGTTGAAGGGGCCCAACACCTCTTAAGTTCAAGGCCAAGATCATTGTGCCATGAGCATCACTAGTATTCTACTAGAGTGAGTCAATATGCACTGATCTGACAGGTTTACCATTTTAAAAGTTCATAGACCAAGTATAAGCAGGGGCCACATATCTCTTTGATTTGACTGGAGTGGATTGAACCAGCACTTTGAGCACGCTACTCTATTTTTTAGCATGCTACCCTTGAACAACACCTACCTCCATAGCTTTCTTTAGATTGAGTGTGTGTGTGTGTGTGTGTGTGTGTGTGTGTGTGTGTGTGTGTCTGTGTGTGTGTGTTGGGTGGGGGGATAGGAGGAGCATTTTGTTTTGTAGCTCAGGCTAGTCTTCGACTCACATTCCTCTTGGCCTTAACCGGGAGAGTATGGTACATACTCCACATCAGCTAGCTTTCATGATTTTTATATACTAGAATGTCAACGTTTTTGAGTTTTAGTTTGCTATAAATTTCTATGGAAATGTGTTAACTGTTAACAATAAGTTATGTGCTTATTGGCAGAGACTGGACTGAATCTTGGAGAACTCAATTCAGGGTTTTTTTCTATATGAGGATCATGGAAAGGCACAGTGGGAGACAGATTGGAACGTATGCCTGTTGTATGAGGAACAATACTCATTAAATGCTTGGCTTTAATGGCCACACCCACTCTGATAATAAAGGCAATAGCAATATATAGGTGAGATTTGCTAAGTAGCTGCTTCAAGGCATGTCCCGGACCTGCGGGTTCAGGGTCGCGACCTGTGAATAAAGAATTGGGCGAGAGAGAGACATGGGCCCAGGGAAACATTGCTTGTCGAGGGTCGTTTATTGTAAGGGGGTATCCAAATTTAAAGTAAGCTTCTGGGAGGGTGGGGTGTAGGAAGGAATGCAGTGCAAAGTTACAAAATCTTCTGGGCCAGGCCCAAGGATAGCAGGTGTGGAGTGGGGCGATTATTCAGAAGTCGCGATACACTGAATGTTCTCTTTCTCAAGGTCAGGCTGGATCTTTTGTGGTTGCCAGGCAGAATAATTATCTCAAGTATGCAGACAGCTGTGGCTTTCAGCCAGCAGGGCCTCTCAGCCACTGGGGCAGGTCAGGCAAGGTCCTATGGCTCCTGACAAAGGCAGGCACTGTGATAGGATTTTCCCTTTTATTTTTTATGTCTCTGGTCTTTTAGCTTTGTCGCTGGTGATATGTAGGCTTGGCTAGCAGTTAATATGAGGCTGGTCCTCTGGCCATTAGCAGAACAGGCTGTGATTCTGTCACACTGGGCTTCAGAGTCTCAGCTCTGTCTAGTTAGCCTTCCGTGTTCCCATGGCATCTGAAGACACCATGACTAACTAAACCGTGGTCTTCTAGAAGAGCCTCAGAGCCAAGCATCCTCTCAGGCATGCAAACGGCTTGAGAGACTTCACTGCACCAAAAGGCTAGAAGGTGCTTTGCAGGTGGTGTGTGTGACTGGAATGTCTCAGTAGTGACTCTCTTCAAACGCTTTCTTTTGCACATAAGCAAACACTTTATCGATCCTACTTTGCAAAGGGTTTTCTCTGCTGTCTTGAGGTCTTCAGCATTGGGCAGAGCATCATTATTATCTCATTTGGGTCCCTTCTTTCCCCATGCGATTCCTCTCACATAGTGAACTGTCTCTAAGTGTTTGATGAATGAAGTTGTATTATACTTGGGACTTCTGGAAATGAATTATGTGCAGTGGGCTAGGTTTGGGGGGTGGGGTATCAGGTCAGGCAGTGTTTCATTACATAGCCTAAGCTGGACATCGGTTTTTGTATGAATTACAGGTTGGCCTTGAACTCAGAGTTCTCCTGCTTCAGCTTCCTGAGCACTGGGCTTATATATAGCGTGCTGCACTGTGCCCAGCCATGAGCTCGGTTTAACCAGCACTCACTACCTCAGTTCTCACACATAAGGGTTTCCCCGCTAGCACAGCTTTCTGGCCACGTCTACGGTAACTATTCTTTGAATGAATAAAGAATGAACACACCTTGAGAAGTTGCATTTCGCTTGTTTCTCTTCTGTAATTAGGTTCTGTTCTTGCGCCAGTTATAACAAGACAGCCATAATGTAGACTGTTTTAACTGTTTCTAAGTGTGTGGCATTCGTTATATTCATACAATTTTGTAATCATTGCTTCCCACCATTTATTCCTTAGGACTTTAAGGTCACTCTCCTATCCTGCTGTGTCAGGAAGGACTGTGATCCGAGCTGTGAGCCCATAATACAGGACCCTGTGTATGTTGCATCAGTATTGAGTCCTGGTGGTCATTTCGGGGGTCTTGCAATCTGGGTGACCTGGGCGATCTCGGTATTACATTTGGGGGCTCTCCGGGGTCCCCCAGACCCTCAGGATCCTGAACTGAGGGCCCTACACTGGACAACTGAAATGCTGGCTGGTGCAGAAAGTGATAGCCAGTTCCAGCTCACTGGATTAAAAAGTATCTCAACTCATACACTCACACAGGTAGAGTGAATTATGTCCTGGCCACATGGAAGCATTGCTTTGTTCGTCTTATACTTCAAGCTAAGGCCTAAAAAACTCCTGCTGTGAAAGCAACATATATGGATTTTGAAATGTCTGACATCATCTGTTAAGTCCCATGCCTGAAGAACCTGATGTCAACTCAACATGTAATACTCAATTTGTACAATAAATTATTAACCTGGAAAAAAAAAAGAGTATGAAGGCTGCAAATAAAACACCAAGCCTCCATCTATTATTCCAGTGTTTGTTAATTTATAAAAATTGATTTTATCTGCCTCCCCATTTACCCACCTACTGACCTACTGACCCATCAGTTTGTGGGTCAATCTGTTTATCATTCATCTTAGGGTCTGGTGTAAGCTAAGGAGCCTCTCGTCTTTAACCAGTTTATTAAGTGGAAAACTAGTATTCCTTGATTTAAATATTTGGGATGTATTAACCTTTAAAAACCACTAGTCGATGACTAAATGCTTTTGTGTTCTTTGCCTAGTGGAACGAAACCGTGGAGCTTTTTCGTGCCAGGATGCCATCGCGAAAGCATCGCTGTCGCTTCAAGACTTACGAGCATTGCTTCACAGCGGCTGACGCTGTGGACTGGCTACATGAACTTCTGAGGAACAGTCAGAACTTTGGGCCCGAGGTAACTCGCAAGCAAACAGTCCAGCTGTTAGGAAAATTCCTGAAGAATCATGTTATTGAAGACATCAAGGGAAAATGGGGCCAGGAGGATTTTGAGGACAACCGTCACCTCTACAGGTAATGGCAGCGTGTTTAATTCTGAAGACAGAATAGGGAGAGAGTGAGTGCATCTGGCCAGCATCTGGAAACTTCCTGAAGTGAAAGAATTTACTGTGCCCACTGAAGCGATGCTTCTATTTGCAGTATGTTAAGTGCCTAGCTGGATGGGCTGTTAAAATAAAACCAATTACAGTTTGTCCTGCTCTGTCAGAGCACCACAGAGCAGGCTGTTGTTGCAATGATTTTCCAGTGGGGAAAATTTTCCATCCTTCTGCTTGCTCGGGAGGGAGGGTGCAGTAACTTAGTACTTCTGGAGTGGCGAAACAGTACTGGGTTTATAGTAACTTAGTTCTTCTAGAGTATTAGAAAGAGTGAAACAGTACTGGGTTTATAGTAACTTAGTTCTTCTAGAGTACCTGAAGGCTGAAACAGTAGTGAGTTTATATTAACTTAGTTCTTCCAGAGTATCTGAAGGGTGGAACTAGCTCCCGGTTTAGCTTTGCTGAGCACCAAGGACTGCAGTACTCAGGCAGAGTGTCTGGTCTTGGAACAGCTCAGGGAGCATGTGTGGGGTCATGTTAGATGTCCCTGACATCTCTAACTGAGCCTGACACTGCAAGCCTGCTTTTCTCTGTAGGATTTGCTGACGATATTTGATGATGTGGACATTTACCTCCAGCTAATCTGAGGGAAGATGGAGATCTCTCTCCTTCTAGCACTTTCTCACTGAACTTGAGGGTGTTTGATTGCTGGAGGCACGAGGCTGACTTGAGATCAGGTGATGGAAGAAGGTAAAGAAGAATGGAGTCACACTCGTCCAGGGAGGAGCCGTTTCACTGTCTGCTGAAGCCTGTCAGTGTCAAGGACAATAGCGAGGCCAGACTCTTCTTAGTGCTTCCTTTCCTTTATTCTAATAGAAAAACAAGGATGTGATTGCAGCACATCTGATACGTGTGGTGCCCTGAGGTGCATGGCTTTGAGCTGCTCTCTTACCCATGAACTATCCCTTTGTTTCTGTCTTAGACTAGCTTCTGTGCACAGCAGAGCAGGGTGAGGGTGGCCATAGGCATGTAAGGCTAAAGACGGATTCCCTCGTGTGTTTCCTGCCTGGCCTCCTTATGTACCGCCCTCAGAAGCCTCCAGTGCCTGGTGTCAGGATTGTCATCTGAGCAGTCAGTTGTCTCCATTTGGCAGTTATTTGCTGCTGTAACTTTTAATTAGGGTCTTGGAAGGACTGGGCGTATCCCGAGGCCTGGCTGCTTCGTGGGATTGAATCTCATCCTGGCCCCACGTGCCAAACTGCCTTGGGGCTTCTTACGTGGTTACCGTCTGGGAGCTTCCTTGCTGGTACTCATCAAGATATAGCTAGAATCCTTCTGAACGGCTTCTCTGCATGAGATACAGTCTTTCCTAGTGTGACCTTAAATAGGGCACCCCTCCCATTGAGTCCCCCAAGGCTCCAGAATCCTCAGGAGGACACCCAAGGAGTGTGTTCTCGGACCTGACCACTGAACACCAATTACTAGAATAATTCATTTCAGTATTAACACTTAATCATGCATCCCCTTTGAGATAAGAACTCATAAGACAGATGCTGTTTCCTTATTCAGGATGCACCAAGTATTAGTTCCAGGAACTTCGCATGTATCTAAAAATCGGCATATATTAAAGTTTCTTATGTAAAATACTGCATTTCCATATAACCTACACCCCCCCTGTACTTTAAATCCCCTCTAGATTGCTTATAATACCTAATATAAGTACTCCATAAATAGTTGCAGTGCATTGTTATGAAATAATGGCTGAAGGTACATATATTCCACACAGAGCACGAACAGGGTGTGAGGGGCAGTAAGATGTGAGGCAAATGTGCTGAAGAGAGACTGAGGATGTGTGAGGTGGTGGGCAACAGCAGTAACTTTTCACTCATGTGCTCAGAATGCTATATGCTACATGGTGAATTCAAGTTCTGCTCTTTGGACTTTCTGGAAACAATTTTTTTTTTTTTTTTTTTTTTTTAATTTTCGAGATGGGGTTCTTGTTTTGTTGTCGGAGCTGGCCTTGAACTCCTGGGTTCAGAAATGATTCTCTGTGGCAGTGTCCTGAAGAGATGGGGCTAGACGGGGGGAGGGGGGTGGGGTGGGGGATGGGTGGGGGGGCACTGCACCTCGC
The DNA here is from genome assembly GCF_903995435.1 of Acomys russatus. Taxonomy (NCBI): domain Eukaryota; kingdom Metazoa; phylum Chordata; class Mammalia; order Rodentia; family Muridae; genus Acomys; species Acomys russatus. The sequence goes on along the minus strand of NC_067166.1, from coordinate 10,717,707 downwards.
TGGAAGGTTTTTCTTCGCATACCTTTGGGCCATGCTTGGGCGAATCTGAAGGCAGAGCTCATGGCTATAGAAGGCTGATTCTAAGGAGAGTACCCTAATTATATGATTGTTTCCCTTGTTCCTTAGTTTGGGTGGCAGAGTGCTTATGAGGCATAAGCAGGACAGCTTTTTGTTATGTAGTACCTGAACGCTGTCACTTTTTTTTATTCCCTGCATGGGAATTCCATAAATTAACTACCGACTTTGGCAAGTTATCTAGATTAGTCTTGGATGGAGTCTATTTAACGTGTAAATCATTGGCAAGGGTGTCCGTGACTTGCATTGAGAGCTAGCTAATGAGCGTACAGCAGCATTCCATCCTAGTGGTCTGGGGAGAGCTGCCCTCGCTCTTCTGTCTGGTGACAGCTCCTTTCCTCCAGTGAGGGGCACTAACGCCAAGTTCTCACAGAAGCTGAGGAGGAGAGAATGAGCCAAGGCACATTGGATTTGAAATGGATGGTGAGCCGGTGGTGGTGGAATTGAGGACATACTTCAGAAGATTGAGATTTATGGAAAGGAGTCCTTTGTAAGTAGTCTAGAAAGTGCTGGAAAGGACAAGGGGAGGAGTTCTTGTTAGAAAGAAAGAAGCAGCCATTCCACAGCATGTCTGGTGTTGCAAACTCAGTATGTAATTTGTCGTTTAACTCAACTCCTCACTATGGAGGGGTAGTATTCTCCTAATTGTTTGGGTTGTTTTCTCTTTCTTTGGAGAGAGAATCATATGCCAGGCTGGGTCAGTTTCCACAAGGTGAGGTTGACATACCTTAACAGATATGTTAGTGGTGAATAAACACAGAGACTCATGAGGAACTTTTGGTATGGCCGGCACGTTTGTAGTCACATAGTTCTTCTGATGCATAGTAACTGCTATGTGCCTTCTTTAAGAAAGTCTTCTCAAATGAAGGAGGGGTGGGCAGCAGTCAATCTAAAGGCTCATCTAAACACAGCGAGGGGGTATCCCGAGTCTGTGCATTTAGAGAAAGTTACATGAGTGCAAATGCTCATTCTCTTTTGTCTTTTTTGGTTTGTTTTGTTGTGTTTGTAGTGATGGAGACCAAACCCAGGGTCTTGTATGACCTTTGAACTCTATGTCTGGGACCCGACTATGTGTTTTCAAGAGAGAAATTACATATATGTATTGGGGAATTTTATACGTGGTGAGGAATGAAGTCCTCATTTTGCACTTTTTAAAGGGAGAACTGCTTGGCTGCTCGTAGATTTTTAGCACGATTGCCCTGAGTCTGGCTGACTCTTGACTTGCTCCCCTAACTGGTGGGTAGCAATAAGTAGGATTCCAAGGGCTGGGCGTGGTGGGGCACACCTTTAATCCCAGCACTTGGGAGGCAGAGGCAGGCAGATTGCTGTGAATTAGAGGCTAGTCTGGTCTACAAAGCAAGTCCAGGACAGCCAAGGCTACACAGAGAGACCCTGTCTCAAAAACAAAAAACAAACAAACAAACAAACAAACAAAAGGATTCCAAGCTTTAATTTTTTTTATTATTTATTTTCCTAAGCCACTTTTTAAGACCTCATTTCTTTTTTAATTGAAAATACTTTTCACACACAATATTTTTATCATGTTTCCCTCTCCCTCAATTCCTTTCAGATCCTTCCCACCACCCTACTCACCCAAGTTTATGTTCTTTCTCTCTTAAAAACACAACAAAAAAACTCAAATAAGAAAATAAATACCCCCAACAGAAATCAAAAGTAGTAAAAGTATTAAGTAAAAGATCAGTAAGACAAAAAACAAAAAACAAAAACAAAAGCCCCAGCAAAGCAGAATGAGACAAAACTAAAATATTACAATGAGTTTATTTTGTGTTGGCCAACTACTCCTGTGTATGGCACCTGCCCTGAAGTTAATACGCCTCATGAGACTCCATTGGAGAAAACTCAGTTTTGCTTTGCTAATGAGTATCAGCTTCTTGATTATGGGTGGAAGTCCCTGTCTTCTTCCCCTGTCAGTGTTGAGACCCTTTCTGGCTTGAACCTGTACAGGCCCTGTGCCTGCTTCTATAGTCTCTTTGAGTTCATGTGTGGGCCGGCAGCATATCAAGACCCAGGTGGAGTGGATGGAAACATGGTTTTGTTTTGATCCTAAGTGTGGGATAGGTATTGGATATACCTATGTTTTTGTTTTGATCCCCGGTGTGGGATGGGGAACAGACTTGTGAGAGAACAGGTAATGTTTATCCACTTAGAAGTCGAACCATCTTGTTGGTGGGGCTTAGTTTTTGCCAGATAAAAAACATCCTAGCATAGACTCTGAGCCCAAAACAAGAGACGGGGGCTTTTTGAGATCTTGGTATTATTTGGCTGTTCATCACTTTAATTTGAGATGTTCCTAGAGAGACTACTCCAGAGAACGCTTCGGGGCTCTGGGTTCCGGCTGCTGTTTCAGGTTCCAGCAGCAACTTTGGTGGAATTGCTGGTCTGCTGAAATCCTGCTGAGTATGCCAGGGGAATCGCTCCCAGGAACTGAGGCCAGAAAGGTCTACTTCCGTTCCCATAAAACTCCTCTCTCTCCTATGTAGGGTGGGTGGGTTGGAAGGGAGGTGTAAGCATTTAAAGACCCCCAAATAAAGTAGGCTTGGAAAAAGTGAAGCCAACACCAAGGCTCAAAATGAAAATGAGTTTTATATTCCAAATCTTTTTTTTTTTTTTTCCATATGGGATGCTTTACCAGAGAATGTCTGTATAAATATTCTTTGATCAAGAAAACTCTGAACTCTGAATCACTTCTTGTCTGGAGCACTTTGGATGAGGGTGATGTTAAATTGGAGAAGGTGGGGCAAAATAGAAGTTCAGAACCAAATAGATACAGTCAGTTGATAGAAAATGACTAGTCTTGTCAGTAAATGATTTGGCAGTGCTGGGCACTGAGCCCAAAGCTTTGTGCATGTTAGGAAGGTACTCTACCACAAGCTACACAGTTCCACCCATACCGAATGATTGTTCAACATTTGGCTATCCAGCTGCGTATGTGCAAAAATAATTCACAATGAGTCTCAAGCTATACCTCACAAACAATGCAAAAGTTAATCCAAAGTGGATCATTGATTTAAATATAAGACCATATCATTACATCTTGAAGTTAGGCAGAGTTTTTAAGATGGGACACCAAAGGCACCTGTCACCAAAGAGATGACAGATGTCAAAATGAAAAAAAAAAAGTTGTGTGACACCATTAAGAGCATGGAAAGAGGGCTGAGTTGGCTTGGCAGCTAAGAGCACTTGCTGCTATTGCAGAGGACGCAGGTTCCTTCCCTAGTGCCCACAAGGCAGCTCCTAACTGTAACTCCAGGTCTAGGGATCTGAAGCCCCCTTCTGACCTCCGGGCACACACGGTGCACAGACATGCGACCAAAACCACTCTACACATTCAAAGCAAAACAAAGCACTGACAGAAAGAGAGAGAAGACAAACAACAAACAACAGGCAGAGATAGCTGCAAACACATACGTGACAGTGGGCTGGTACCAACAACACAGAAGAACTTTTGACCTTAACAGTGAAACAGCAACAATTCAAAGAATGAGCAAGAGGTCGGAACAGATGCTTCGAAATATACAGATAGCAGATGAGCCCTTATAAAGATGTTTAACATAGTAAACCTCACAGAGATGCAAAGTAAAGTGATGCTACTTACTGTTAAAATGGCTAAAATGAAAGTACCAACAATGCCAAGTGCCACGGAGAGGCAAAGGTTGAAACCTCTTCTCTCACTGGCAGGAATCCTAGGTTGGTATTCCCGTTGGAATACCTAGGTTGGAAACCCTGTTGAAAGTTTCATATAGAGTTAATAAATATAGGTGATCTCAGTCAACATTCCTATTGGATGTTTCCCCTAGAACAATGAAACTTTAGTGTGCGAATGGAAAATTTTTGAGTGTTTTTAGTGGCTCTATTAATAATTGTCAGTAACTGGAAACAACCTAAATGTCCCATGGTTGGATGAACGTCCACAATTCATCTATAAAATTGAACACTGTCAGGTTGGGGAAGGGTGGGGAAGAACAATGAGAGAAAGAAAGAGTGTTTGGAGAACAATGAAACTGTTGTTTCTTGGAGTGGGCACTACACATGTGAGTGTGTTAAAATTGATAGGGTTTTATTACCTACCCACCCACCGCCAATCAGCTTTCCTGTAGGCCAGTATGTGTAGACTTTAAAAATCTTATGTGAATCTCTGGTGCTAGAAACTTGAGCAGATGTTTTAAGATGTGTGATCTCTTAGTCATTTTTTGTGACCCCCGTGGAACTTTGTTGAATCATTATTTTGTAGTCTTTGGAAGGGACTTGTTTTTATGTGTGAACTCTTTACTCCCTCTAGTGGTCATCCTTTTTAAAGTAGGAAAACACAAGCTGTATATATGATTGTAGTTTTCTTTCTCCCCTAGTTTCACCAAGTCCACAATGATCAATTTTTCAGGCGCTAGGTATAAATGCCCGAGGTACTAAGATCAACCAAGGGTGGGGACTGGAGGCTCAAAGACCTATTTTTCATTTCTTAAGTGAATAGAGGGAAAATATCCAAAATCTAGTTGGTCAGTTGAATCTGGAGGCATACAGGGAAGTGGAAGGTATGCTTTTTCTTCTTAAGAAATTGGTACAAATCTTTTGGTTTTGGCAACACTAATTTAAAAAAAAAAAAAAGAACAATTCATTAGATTATTTTGTGTCTGCTGATTTTTTTTTTTTGGAATGTATTTTTGTCTTAAGTTGACCCACTAATACATGTTTGCTGGATATGGTGTGGCATCAGTGCACCGTGTTTATGACCAGATTCCATCCACTGGCACTTGTATCACCTCACACATGTTTCATTTAAAATTCCTTCTACCTGTGTGGAAATATTCCTTGATTTTGTTACCTATAGTTAACTCTCTTGTGCTTTAGATTGTTACAGGTGGCTCCTCCTATCCAACTGCAGCACTGAGCATGTAGGAATTAGAGAGACACCCCTCATCCCCCCAATCCCCACCCCCACCCCCACCTCTACCCCCCCATCCCCCACACCCACCCCGTAAACAGCCAGATAGGGAGCAGGCCATGGCTAGATAACACAGACGCAGGCTTCTTTCTTCACACTCCCACCCCCACTTGAGACAAAAGCCTGGCAGCTTTAAACAAAGGCCTAATAAAGCCTTTTGTCTCTCATCAGCAGGCCTGTTGCTGCTGGACTGGCTCAGCAAGTTCAAAGCTGGAGCAGGACTTGTTATATAAAGTTGTGGGTGAATCAACCTTCGCATTTCTCCTGAAAGGACCAGTCCTAAATCAGGAGATGAAAACTCTTCTCTTAAAAAAATAACCCAGCCCTGGGAAGAGACCGGATATTTTGCTTCCTCATTTCCCCCTCTGCTTTGCACCGGGTCTTTTCCTCTGTGTTTCTGGTGCATGTGAGTGTTTCCATGCAATTTGTTCTTTGACAGTTTCTTCTATGTACATGGTTTATTATTTCTCTAATGCTTCTCTCTTCCCTTCTTCCCAGCCCCTGACAACCTCCCGCCCGCCCCCTTCCTTCCTATGAGCTCCTTCCTTACAGTCACGTCTTCATTTTGCTTTGTGACCCATTGAATGTGCCCGGAAGCCTCTGTGTGGCCATGGGTGTGAAACTATCCCCTAGTGCCCACTTTGGCTAACTGGTGGTTATAGAGGGAAGCTGGGACTGTTCTTCCTTCAGAATCTGTAACCAAAAGCTCAGCAGGAAGTGCTAGGGCTCCAGAAACTCCTCCCTGGTCCACGGGTGACTGTCGCCAGGCCCAACCTTGGGCAGGCCTCAGTGTAGGCAGCTGTAGCTGCTGCGCCATCATGAGTGCAGTGGCGCGGCCTTTCTTATGTCTGGGTTCCTGCATTCCTTCCTTTGTATCCGCTGAGCCTTAGACTGGATGGTATACATGTCCTGTTGAGGACTGAAGACTCAGCCACTACTCATCCACTGGAGCAGCCATGAGTCACTGAGTTCACTTCTGTTCATGGAAAAGAGAAAAAAAATCTCATTAATGCTCAAAGAAGGCACTAGAAGATGCAAGACCTCCCATGCCAGTAGTTGGTAGAGCTAATGCTGTGAAAATGACCATCGTACCAAAACCACTTAGAGACCCAGCACAACCCTGGTTAAAATCTTTGCTGTTCTTCAGAGAAAGAGAAAAACAACCTTAAAGGTCACGAGAAACAGAAGAGCTTGGGGAGCAGCGTCAATCATGAGCGAAAGGAGTGCTGGGCTGTTACCGCATGTGCTCTCCTGCTGCGCTGCAGAGCCGGGGTAAACAGGGCGCCCAAGCCAACTGTTTAGCAACATACGAAACACTAGATTTCATTATGACATTTTTTGAACAGTTTTTTTTTTTAAAATCCCTTCTACCCGTTCTTTCCCATTTTCTTCCTCCTTTGCATCCTCCCACCCCAGGCCTCCTCCCACTCTCATGTCACGTGTGTCCTTTGCCTACCCTACCCTTCTTCGTCAGCACCCCACCTCTTCTTTCTGATCTGCTACCTAATTTCACAGTCTATACCCACTCTCGTACACCTTATTTACAGGCATGCAAACAATTAAAGTTAGGATCCACATATAAGAGAGAACATGTGATTGGTTTTTATCTTTCTAAACCCTGGTCACCTCATTTACTATAATTCTTTCCGGATCCTTCACTCTTTATTGCAGATTTCATTTTTCTGTGTGGCTGAATACATCCCATTGTGTATAAGAGCCAGATCCTCATTGGTCATCCATCTGCTGATGGACATATGTGCTGGTTTTTATTTCCTTGCTCTTGTAAATAATGCAGCAGTAGGTACGGATGTAAAGATTTCCTGGTGGTAGCATACAGAGGCTTCTGGGCATGTGCCTCGGGGTGATATAGCTGAGTCATATGGTAATTGTAGTTCCAAGTTTTTGAGAAATGTTCATAGCGACTTCCATTATGGCTGTAGCAGTCAATTAGATCTTTAAGGCTCTTTGGTACCATGTTATGCTATGAAGCCAGGTTGGTCTCAAACTTGCTACACATAGCATAATGCTGGGCTTGAACTCAGAGTCCTTTTGCCTCCGAGTGTTGGGATTACAGGTATGTGCTCCCAGCCTCCTTTAAGGGCCTTTTAAAATTATTCTAAATATTGAGTATCACACTTACCATACCATGGCAGGAAAGAAAATGTAACATGATTCCTTCTCTTCCTGCTTTGCACCGAAGAAGATAAATAGGCAAATCAAAGCATATTTAATTAATTACCTACAGGAATCCATAGCAAATAATAGGATAAATATAATAAACATATTTATATTTATATATAAATATATGCCCATATATCACACACATGCTTACACACATACACACATGTATGCATATGCATGTAAACATGTATATATGTGCACACACGCAATACACATGTATGTATGTGCATACGTGTATGAATATATATGTATATGCACGTATGTATGTATATACACATACATACACACACATGTACACACACACACATGAATTCCTATACTGGCAGTCCATGGAGTGACTCATCTGTTTTGCTTGGTCTGCATAGTAATTTTAGTTGTTGTTTTGTAAGTCTTACTATCTTCATGTTTTCTATTTTCTGTATGGTAATGCTTCCATGTTGTTCAGATTTTCCAAAATACAGAAGATACATACAATAAAGAGCCATCTTCCTGTCTCTTTCCTTTGGTCAAGCAGTTCCATTCCCCAGTGACACCGAATGTTACTAGTTGTAGTCATGCCTTAAAAAATCATGCCACTGTCAAAAATGGGGCACCAGAATTTGTGTGACAGTCAGTCCCCACTCTCCACTCAACTGTGGAGAATGTCCTGTCCATCGGCTAGATCTGGGTAGAGGTTTGAAGTTTACTGCCCGTATTGTCCTTGGCTGGTGCCATAATTTGAGCAGGACCCCTGGGCCCAGATCCGCCTGCTATAATGTACTTCTGTAGGTTTCTAGGATCCTCTGGATCCTTCTATTTCCTCGTTCTCCCATGCTTCTCTTACGGAGGCCTGGTGGCACTCAGAGGAAGGATAGCAGGCTACCAAGAAGAGACTTGATACCCTGTGAGCATATACAGGGGGAGGAGGTCCCCCTCAGTCACAGACATAGGGGAGGGGAGTAAGGGGAAAATGGGAGGGAGGGAGGAATAGGAGGATACAAGGGATGGGATAACCATTGAGATGTAATATGGATAAATTAATATAATATTTTTAAAAAAGTCATGCCGCTGCCAGCCAGCTGTGGTGGTGTGCCGATAGTTCCAGGTCCTTGAAAGGCAGGAGGATCACTTGGATCCAGATGTTCAAGATCAGCTTGGGCAACATAGTGTGAGACCTATATTAAGACAGAACAATTAGGAGCTTAAAAGGTTCTGATGGCACACACTCCAGTGGGCACACTCTCTGGTTTCCCTGATGATTGTGTTATCTGCTTAGCCCAGGTAGGAGCTATGTCTGTGACCCTGCCAGTGTAGAGGGAATTGCTTCAGGACCTGGTGATGGAGAGAGGAGGAGGATTGCTTCAGTAGGGCGGCCCTGTGGTGGGCAGGATCTGGATAGGAAGAGGTGGGAGGCAAGAGGGTATCCCTGGTGACCTCGACGGAAGAACAAGGCTGCTGGTCAGAAACACACTAGCCTGTAAGCTTTAATGTGACAAGTGGGAGGAGACAAACATGGCTAGTCTTAGGATGCCAAAGCGCTGAATTATTACATTTATAGCTATGGAATAGACTTTAGATTTATTTTGTTTTATGTGTATGAGGGTTTTGCTAGCATGTATGTACATGTAAGTGCCCCAGGTGTCAGAGTCCCTGAAACTGGAACTACAAACGGCATGTAGGTGTTGAGAACAGAACCTGGGTCCTGTGCAGGAGAGACAAGTGCTCTAAGCCCCGGGGTCATTCCGCCATCCTTTAGTGTAGACTTTTCCTTGTGAAAAAGCAGCCCATGTGAAGCCTGTGTTCTAAAGTGGTCATTTCGTAACAGTAGTGCATAGGCGGTAAGGCAGCGGGGCTGCTGGGGACACTGGGTGACAGTGACAGTAGGGACGGTAGAGCTTCGTACTCCCGCTTCCTCACAGGCTAGCTAAGCTCTTTAAAAAAGATTGTGTGCCTCTGTGTGTGTGTGCATGTGTGTGCCTGTATTTGTGTGTGCGTGTATGTGCCTGTGTGTGTGTGTATGTGTGTGCATGTGTGTGTGCATGTGTCTGTGTGCCTGTGTGTGCCTGTGTGTATGTGTGTGTGTGCCTGTGTGTGTTGTGTATGTGTGTGTGTGCACATGCCTGTCTACATATTGCTGTGTGTGTGTAGGTCAGAGGACAACTTGCAGGAGTTGTTTCTCTCCTCCCAGCATGTGGGTCATTGATTTTTGAGCTCAGGTGGTCAAGCTTAGAGGCCTTTACCGCATGAGCCATTTTATTTAGAATTTTTATTAGTGTTTAACATTTCCATATTGAGGCTTGGACTATAATCTTAGTCTTTTTAAAGCCAGTTAACAACCCATAATACTTTCAGTTCTTCATACTGGGTATTTGTGATATCTTTGTACCTAGTTAGTGTCTCAAGGAGGATGGGGCCTTGAGAAGTTAGTACACGTCTCAGGGGCTCTCTGCCTCTCTGTCGCATACCTCACAAGGGTCACTAATAAGCAGCCACGTCGGAGTTTTGGAATATTGGTGAAAATTCTATACATATATATGCTTGTATTTATATGGGACCTTTAGCCTTTTTTGTTGGCCAATCATCCTAAACTTTTCTGTTTGTGGGAGCTTCTGTTTGTGTGGTTCTTGGTGGGAAGGAAGGCCATTCGAGTGATGGAAGCCACCCTCCGCCTCCCTACTAACACATGGCCCGATCCTGGCTCTTTAGGTGGCCCTGCCCAGGACTGACTCTTCATGCAAAGGAAGGGACAGTGTGCAGCTTCTTGTGACCGAAGTCGGATCCTGTAAGAACAACGAGAAGCAAACAGAGTCGCATCCCAGTGCTGGCGTGGGGACCAGCCTGTTCCTAGGGTGTGGTCTCACCAGTGGTTCTGGCCCTGTGTGGGGCGTGGGGCCTGGCCTTCTGCTTTTGTCTCGGCTTCATCTCTTTTCATCCTGTTCTCTAGCTCTCTCTCTACTGATTTTGTGACTCTGGTATTTTCTGATTCCTTTCTCGTTAACTTTGCCAGGATTGGTGTCTGTTGTTTACAGCTGCAAGAACCCATACTGATGGTACAGGCGGTGACTACCGAGAGTGTGAAGCTGGGACAGCTTTGCAGGCCTAGAAAATTGTGTGTGAACTGTCTGAAAGCAAAGCGGTGACTCGGCTGTTGTGTGACATTCCAAGGCGGAAGGGATCTTTGGAGTTCCCTGTAAGCCTGCAGGCACCAGGCTGGTGGGGCAGGGGTTGGGGGGGGTGGGGGTAGGGGGAGATTTTAAAGACAGGAGCTTTGCCAGTTGAACCCTGGTCTGAGATGTCTACACATGCACATATATGTGGAGCTATAAGTCAGCCTGCATCTGAGGTTGGAGGCCAGCACCGCCATCTTCCGATGTGAAGGTTGCCCTGGAGCTGGTAGGCATGCCAACAGGATGTTGAAATATGCTGTTCTGATTCAAACCAGGTGCATCCTGATTGCTGACACAGTTTTGTAACATTCCTTCTAAGGTGTGTTGGGGATTAATTCATGCTAATTTCCAACCCATGAGTTGCTTCTCTGTCCTGACCCTGAAATGTTTCTGTGTTTCCCACTCGGCCACGTTTCTTTATCCATTCCCTCTGTATATATCACTTTTATGCATTTGACCACTACTCGTATGTCCTTGAAGTTTTACTATTTGCTTTGATCCTTAGCTCTGTTTCTCTGTGAATTCTCCCTGCATGTTTTTAGCTCCAGTAGAGGGTGGAGCCTGACTTCTGCGGTCTCCTGCCCTGCCCATTTTGCACAGCAGAGAAAGCTCTTTTGACCCGGGAGGGTGGGCGGGGGGAAGGTTGCACAGGAGTCCGCCACAGATGTTACACAGAAGCAAACAGAGGCATGTGGGCGTTAGTTAGTCCTTCTCTGTCCATCCTAAATGATGGCTCCCTGACAACAGTGGATGTCTGCTCTGAGATTCAGGTTGTAGCATGCGGTTTAGTGAGGTTGCTGAGAGGGGGAAAAAGGCCCACCATTTTGAGTGTGTGGAGTTGGCAAGCTTGTAAACTAGAAATGGAAGACGCCCGGCAGATGTGTCATGTGCGCCTCAGGAAACACAGGAGACAGAAGCATATTCATGCCCCTCATGTCAGCCTCTTACCAATTGCTTGATTGAAACTTATGTTCTCATATGAGGGGGAAGTATTGTGTGTGTGTGTAAAACTTGAAAAAACTGTAAGCCTAAGTTTTGAGCTATTTTTTAAAGTTATAGCTTTATTTACTTATGCAATGGCGGGGGTGTGCCCCAGTGTATGTGTGGAGGTCAGCTTATGAGAATGGGCTCTGTCCTTCCATCGTGTGGGACCTTGGGACCAATCTCAGGCTATCTGGCTTTAATTGCTGAGCCATCTTGCTGGCCTGGTTCTGACTTGTTAGAGTTTTGTGTTGGGGCAGGTGTCTCTGTTAATTAGATCCCTACACATGCTGCTTTGCTGTATTTTCCACCAAGGGCACACCTCTCCGTAGTGCTGCTCCCTGTAAGCCTGGATCTCCTGTTCTGGAACCTCTGATGGGTCATGGCTTCAGGGCTGTAGAAAGCTTAGCTCTGCTTGCGTCCCTCAGGGCCCCATTTGTTTCCAAGGTTGAACCTTTATCAGTAGCAGGTGGTACCCCTTGAGGAAGCCAATAAATAAGTTGGGGGTCATTACCCAGGGAGTGGTGGAAGATAAGGGTGCGGGAGAACTTTCTTTTTATCTAGGTGTCTCCATAACGGAAGAGAATACCTAGTGCATGTTGAGACAAAGACTCCAAAGTTTAGTCTGAAAAGACTGGGTTCCCGTCCTTCCTCTAAGCAAGCAGCTCTCACCCACCTCCATTCCTAGGAATGAGGGCTGTAGCTTTTCCACAGTTACATGTGAGTAGTAATGGAGTACACTGTGGGCCCAGTGACAGGAGAGCTGTCACAGAGGCTTTGGAGTGTGGCAGGACTAGCCTCTAATCCGAGCTATTTGCAATTTTCCACTGTGCATTGTAAGCAAATAGCTTACAGCCTTCGATCCTCCGAGGCTTCATCTACAAACTAGGAATGCCAACATCGTGGACTTGGCCCGCATTTAGAGGTAGGTATTTAACCATGCTCCTGTAACTTATAATGTCCAAACCGAATATGCCTGTGGTTGGCACTACAGTGGGACCAAGGTTGGTCTGTCTGTCCTTTGTCCTCATGCTGTCTGTGTGACTTCTGGTCAATGATGTTACATCTGTCCTTCCTCTACACCAGGGCTCAGCAGCTTTGATTTACACGTAGCCAGAGAGTAGAGAGTGGGTCGTGAAGGCTCTCTTGGCACAGCCCCACACTCCTGCTTTCTGGCAAAAGCAACTATAAGAAGTATGTCGCGTACGCCAGTAAGATTTCTATAAAGCAAATGATGGGCTTTGACCTGCAGGCTACAGTTGTCAGGCCCTAAGATTGACCCAGCTGTGCCTCGTATGTAGCAGGTACGTCTATTCCTTGCATCCATGTGATGTCATTGTATATGAAGGAGTGTAAACGTGGGATTTGTTGGGACTTTGGAGTAGAGACGGAGGTGGCGGGGTAGTAATAAGTATGTACGATCTGCTGTGCTGTAGGTAGGGAGGACCTTGAGGGATCGGTGGAAAGGGAACGGGGGTTAGTAGACCCAGCCTGCACACTGTGATGCAGGTCTGACCTGAGAGGATTGCAGGAACTCAGGACCAGTTGCCTCCTGGACTCATGCAGAGTTCCCAAGCAAAGACTGCTGCTGGGGCCCTGTGTCCTCTGGAAGGAAGGAGTTGGCTGTGACTCTGTGTGCTCCGGGACGGGTTAGAAGTATTTTATCAGGAAAGCAGGGTACAGCAGTGGGAGCTGTTGGCCTGAAGAGAGAGATGAGCTGGAACCTCTGTGGCCAACAGAACCACTTTCCACTCATGTTTGTGGTACAGCCTTCCTAAGTGGAGACCAAGAAGATGGAAACTGCCAGGAAGACCACTGCTCCTGTCCCCACAGCCAATCTTCTGGTGGCAGCTGGTGCTTGTCCCCTGCCTCCTTCCCTACTGAGTTCTCACATCCTCTGTCAATCACCTTGCAGGCGCAGAGTGCTGTGTCTGCAGAGTGACCCACCAGTTTATTCCTGTCCGTCTGGACCTTCTGTCATCACGTACTTCTCAGACTAGTAGTTTTGCACTGGCCAAGGGATGCCATGCTGACCCTGGCTGCTATGGCTCTTCCTCCTGTGTCCCCTGTGCAAGCACAGTTGTCCTTCCCTCGCAGCAGGTGCTCTTACCTGTGCCATGGTAGTAGTTGTTCTCATCCTCTGTCCTCTGGCCACAAAGAGGACTCCAGAGTGCTCCCACGAGGTCCCTAGCAAGAGTTTATCCCTCTGGGGACAGGAATCCTACTTGCAGAATCCAGAATGGTGGTGACAGGAAGCCCAGGGAGTTCCCAGGCGGTTGCTAGGTACTAGGAGGGGTGGTGAGCAGGGTTACTTTTTTCCCCATCCTTTGAGTTTATGTGTGTGTGTGTGTGTGTGTGTGTGTGTGTGTGTGTGTGTGTGTGTGTGTGTGTGTGTATATATATATATATATAATTATATATGCATAATATATATGTATATAATTTACTATGTTTACATTATTCTTTCTGCATGTATGTCTACAGGCCAGAAAAGGGCGCCAGATCTCACTATAGATGGTTCTGAGCCACCATGTGGTTGCTGGGAATTGAACTCACGACCTCTGGAAGAGCAGCCAGTGAGCCTCTCTTCAGCCTGCAGCCCTTGGTTTGTGATACATTTGCATTCTTCTTAGGGGAAGCCAGCCCCATAGTGATGCATTAATTCCTGGGCAGTTCCACCGCTATAGGCTCCGCTGGTGTGTCTCCAGTGCAGTGCTGGCCTGATCAGTGTGGCTTTGTGACAGTCCTGGAGATCAGCTTCCTGTAACTTCTTCATCTTTGCTCTTTTTCAAATGGTTTCTGATTCTGGGCCATTTGCCTTTTCACATTTGTTCTAGAACAGTTCCTCCTGGGGTTTTGAATGGAATTTCATGGGATCAGTAGATGAATTTGGAATTTAACATCTTAGCAGAATCAAGTGTTCTGAGTCATAAACAGAGTACAGAACTTTCTGTCTATTTTTCTGCAGCGGTACGTAGTTTTGTTATTTTGATCATGAACATGTTTCTTTAGATTTTAAGTTGTTCATGTTTTTGATGCTATTAATATTCTTGACACGTTTTCAAGCAGTTTTGTGAAATATAATTTTTTAGCAAACTTTCAATATTTAGGTGGTATTATCCACATGCACCATATATACATGTATGTTCACACACATATATACCACACCAATAACAATGATGAGGGGCTTTATAGATCACAGTAAAACCCTTAGACTTGTTGGAGGTTTGTCTAACTCATGGGTTTCTGGGAACCAGCAGCCATGGGGAGTCCAGAGCTCCTGGCAGTTGATACCTGGCAGGGCTTTGCTGTTGCTGAGTTCGTTAGTATAAAGGCCTTAGGTTCCTGGGCAGACACAGGTTGGCTGAAGCTGCTGGTGGTGAAAATTTCTGCTGATAACCAAGGAAGAATTTTCAGCATATCCAATGGAAGAGAGCTTGAGATACTGTGAGAACTCCATTACAGACCAGCCAAGTCTACAAAGATTTATTGAAGATTTTATTTTTTACTTGTGTGTGTGTGTGTGTGTGTGTGTGTGTGTGTGTGTGTGTAGTGTAGAGTAGAGGCCAGAAGAGGGGGTGGGATCTCTTGAAACTGGTGGCTGTGAGCTGCTTACTGTAGCTGCTGGGAGCTGAACTCTGGGGTTCCAGAAGAGCAGCAGCTGCCTCTAACCACTGAACCATCTTGCTAGCCCTCCAAGATTTTCCTTATGACTTAAGATAGTCTGTAGTGCTTTGGATTAAACAGTAATTTTAACTTTTATAGTAAATCCACAGAGGAATAGTAGTGGTGGCGCATGCCTTGTTGTAAAGGCTTTTCCAGCCATTATTTGGTGTTAGGGGGCTGGGATGCTAAAATATCAGGATTGTGTTATTCCTAGCCAGGGATGCTGATGACTCTCCTGCTCTCAGTGTCTCTAGTATACACATGAGGAGTTCAGTGTCGTCATTGGGACTTTACAGTTCTGAAATTTAGGATTTACACATTTTAAAACAAGCAGTTGTAATGGTTACCCAGCAGAGGGCGCTGTGCTCCTTTGAATGTTCTGTTAGTATGCAGGCCAGCTCATGCTGGAGCAGATAGACTGTGTCTGAACTGTGCCTGTACTGAGAGCAAAATGGATCCCTCTTTGCCCACAGTTTTCATCACCTCCTGAGAGGTCAGCAGTGAGTGTTTCGACTCAGGTATTCATTATTCCACTGCTTCTGGTCTATTATTTTCTTGAATCACTTAGCCACATTGTCTTTAAACAATTCATTACTATCTTTTAACACATTTATTTTATGTGTAAGAGTGTTTTGCCTACGTGTATGTCTGTGTATCATGGGCAAATCTGGTGCCTGCATAGTCCGGAAGAGGGCACTGGATCCCCTGGGGCTGGAGCTGGTCATGAGCCACTGTGTGAATGCCAGGAATCGAACCCGGGTCTTCTGCAAGAGCAGCGAGTGCCCTTAACCTCTGAGCCTTCTCCCAAGCCCCTAAGTAAATGATTGTTTTTGTTTCTGAAATATTTTCTCTGCCCTTGACTTTTATGTAAAATTTAGCAGAATATGTGTTCTCTTGTTTCTTGTAGTTTCTTAAGATTTCATAACAGCAATGTGTATAATTATGGTTTGTTGGATTCTCATGGCTGTTTGTCATGTATCATCCCACAGACTGTTCCCCTATCTGTAGGGATTTGGATTGTTTCCACGGTTCTGCCCTTACAACAGTGCTGTAACGATCTGCCATGGCCAGCGTTATTTTCGAGTAACCAGCATTATCTAAGAGCATTTGGGCACATTCAACTTGCTGGTAATGACAAACCGTTTGTCAGGGTACATATGCTGATCTTTATTTGACTAGACTATGACTGGTTTACATGTGCCCACCTGGTGTCTGAAGTGCAGTTTGCTGTGACTGTTACTTGGGATTACCTTGGGGACCGATGAGGCTGAGTGCCATTTTATATGTGCTCATTACCCTTAATTCCACATCTAGGCTTGTTTGCTTCATATTTCTGTAGAACTTTCCCTTCTAATAGATTCTTAGTGGTTAAAATAAAATATTTTGTAAATTATTCTTTCATCAGACAGATGGATTACAGAGATTGCTTGTACTCCCCTTTTCTGTGCTGGGAAATGGCCTCCTGTGTGCTGGGGAAGCAGCCTCTACTAAGCTACACTGCCAGCCGTCAGTTTAGTCTCTTATTGCCACGCACTACCCTGTTCTGCTATGTCCCGCCCTACTTTGCCATGCCCTGCCCTGCTCTGCCATGCCTGCCTGGTCTACCATGCTCTGCCATGTCCCCGCCCTGCTCTGCTGTGCCCCGCCCTGCTCTGCCATGCCCCACCTGGTCTACAATGCCCGCCCTGCTCTGCCATGCTCCGCCCTGCTCTGCCATGTCCCGCCCTGCTCTGCCATGCCCCACCCTGCGCTGCCATGCCTCGCCCTGCTCCGCTATTCCCCGCCCTACTTTGCTATGCCCTGCCCTGCTCTGCCATGCTCGTCTGGTCTACCATGCCCTGCCATGCCCCCCTCTGCTTTGCCATGCCCCGCCCTGCTCTGCCATGCCCCACCCTGTGCTGCCATGCCCCGCCCTGCTCCGCTATTCCCCGCCCTACTTTGCTATGCCCTGCCCTGCCCTGCTATGCCCATCTGGTCTACCATGCCCTGCCATGTCCCCCCTCGCTCTGCCATGCCCCGCCCTGCTCTGCCATGCCCCGCCCTGCTCTGCCATGCTCCGTCCTGCTCTGCCATGCCCTGCCCTGCTCTGCCATGCCCCACTCTGCTCTGCCTTGTCAGGTCCTGCTCCTTTTTTCTCTTACTCATTTGGTTACTTTTTATGGCCAAACACAGGATTTTGCACATGTTATAAATAAGTGTTTTTTATCACAAAACTCTTTAATACAGTTTCTCATGTTGTGGTGACCCTCAACATAAATTATTTTTGTTGCTTCTTCACAACTGTAATTTTGCTACTGTTGTAAATTGTAATGTAAATATCCTATATGCTCGATATCTGATATGTGACACCCCTCAGCACAAGGGACCATTACCCACAGGTTGAGAAACTCCGCTGTCAAGAGTGGCTGCCTGACTCCAGTCCCTAGGACCCGAGAGGTGGAAGAAATGAACTCTGTCCTGTACATGCTATGGGCTGCAGTCTGGCCCCTGGGAAATAAATAGTTTAAAATCTTCATTACTAGGAATCTAAGAGCTATTTTTAATTTTATCTTAAATTTCATATTTTTGTTATAATATTTGTGTGTGTGCATGTGTATGTATGTGTCGTGTGCGTGCTCGTGTGATATATGTCAGGTGTCTTTCCATTGAACTGAGTCATGGCTGTAGCTAGGCTGACCAGTAAGGTCTGGGGACCTTCCTTTCTCTGACTTCCAGCTCCAGGATTACAGACACACAGTCACTGCTGACTTTTTGCCCAAGGTAAACCAGAATTCATGACTGTAGCCCAGTTTGGCCTTGAATTCTCAGCTCTCCTGCTTTAGTTCCCTCAGGGCTGGGATTGTATATATACCACTATGCCCAGAGCTCTCTCTCTCCCTGTCTCTCTGTCTCTCTGTCTCTCTGTCTCTCTGTCTCTCTGTCTCTCTCGAACTTAGAAAGATCCGGGTGTGGTGGTGCACACCTTTAAACTCAACAATCATGAGGCAGAGGCAGGTGGATTGCTGTGAGTTCGAGGCCAGCCTGGTCTACAAAGCAAGTCCAGGACAGCCAAGGCTACACAGAGAAACCCTGTCTCAAAAAACAGAACAACAACAACAACAAAAAAAAAACAAAAAACAAAACAAACAAACAAAACAAAACAAAAAAGAACTTAGAAAGAGCTCAGCTAGCAGGTTTCTGCCCTCCAACAATGGACCAGTAAGATGACTTCCTTCTCTTTTCTCACCAAGGCACCTTTGTTGCACGTGGCCTGCTCATCTCGTCATGTGAGGTCTCACTGTCTTGGGCATACTGCACAGGCTTCATGCAGTACGATGGGGCTAGGGTAGACTCCACACTTACGTGGCAGGTGGCTTAGCAGAGATTGTGTCCCAAGCATGAGCATTCCCAATGCAAGTATTTTCAGTAGGCAAGGAGAGAAAGCCGGAGGACGGGCAGCCAAGGTCTGTGCCCAGGACTGGCTGTGCCTCAGTCACTTCTGTATTCTGCTTGTCAGAGCAATTGCGTAGCCCACTCACACCGGGGGTGGGGTAGAGAAATTTGTTGATGGGAAACTGTCGGTTCCGTGTTGGGTAGGACGAGCATAAGGGATGAGAAGAGCATGTGGAATAGGCTGGGAAGAGCATGTGGCGTGGGAAATATAATCTGTCCCAGTTTACCTCTGGCTACAACAACTTCCTTTCATTTGCAGCTACACTCACCCTCTCCAACAAGACAACTGAATTTCATTCCATTATCTCATCCCATCTACTGATGGCCGACTGGTCCATAGCACCTTTGAAAGGCAATTGGCCATGTGTCTGCCATTCTGCTGCTTCCTAGAGTTCTATGTGGCTCATGGCTCTCCTCTGGATTCTCTGCTTAGCATTCTGGGTCATTCTTTTTATAAGAAACAGCCCATGCCTGCAGCTGAACATCTTTCTTAGATACGTCCGATACCCTCAAGGTTGAAAGGCTTGACTGCTCATTTCACTTTGAAAAGTTGAAGTGGATTTGATTTTCAGTTTTCATTTGAACTGTGCAGGTGGTAGTTCTACTGTGATTATTGACTTAAGAATCTTGTTCTTTCTTAGGAATCTTATTGTGGCTGGCTCCGTTAGACAAAGTCATGTTCTCATACCTATTTGAGTCAGCTTCTGCTGTGTCTTGGGCTACTCAGAAGTCCTCTGCAGCATAGTACCCTTGCAGTTCTTAGAAACGTGTGATAGAGCAGTAAACAGATCCCCATGCTCAGTCATAGAACTCTTAAGAGCCCTGGGACTACCTGAGTGACAATTTGCTTTGATAAATACTGAGTTTATGTTATTGATGTTATTGAGCTTTTTTTTTTTTTTTTTTTTTTTAACTGCTGGGGCCCTGAGCAACTTCAAGGATGGGCTCAGTCTTTAAAAAGACCCAGTGATTGGATGATGAGACAGTTGGAACTTTTAGCCCCACCCACTAGAGTTTCTGGAAAGATTGTTGAGTAACAGGGTTTGAGTTTCCAGGTTGCCGAACTTGCATAATCAGGAGGCACGGAAGGGTGGTGGCCAAAGGGCCTTACATCCTGGTCTTTCTCATACCATTTCAACCATCTCTTCATCCGGCTTTTTGGTCTGACTCATATGTCCTTTAGCATAAACTGGTAAATGCATGTGCAGTGTTCACCTGAGTTATATGAGCTGTTCGAATAAATGACGGAGCCTGTGGGTATGGTGGGAGTTTCGTGGAGACCCTAACTTCTAGCCAGTTAATCTGGGAGCTTTCACTTGACATCTGGACTGAGGGAAGTCTTGTGAGACTGAGCCCTTAAGCCTATGGGGTATGGTGCTGTCTCCACATAGTAGTGTCAGAAATGAAATGAATTGAACTGTACACCCATGCCCACTGGAGACTCCTTGGTGGTGGTGGTGGGGCCCACATACCTGACCGTGGGACTGTTCTGTGTTAAGTGGGAAAAGCGAGTAGGTAGGTAAAGCAGACTAAGGATTTCCCTTATAAACTCTTGTTCTGAGTCATGCTGTCTGTGAAGCGTTGCCTTACATCCTGCTGAAGGCATGGACTTCCATCTTGCTGAAGGCATGGACTTACATCCTGCTGAAGGCATGGACTTCCATCCTGCTGAAGGCATGGACTTCCATCCTGCTGTAGGCATGGACTTAGATCCCGCTGTAGGCATGGACTTCCATCCTGCTGAGGGCATGGACTTACATCCTGCTGTAGGCATGGCAAGGTCCTTACGATCATGCACTCATGGCCCTGCCAAAATCATACTTTACTAAAAACATAGGTGGTTTTACCTTGTGAACCTTTACTGAGGGACTGGGG
This sequence comes from Acomys russatus, assembly GCF_903995435.1. NCBI lineage: Eukaryota > Metazoa > Chordata > Mammalia > Rodentia > Muridae > Acomys > Acomys russatus. The sequence continues at coordinate 10,697,391 of NC_067166.1, read as the reverse complement.
GATGAGAAATTGCTTTGTTTTTGAATCGCCCATTCATGCCTTTGTATGTTTTTCTGTATCTACTAAAACTCAACATTAGCAACAATAGTAATTACAAATAAACATATATGCGGCATCGAGCTAACACTCCTTCCTTGCTCTACCCGTAACCTTGCTGCCACAGCTCAGAGAAAGCAGCTTGCTCTTTTACTGGTTACTGTGGAACATTCCTTGGCCAGATTCAGTCTTTCTGTTTTCCATGTTCCTCCAGGTGACAGTTTTTCTGAGATTCATTTGACTGTGTAGCACAGGCCTTTTCTCTAATGTCCAGCCTCAACTTCATTCTTGCTCTTTCAGCTTCCAAGAATATCGTGGGATCCTACAGGCCTCCACTGACTGGCATGTCCGGATGCAGATGCCTCCATCTCTGTTCAGTTATCTGTTGTGTAGTGAAACCAGGCCAAATTTAGTGACTTTAAGCAACCCTTAAATTTAGACAAATTGTGTGGTTGGGAATTTGAAAGGGCCTAGGACGCCATCACTTGGCGTCTGAGGATGGAGAGCCTCCCGCCGTCGGTGCCTTTGCATTCACAGGTCTGGAATCTGGTCCTTCCTCATTCAATTTCTTACTCTTTGGTATCTCATCTTTAGGGCCTCTCTCTGCCACTTGGGCATCTACCAACATTGGGATCTCAAGATAGTCACGCATTTTACATGATGGCTGGTTACTACAGAAGATTTTGCCAAAAAGAAGTGATAGTTTCTAAAGTAAGGAACAGAGTTCTAGCAAGGACAAGCTAATGTTGGTGCCATTTTCTACTTATTACAGCAGTGAGAAGGGCTCATTCAGACTCAAGGAGGTGGACAATATACTGTGCCTCTTGGTACTGTAGTGGCAGGTCAGGGAGGGAGCACCTTTGCAGGTGTAAGTCTGTTGTTGGATGCAATGTCACTTTTCCTACGTGGACCACATTGGCCCTGTCTTATGTACTGAACAGACCATGCTTTTCCACCAAGTACACTGCCTATTCTGTCATTAACTCTGTTTTCAAACTTGAGTGTATAATTGGACTCACTTTGTTTAGCTCCATCCTCCCCCATGCCGATGTCTTGGAGAAATATTTGGCTGTGCTACAAAAGGCACCTCAGGGATGCTGCCAGCAGTGGGTGCAGACCAGGGGTCGTTATAGTGAACAGGACAGCCCCACAGTGACAGACGGTCTGCCGGACATCAGCCATGCTGCGAGGGGCGGCTACTGCTCATGCTGGCAGCATTGCAACGCTGTGTTTTCTTTATTCACCCTGATACCTGGTAGAAAAGTCTCACCCTTGTTTTTCTGCTTTAACAATGACTTGATTATTTTTGGCTCTTTTCATCATTTTCACGTACATTTTAGAGGCATCTTATTGTTCTCAGGAAAAGATTTTTTTATTATGTCACTGGAATTTCATCCTGTTGGCCTAAGTTGAATTTTACGTATCTCTTCTTTAAGAATTTCAGACATGGACTCTGTTTTCTGCTTTTCAGTCACCTCCACCTGGTGAGGCTGCCTTGCCCCAGCCTCAGTGGAAGAAGATACACTCAGTCCTGGTGTAACTTGATATGCTGGTGTGGGTTGGTGGAGGGTAGGGACCCCTTTTCTGAGGAGAAGGGGAGGGGAGAATAGGAGGGAAGAGAAGAGGGTGGGACTGGGAGGAGAGGAAGGAGGGGCTACAATTGGGATGTAAAGTGAATAAATAAACTTACTTAAAAAAAAAAAAAAGAATTTCATAAGGCCATACATTTTTTATCTTAATTCCTCCTACTCCACCCTCCACCTTCTCTCATGAACCACTCCACCTGCTCCCACCAAAACTTTTATCTTCTTCCTTAAAATAAATAAATACATTTGTACATACATACATACATACATACATACATACATACATACATACATAACCCACTGAGTCCATTTGGTGCTTCGAGTATGCACATGATTACAGGTCCAGCTTATGGGCAACCTGTGAGAGGAGAGACCACAACCCTGAAGAAAACGGGCTCTCCTGCCCTCAACTGCCAATAGCTTTCATGTTGGCTTGATCTTGTGCTGCTGTGAACTCATGAATCTGATGCTCCTGTGGTGTCACACTGGTCCTTTTTGACTTTTTGTTCTTAGAATCTTTGCTATTCTCTTTTGTCATGGTTTCTTTTTTTTATTAATTTATTCATATTACAGTTCAATTGTTAGCCCATCCCTTGTTTCCTCCCATTCCTCACTCCCTCTTGCTTCCTCCTTACTCCCCTCCCCTATGTCTGTGACTGAGGGGGACCTCCTCCCCCCTATATATGCTTTAGGGTATCGAGTCTCTTCTTGGTAACTTGCTATCCTTCCTCTGAGTGCCACCATGCCTCCCTATCCAGGGGACATGGTCAGAGATGGGGCACCAGAGTTTGTGTGAAAGTTAGATCTATTAACAAAGATTGTTATGGTTTCTTTTCTTTTCTTTCTTTCTTTCTTTTCTTTTCTTTTCATTTTTTTTTTTTTTTTTTTTTTTTGAGCCTTGGGGTGGGGAGGTGAGCACTCTGTAGCCACACTTACTTTCTGTACAAGTTGTAAGTCTCTGCGTGAGCTACTGTCTGTTGTCTACTTACTTTTTTTTTTTTTTTTTTCTCCAGTTTTTTTTTTAATTAATTTATTCTTGTTACATCTCAATGTTTATCCCATCCCTTGTATCCTCCCATTCCTCCCCCCACCCCAATTTTCCCATTATTCCCCTCCCCTATGACTGTTCCTGAGGGGGATTACGTCCCCCTGTATATTCTCATAGGGTATCAAGTCTCTTCTTGGCTACTTGCTGTCCTTCCTCTGAGTGCCACCAGGTCTCCCCCTCCAGGGGACATGGTCAAATGTGAGGCACCAGAGTATGTGAGAAAGTCGTATCACACTCTCCACTCAACTGTGTAGAATATTCTGACCATTGGCTAGATCTGGGAAGGGGTTTAAAGTTTACCTCCTATATTGTCCTTGGCTGGTGCCTTAGTTTGAGCGGGACCCCTGGGCCCAAATCTGCCTATCATATTGTTCTACTTGTAGATTTCTAGGACCCTCTGGATCCTTTTATTTTGCTGTTCTCCCATGCGTCTCTCATTTAGAGTCCCAATAGGATGCCTTCCCCTCTGTCCCAGTTTCCTGGTAAGTGAAGGCTTTCGTGGGACATGCCCCTTGGGCTAGTATGCAGATATAAGTGAGTATATACCATTTGATTCTTTCTGCTTCTGGGTTAACTCACTCATTATGATCATTTCTAGCTCAATCCATTTATCCACAAATTTTGGGAATTCCTTGTTTTTAATAGCTGAGTAGTATTCCATAGTGTATATGTACCACAGTTTCTTTATCCACTCTTCTACTGAGGGACACTTAGGCTGTTTCCATGTTCTGGCTATTATGAATAAGGCTGCTATGAACATGGTTGAGCAAATTTTCTTGTTGTGTGCTGGAGCATCTTCTGGGTATATTCCAAGGAGTGGAATAGCTGGGTCTTGAGGAAGCCCTATTCCCATTTTTCTGAGATAGCACCAGATAGATTTCCAAAGTGGCTGTACTAGTTTGCATTCCCACCAGCAATGAAGGAGTGTTCCTCTCTCCCCACATCCTCGCCAGCATGTGGTGTCGCTTGAATTTTTGATCTTAGCCATTCTGATGGGTGTAAGATGGAATCTCAGAGTTGTTTTGATTTGCATTTCCCTGATGACTAAGGAGGTTGAGCATTTCTTTAAGTGTTTCTCAGCCATTTGATACTCCTCTGTTGAGAATTCTCTGTTTAGTTCCAAGCCCCATTTCTCCATTGGGTTATTCGGTTTGGTGGTGTTTAATTTCTTGAGTTCTTTATATATTTTGGATATTAGACCTTTGTCAGATGTAGGGTTGGTGAAGATTTTTTCCCAGTCTGTAGGCTGTCGCTTTGTTCCCTTGACAGTGTCTCCTGCCTTACAGAAGCTTCTCAGCCTCATGAGGTCCCATTTATTAATGGTTGACATTAAGGCCTGGGCCGTTGGTGTTCTGTTCAGGAAGTTGTCTCCTGTGCCAATATGTTCCAGGCTCTTTCCCACTTTTTCTTCTAAGTGAGTTAGTGTCTCTGGTTTTATGTTGAGGTCTTTAATCCACTTGGATTTGAGTTTTGTGCAAGGTGACAAATATGGGTCCAGTTTCATTTTTTTACACATAGACCTCCAGTTAGACCAGCACCATTTGTTGAAGATGCTATCCTTTTTCCATTGAATGGATTTGGCTTCTTTGTCAAAAATCAAGTGACCATATGTGTGTGGATTCATATCTGGGTCTTCGATTCGATTCCACTCATCAACCAGCCTGTTGCTGTGCCAGTACCATGCTGTTTTAAGTACTATTGCTTTATAGTACAGTTTGAGATCAGGTATGGAGATTCCTCCGGAGCATCTTTTATTGTACAAGATTGTTTTAGCTATTCTGGGTTTTTTGTTTTTCCATATGAAGTTCAGAATTGAACTTTCAATGTCTTTAAAAAATTGTGTAGTTATTTTGATAGGGATTGCATTGAATCTGTAGATTGCTTTTGGTAGGATGGCCATTTTTACTATGTTAATTCTCCCGATCCATGAGCAAGGAAGATCACGCCATCTTCTCAGGTCATCTTCAATCTCTTTCTTCAGAGTTTTGAAATTTTTTTCATACAAGTCCTTCACTTGCTTAGTTAGGGTAACTCCTAGATATTTTATATTGCTTGTGGCTAATGTGAAGGGTGTGGTTTTCCTAATTTCTTCCTCTGTAAGCTTGTCATTTGTGTATAGGAAGGCTACAGACTTTTTTGAGTTAATTTTGTATCCAGCCAATTTGCTGAAGGTGTTTATCAGCTTTAGGAGTTCTCTGGTGGAGTTTTGAGGGTCACTTATGTACACTATCATATCATCTGCAAAGAGGGATAATTTGACTTCCTCCTTTCCCATTTGGATACCCTTGATCTCCTTTTGTTGTCTTATTGCTCTGGCTAGAACTTCGAGTACTATATTGAAGAGATATGGAGAGAGTGGGCAGCCTTGCCTTGTTCCCGATTTGAGAGGAATTTCCTTGAGTATCTCACCATTTACTTTGATTTTGGCTATTGGCTTGCTGTATATAGCCTTTATTATGTTGAGGAAAGTGCCTTGTATCCCCGATCTCTCTAAAACTTTAAACATGAATGGGTGTTGAATTTTATCAAATGCTTTCTCTGCATCCAAGGAGATGATCATGTGGTTTTTTATTTTCAGTTTGTTTATATGATGGATTACATTGATGGATTTCCGTATATTAAACCATCCCTGCATGCCTGGAATGAAGCCTACTTGGTCATGATGAATGATATCTTTGATGTGCTCCTGTATTCGTATTGCAAGTATTTTATTTAGTATTTTTGCATCTATGTTCATAAGAGAAATTGGTCTGAAATTCTCTTTCTTTGTTGAGTCTTTGTGAGGTTTAGGTATCAATGAGACTATGGCCTCATAGAATGAAGTTGGTAATTTTCCATCCATTTCTATCTTTTGGAGTAGCTTGAAGAGTATCGGTATTAGCTCGCCCTTAAAGGTCTGGTAGAATTCTGCACTGAAACCATCTGGCCCTGGGCTTTTTTTGGTTGGAAGACCATCGATGATTGCTTCTATTTCTGTAGGGGAAATGGGACTATTTAACTTGTTTATCTGTTCTTCACTCAACTTTGGCAAGTGAACTTGATCAAGAAAATCGTCCATTTCCCTTAGATTTTCAAATTTTGTGGCGTATATGCCTTCAAAGTAGGATCTTATGATTCTTTGAATTTCTTCAGTGTCTGTTGTTATGTCTCCCTTTTCATTTCTGATTTTGTTCATTTCAATACTGTCTCTCTGCCTTTTAGTTAGTTTGGCTAATGGTCTGTCTATCTTGTTGATTTTCTCAAAGAACCAGCTTTTGGTTTTGTTGATTCTTTGGACTGTTTTCTTAGTTTCTAATTTGTTAATTTCAGCCCTGAGTTTGATAATTTCCAGGCGTCTACTCCTCTTGGGTGTTTCTGCTTCTTTTTTTTCTAGGGCTTCCAGTTGTGTTGTTAAGATGCTTATGTGCGATGTTTCCAATTTCTTTTTAAAGGCACTTAGTGCTATGAATTTTCCTCTTAGCACTGCTTTCAATGTATCCCACAAATTTGGGTATGTTGTTTCATCATTTTCATTGAATTTCAGAAACTCCTTGATTTCTTTCTTTATTTCTTCCCTGACCCAGGTGTCATTTAGCAGAGAGTTGTTTAGTTTCCACAAACGTGTAGGCTTTTTGTTATTTCTGTTGTTGTTGAATTGCAGCCTAAGAGCATGGTGATCTGATAGGATACAAGGTATTATTTCAATCCTCTTGTATCTGTTGAGGCTTGCTTTGTGACCTACGATGTGATCAATTTTGGAGAAGGTTCCATGGGGTGCAGAGAAGAAGGTGTATTCTTTCTTGTTTGGGTGAAAGGTTCTATAGATATCTGTTAGATCCATTTGACCCATGGCATTGGTTAATGATGTTATTTCTCGGCTTAGTTTCTGTTTCAATGACTTATCCTTCAGTGAGAGTGGGGTGTTGAAGTCTCCCACTATTATTGTGTGGGGATCGATGTGTGGTTTAAGCTTTTTTAGGAGATCTTTTACATATGTGGGTGCCCTTGTATTGGGAGCATAGATGTTCAGAATTGTGATGTCATCTTGGTTGACTTTACCTTTGATGAGTATGAAGTGTCCTTCCTCATCCCTTTTGATTAATTTTGGTTGAAAGTCTATTTTGTTCGATACTAAAATGGCTACACCTGCTTGCTTCTTGTGACCATTTGCTTGGAATATTTTTTTCCAACCTTTTACCCTGAGGTAATGCCTTTCATTATGGGTGAGATGTGTTTCTTGGATGCAGAAGAATGTTGGGTCTTGTTTATGTACCCATTCGGTTAGTCTGTGTCTTTTTATTGGAGAATTGAGGCCATTGATGTTGAGAGATATTAATGACCAGTGACTGTTAAGAGTCTTAATTTTGATGTTGTTTCCAGTCGAGCGTTTGTGTAGTTGTGTTTTTGCCATGGGATAGTTATCTATTTCCTGGGTAGTTTTGGTTGTAGCTTGACCCTTTGGGATGGAGTTTTCCTTCTAGTACCTTCTGTAAAGCTGGGTTTGTGGATAGGTACTGTTTGAATTTGTTTTTGTCATGGAATATTTTGTTTTCTCCATCAATGGTTATTGATAATTTTGCTGGGTAAAGTAGTCTGGCCTGGCATCTGTGTTCTCTTAGGGTTTGCAGGATCTCTGTCCAGGCCCTTCTGGCTTTTATGGTCTCTGCTGAGAAGTCAGGTGTAATTCTGATAGGTTTACCATTAAATGTTATTTGGCCCTTTTCCCTTGCAGCTTTTAATATTTTTTCTTTGTTCTGCATGTTTTGTGTTTTGATTATTATGTGGCGGGCAGTTTTTCTTTTCTGGTCAATTCTATTTGGTGTTCTGTAGGCCTCTTGTATGTTTATAGGCATCTCTTTCTTTAGATTGGGGAAATTTTCTTCTATGATTTTGTTGAGAATAGTTTCTGGGCCCTGGAGTCTGATGTCTTCTCTTTCTTCAATGCCTATTATCCGCAAATTTCTTCTTTTCATGGTGTCCTTAATTTCTTGGATGTTTTGTGTCAGGAGTTTTCCAGAATTGGCATTTTCTTTAATGGTTGATTCAATATCTGTGATTGTATCTTCTAGCCCTGAGATTCGTTCTTCCATCTCTTGGATTCTGTTAGAAAAGCTCACCTCTGTGTTGCTCGCCTTCTTCTCTGAGGTCTCACGTTCTCGTTTTTCTTCTGTCTGTGTGTTTATCATTGAATCCATTTTCATTTTCAGATCTTGAACTGATTTTTTGATTTCTTTCATCTGATTTTTTGTATATTCCTGAGTTTCTTCCATTGCCTCTTTATAGGTCTTCAGAGCTTGAACCGTTTTAGTTATTTCTTTCATCTGGTTGTTTGCATTTTCCTGCAATTTTTCCAGTTCCACTCTATGTGCTTCTTTTATGTCTCTCACCTGTTTGTCTGCGTCTTCCTGCATTTGATTACGAATTTTATTTGTTTCCTCCATTATCATCCTCATTACTAAGGATTTGAGGTCATTTTCTTGTATTTCCGTTGTATTTGAGTTCTCTGGGTGGTTTTCTTTGGGATAGCTGGAAACTGGAGACGCCATGTTGTTTTGGGGTTTTTTGCGTATGCTTTTTCGTTGTCCTTTAGACATCTTGCCGTCTTTGTTTTTGTTGGGTAGCTTCCAGAGTTGAATGGAGGGTGTCTGACGATAGATTCACTTGTTTTCTTACGATTTCCCTAGGCTGCGAGCTCAAAGCTTCACTGGTGTGGATGTTAGGAGGTTAGCCCTGTTGTTCTGGTCTCTCACAGCCAGTGATCCTCAGTCCCCCTCTGCTGTGGATCCTGCAATTGTTCTGGGTCTCTGAATGAGCGTTGGGTCAGGCCAAGGTATCCACAGCCTTCTGTGTTCCCTGCCAAGTCCAGCCAGGAGCACTGGGACCGAACCACGGGCAGAACTCAGCTAGATTCTCAGGGCCTGAACCGTCTGCCAAGCTCAGCTAGGGATTTTGGGCCCAAAATGCACACAGGGCCCAGCCAGAATTTTTGGGCTGGGACTACGCACCAAGCTCCACTAGGGCCTTTTGGCCCAAAGTGCGTGCTGTGGTCAGTTATTGACTCAGGGCCCGAACTGACCACCAATCTCAGCCAGGAATTCTGGATTCAAACTGTACACTGTGTCCAACCAGAGTCTTAGAGCTGGTGGAACCGAGAGTTCTGTCCAGCCTGTGCCACAGCAGGAGAACTGCGGCTGCTCTGAGTTAGCGCCAGTGGTGGAACAAGTGCTCTGCCTGCACTGTGTCCCCGCAGGGGAGCTGCCGCTGAGCTGAGGTGGTGCCTAGGATGGAACCGAGCACGTCACCAAGCCTGCGCCACAGCAGGAGAACTGCGGCTGCTCTGAGTTAGCGCCAGTGGTGGGACAAGTGCTCCGCCCGGACTGTGTCCCCGCAGGGGAGCTGCCGCTGAGCTGAGCTGGTGCCTAGGATGGAACCGAGCACGTCACCAAGCCTGCGCCACAGCAGGAGAACTGTGGCTGCTCTGAGTTAGCGCCTGTGGTGAAACCAAGTGCTCCGCCCAGACTGTGTCACCGCAGGGGAGCTGCCGCTGAGCTGAGGTGGTGCCTAGGATGGAACCGAGCACGTCACCAAGCCTGCGCCACAGCAGGAGAACTGCGGCTGCTCTGAGTTAGCGCCTGTGGTGAAACCAAGTGCTCCGCCCAGACTGTGTCACCGCAGGGGAGCTGCCGCTGAGCTGAGGTAGTGCCTAGTGTGGAGCAGCGTGCTCAACTAAGCCTGCGCCACAGCAGGGGAGCTATGGCCACGCTGAGTTAGTGCCTCAGGCAGAATTGTTTGCTGGGCCGGGCCAATACCCAGGACTCTGGGGCCGAACTGTCCGCCGAGTCCAATCTGGGTCCAAAGGCTCCACGTGACCCAAATCCTGCCCCGAGTCCCCTCTCCCGCAGCAATTCCCACCAGCCACCACACCAATCGCCTCCACCGGAAGGCTATGAGCTGCAAACCTCAGCCGCCGCTGCTGGTGCCGCTGGTGCTGCTGCCTCTGCCGCTGCCGCTCCGATCAGAGAAAAACCACGCTCCTCCCGTGTGCAGGGGCACGCAGGTCCTCCGCACCCTGGTCCCTCCGAACCGTGGAGCACTCCCGCTGCCGTGATGTTCGGACCTCGGTGTTCCTGGCTCAGAAATCTGTGCAATTCCCTGAATTGTTCACTGGAGCCTCCAAACGCGGTCCACACTGCTCGCCGCCATCTTGGATCCCCCCTTACTTTTTTTTTGAGACAGGCTTTTATGGCACCCAGGCTAGCCTTAGAGATTCCCAAGGGCTGTGATTATAGGCATGTGCTAATATAGCTAGTGAAGAGTTTATAACTCTCTTTTAGAGATGTTTTAAGCTCTGAGACAGTTAGTTGTGCAGCTTTTAAAAAAGTTGCTTTCCTATTTGGGAAATATTCCTATTTCATCCAAGTGATATTTGAAGCAGATCATCTAATGGGGGGGTCTAGCCCCAGATGACAAAAAAGTCAAATGTTGGGATTAAACTGGCAATTTCTGGTGTCTTCAGAAGTCACCTCCAGCAGTCACCACTAGAGGGAACCCTTGTGCGTGCTTTCCTCAGGCAGAGGTGCCAGGCTTGGGTAGAAATGAGGTCTCTAGCTACACATGTCACTGCTGGGGGAGGGTCTTCAGGTAGCGGGAGGAGGGGCCGCCAGGCAGACCCTCACCGTTCTTCACCAAAGAAGGAGTTCTGCTTCAGCCCGGTGTGGTGGCGCGCCCTGTAATCCCAGCACTCCAGGAGGGAGAGGCAGAGGCAGGTGGATTGCTGTGAGTTCTAGGTCAGTCTCGTGTACAAAGTGAGTTCAGGACAGCCAAGGCAACACAGGGAAACAAACAAACAAACAAAAAAACCCAAACAAACATAAAAAGAAGTTCTGCTTTGCCTTTTGGAAGATAGTTTATTCTGAGCGTGGAGATACAAGGACATAGTTTTTTTTTAAATTTTTTTATTAATTTATTCTTGTTAAATCTCAATGGTTATCCCATCCCTTGTATCCTCCCATTCTTCCCTCCCTTCCATTTTCCCCTTACTCCCCTCCCCTATGACTGTGCCTGAGGGGGACTTCCTCCCACTGTATATGCTCATAGGGTATCAAGTTTCTTCTTGGTATCCTGCAATCTTTCCTCTGAGTGCCACCAGGCCTCCCCCTCCAGGGGACATGGTCAAATGTGAGGCACCAGAGTTTGTGTGAAAGTCATACCCCACTCTCCACTCAACTGTTTGTGTGAAAGTCATACCCCACTCTCCACTCAACTGTGGAGAATGTTCTGACCATTGGCTAGATCTGGATAGAGGTTTAAAGTTTACTGCCAGTATTGTCCTTGGCTGGTGCCTTAGTTTGAGCGGGATCCCTGGGCCCAGATCTGCCTATCCTAATGTTCTACTTGTAGGTTTCTAGGACCCTCTGGATCCTTCTACTTTGCTATTCTCCCATGCTTCTCTCATCTAGAGTCCCAATAGGATGTCCTCCCCTCTGTCCCAGTTTCCTGGTAAGTGAAGGCTTTCACGGGACATGTCCCTTGGGCTAGTATGCAGATATAAGTGAGTATATACCATTTGAGTCTTTCTGTTTCTGAGTTAACTCACTCATTATGATCATTTCTAGCTCAATCCATTTGAAGGACATAGCTTTTAAAGCAGAGGGAAAATGCATAGATCACCCGACAGATCAATATGTCACTATTTAGAGAAGCTTTTACCTGCCGAAGGATGTACAGGTATTCATGAGAGCCAAAACAGGAACTCAAGGCCCCAGTTTTCAAACCATAGTTGAGGGTGAGTGAGTGCTGGTTGGGAGTTATTTAATCCTATTTATCGGTGAAGTGGTCGCTCTATATAACTGGTGTTATATGCACGGGCTAGTCTGTGAGAGTGCACATGCCTAAATACCAACCTCGGTTAGAAATAGGACCTTTGTGAAATCAGATTAGACCTAGGTATGGAGGGCCTGTCACACCTGCCACTCTAGCACATGGAAGGCAGCAACAGGAGGGTCTTGAGTTCAATGCCAACCCGGGCTACATAGCAAGGTCCTGCCTGAGAGAAGAAGAGACGGGAAAAGGAGGACAGGAAAGGAAGAAAGAGGAGAGAGGAGGGGAGAAGAGGAGCTAGAGAGCCGAGAAGAGCCACATTAACTGCTATGAGATAGCCTTAACTACAGAGATAGCCTTAACTACAGAGATAGCCTTAACTACAGAGATAGCCTTAACTACAGAGATAGCCTTAATTATAGAGTTAGCCTTAACTACAGAGTTTTCTTAGACCGGCTTAAAATCTTCATTTATCTTATATTTGGGCTTCTGTCACCTACTTTAATAATCTGATTGCCACATAAATAAACTGACAATTTCAGTTTATTTGACTTGATTTGATGATTTCCAGACTTTACTGTTTTTCTGTGGATTCACCCTGATTTCTGAAATCTAGTGCGGTTATTAGATGTTCTTTTCAGAGTGCATGGAGTTCTGCTTTTTTCCACTGCTCAGTTCTTTTCAAGGCTCTTGTGACTGTTCCTGAAGTGGTTTCCTGTAGTGCTCTTGCTGTTGCCTGTCTCCTGATTCACCTTGGTACAGACTTTCTGTGAAAGCTATCAGCGCATTTAAAGCTCTTTGGTTCTGTGTTCCCCTCAGAACGAGATGCTCACAGCCCTGAAGCTCACAACTGGTCCAAGTGCAGAGAGTAAGTAAGTGGCGAATGTTTGGCCACAGAGGAGGCATGTGTATCACACCCTTTGCCCCAAAGCACAGGGAACATTGAAAAAGACAGGGATAGAAAGATGGTTAGAGACAGAGGTTGGGGAGGACCAGGGCCAAGCAGTGTCTTGGAGTCGTGACTGGACCCCCACTCTGACAGCAGCTGCACAAGATCAAGCTGCCCACACCCCAGCACGGAGAGGTAGGGCTTGTCACTCCTACCCTTGCTGCCAGCACGGAGAGGTAGGGCTTGTGCGCTCCTACCCTTGCTGTGGAGCTGCTGACAGTCCATGCCTTCTAGGGGAGGAAGATTCACTTTTCTTACTTGGCCTCCTGGTAGCAAGCCTGCTCCAGAGGATAGCCTCATACTCACCAGTATATTATGGAAGTACGAATTAGACCTCATGGGCTACTTAAAAAAAAAAAAAAAAAAAAAAAAAAGATAGGTTGGGAAGGGGTAGGAGGTGGATGGTCTGGGAGAAGGGTGCATAAAATACATTTGTGTATGTGTACGAAATGCTTAGTTAAGAAACACCGTTTTAAAAAAGAATAAAATATTCAATAACCTGCTTTATTCTTCTCTTGGATATCACAAGGAAGAACTTTTAAGAAATTGTGTGTGTGTGTGTGTCTATGTGTGTGTGTGTGAGAATGTGTGTCTATGTGTGGATGTGGGTGTAAGACAGTCTCTTGGAGGCCAGAGAGGACCTCAAACTCCGTGGAACTGCAGTGACAGGCAGTTGTGAGCTTCCTGGCTTTGATGCAGGGAACCCAACTTGAGTCTTAATGCTGTTAATGACTGTGCCATTTCTCTGACTCTCATAGGAAGATCCTAAGCCTTTAGTTGGGTCTACATTTTAAAACAAGAGCCAACCACTTACTAATTTCTTGCATGCTTTTGCAATGCCTCTCCCTGCCCCTCCCCTTTTGTTTCAGTGCTGGGCTCGACCCCCTTCACACATGTGAGTCAAGAGCTCAGCCCTGAGCCATTCATATATATCCTAGTGCCTAGAGCCAAATATATCCTAGTGATATATTTCACTGTATTCTTTCTAATAAATTAATAGGGAGACATCTTATGAGAACCCCCCCACGCACACACATATTTTGTATTAGTTCCTTATTGGTAGGGTGAAATCCATTTTCAGGAGAATTTTCATGTTCAAGGTGGAATGGCTCTGATAAGCCAGAGATCCAGGGAGAGGGGCCGTGTGGGGAAAGGCAGAAGAATGAGTCTAGACAGTTTCCTGGCTTCCCTTAAGATGCATTTTCTGGTTGGCGTTTGAATCTCTGTGTGACATGTTCTATATCCAAGGGAAGGAGAACTAGTCTTTCTGAGAAGTATTTATAAAAGTGAACATTGGGGGCTGAGGGCGCAGCTCAGTGGTGGAATGCTTCCTGGTGTGTGAGGGCTAGCCCTGCAAAGGAAAAGTAAGAAGCGGATGTCAGGTCAGTGTACTGTCCCCTCGGCAAGGTCAGTGGTTTGTGTTTGGAACACCAATTACAAACTGTAGCCATAGAGCCACAAGGCACTACCGAGTTCAAGCTGGGTGAGCAGAGGCCCCCGTTCCATCTTTAGGACTTTAGAGCATCTTTAGAACTAGGTGAGGCGATGCGCACCTGTTATTGCCATCTTGGAAGCAAAAGAAGAAGGGTTGCTTCCTGGGTTCAAGCCTGGGTACCACAGTGAGACCTCATCTGGGTACCACAGTGAGACCTCATCTGGGTACCACAGTGGGACCTCATCTTAAAGACAAAGGAAAAGAAATCAAGTAGGAAGCCAGTTTTTCAAGCAAGTTTTATTATTTAAAATGTTATGTATATTTTATGACTTTTCTCTATAAATATTAATTGGTGTGTGTAATGAATGAATATCTTAAAAGTCGCTATTGTTGAGCACCACTCTGCATGACTCATGTGCAATCATTTAATGAAGAATGGGCAGTGGGCTCATCACGTATCTGAGTGCTGTAAAGCCTCTGCCTCCTACTGTCTGCAATAACAGAGCGTTTCTTCTTGGATTTAGATTTCCTCCTTCCTCACCCCTGAAGCCATATCCAAAGAAGCCCCTGTATCAGAGAGATGTTATTAAGTTTCCAGAATGGAACGATCCCCCAGCAGGCACTTCACAAGAGAACATCCCAGTGAGGCCAATTGTGATGGTGAGTGTTGTGAGTAAGAGCTACCAGTGGGGACCAGGAAGTCATTGTGTAGTGCTGTCCCCATTGGTGAGTTACTCATGTCCCAGTGAATAGCTCCATAGCCATGCCCACACAGTTGGCCCTGGATAAACCCAGTGAATCATACAGCAAAAACAAAATAAAGAGCTGAAAGCGAGATGAGGACTTGGTGGTGGAAGGTTCTGGAAGGGATTTGAAGGACATACTGGGGTGGAGGGGTGGTGGTCAATGTGACCAGAATGTACTACATGCATATATGAAAGTGTCACTAAATAAATAAATAAATAAATAAATAAATAAATAAACAAATAAACAAATAAAACAGTAGCCACGACTTTTTAAGAGATGATGGGCTCAGTCCAGGAGGACTCATCTAATGAGCTGTAAGCTTGGTCCTGTGCTTTCTAGTAGGTTCTTTGTGAACCATGTTTGGGAAGTCCTGTCAAATGACAGCACATGTCAATAGTCAAGAGGTCGTTTAACAGGAAGAGTGGCACTCTGTCTTCACTTTCACCACTGACATTCTGATGGAACATGTGGTAGCTGGTTTCATATGTTCAGTCAGAGCAGGTCTCTGCTAAGCTCCCTTCTGACCCCTTTCCTGTGCTGGAGTTTACTTCTCCGCCTTGTCTTCTCCAGAACTTTGTCTCAATTATGCTGTCAGGTGAGAGTGAGAAAGCAGGCTGTCCTGTGGAGGGGCCCAACACCCAGCACAGCACACGAACAAATGTGGCCTCGTCTGGTCTCTAACAGTAGGGCATTATGAAGCGCACAGCCTCAGATATCCATGCTTCTTTGTTACAATATTGCCAGTACAAGACTGCCAAGATTGAGATGCTGCTGAGAAATGGGACAGAGACGGAAACCCTGATAAGGCAATTTGGAAGAAATTGACTAGCACTGTTGATTTAGGTTAATCAGGTGCTATAAGAGTTTGTTTGCAAAGATGTGAGGTTGTTCTTAGCCAGTCCAATGAAAAGGAAGAACAGCCTTCCCCCTCCCCGCAAAAAATTTATGTGATGCCTCAGCTTGGAGAGGATAATTAAGAAGCTTAGACTTATCAGAGACGATCCAGGCAAAAGATGACACCAGCGACAGAAGTGGGGACTCCACGGGGTCTTGCAGATTTGTCAAGGATGGTGATGACGTCGGTGTGAACTTGATGATGATGGTTTCTGTGAAATGGGAGCACCTCACGGGTGGGTGGAGGCAGGACCCTGGAACTTAGAGGAGAGACTGCATTTGGGTGTTCCTCATTTACCTGTTCAAAAAGATTCATTAATAGTGTCCCCGTGTGACAGGTGTCCCAAGCTCAGCGGAGTTGGTGGCATGTGACACACTCTTCACTCTCACAGTCTACAAAGAAAAAAATAGTAAAATAGGAAATAAAGTGTTAGCAAAATGGGAGCCATGGGAGTTTTCTCTATTTGAGGACTGCTCATAATTAAGGACTATTTAATAACCAAGTCTTAGTTCCTAGTCAGAAAAAAATTAGTATATAAACTCTAAGAAATTGGATAGTCTTTTCTTCAGTATGTTTATTTAAACACCTAATACACCCCTGTAAGTCAGGCTGTTTCAGAAGGCCAGTGTTGTACAGCTAAATAAGCAGGCTTTGCTGCCTCTGTATGACTTCCCCTTTCTCTTCTGTGCCGTTATAATGTTGCTCCTGTGCCTGGGAAGACCAAGTGTTCATTAGCACGTGTCAATTCTGTTCAGAGCCTTGCACCAGTGGCAGCACCTTCCATGCTCGGGAGCCCTGGAGTGTACCAGTGCCCCAGAGCCGCCCAGCCCTCCACACTCTTACGTCATTAGCTTCCTCTCCAGCCATCTGCGTGCATCCGTACCTCTCTTTCGATACATTCTGATCTGTTTCCTGGTATTTCCCTCGGACATGATAAGCAAGGATGTAAGCTTACTGCTTGTCATGAGATCCACCATAGCGTGTCCCTGCTTCCTGGCGCGTACTCAAACCAAGAACGGCAGACCAGGATCCTCTCCCTTAGGGAGATCTTGACACAGCTTTTAGAGTGAGGTTGATTATCAGTTAATAAATGATCCCTCTTTCTTAAAGAGCTTGAGAGGCAGGGGAGGTGGTGCGTGCCTGGAGGCTTAGGCAAGGTCTTCAGCTAAAGCCAGCCTAGGCTACCTAATGAGTTCCAGGCTAGCCTGGGCTTATAGCCTGAGACTCAGTCTCAAAAGAACAAAACAGCTGCACGTGGTGGTGCACACCTGTAATCCCAGCACTCAGAAGGCAGAGGCAGGTGGATCTCTGTGAGTGTGAGGCCAGCCTAGTCTATAAAGCGAGTCCAGGGCAGCCAAGGCTACACTGAGAAACCCTGTGTTGGGAGGTGGAGGTGGGATGGGGGGGCAGGAGAACAAACCAGAAACAAGAAAATGTTTGTTATATCTTTTTTCTTTTTTGGGGTGGTGATGACTGCTGTGGGTGGGGAGGCAGAGCTGAGGGTTCAACCCAGTGATTGGTCCATGCCACTGAACACATTCCAGCCGCTCTTTTTTTTTTTTTAATTAATTTATTCTTGTTACATCTCAATGGTTATCCCATCCCTCCCATTTTCCCATTCTTCCCCTCCCCTATGACTGTTCCTGAGGGGGATTACCTCCCCCTGTATATGCTCATAGGGTATCAAGTCTCTTCTTGGCAACCTGCTGTCCTTCCTCTGAGTGCCACTAGGTCTCCCCCTCCAGGGGACATGGTCAAATGTGAGGCACCAGAGTACGTGAGAAAGTCATATCCCATTCTTCACTCAACTGTGGAGAATGTTCTGACCATTGATCCCAGCCACTCTTTGTCCTGCCTTTTCACTTGTCCAATCAGTATGTGAAATAAAATGAATAACAAAACAGTAAGCAATTATTTGCCACCCTTTCTGAAGCACAAAGTGATCACGCACAGAATCAGAATGGGTTCTGTAGCCCAGGCTGGCCACTAACTTATAAATTTCCGCCTCCTCTGCTGGGATTAAAGGCATGCACCACCAACTGACACCACCCCTGACCCCCAACCCCCAACCAGGAGAATGAGAGGGGAGAATGGGGAACAGGAGGGGGAGTGCTTCAATAAGGATGTAAAGTGAATAAATAAATACATTACAGGAGGGGGAAAAAAGAGTCGGTTCTGGAGTCAGATTGCTGCCTCTGGGTCCTGGCGTTTGTGGGTCCCAGCATTTGAACTCTGTTGTCTGTGGTGCTTTTGTGTAAGGGCTCTGAGCAGTGACGCTGGCATGCTGGTGCCCTGTGAGGTAGAGGGACCGCACCATGAGCTGAGTTTACGCATATGAGCAGGATTCCCTGCGCAGGCTCTCAGTTCTCAGTAGCAGTCAAGTATGGCTTCTGTTGATCAGTTTGTTTCAGAGAAAGAAATTACGTGGGATGTCTACGGAGAATTACTCCAGATAACACTTTTATTGTGTACCCTCTTGTTGCATGTGTGTTTTGACACAACGGGGTCACCCTGGGCTGTTTTGTGTCTCATATTCTTCCCGTAGAACAGTGTGTTATGCCCATGGTTCACACTATTAAACATCTGACGTCATTTTAGTACATCTAATTTGATCATGCCTATTATAAAAGTGATAATATTGATTTGCTTAGTCCTTCATTGCTAGGTATATTTTTCCAGCTTTTCAACATATGCCATTCTAAACAGTACCTTTACAGATATATAGGCTCATATATGCACCCTGGAGTACTTTTTAGGGCACCTTTGGAAATGGGCTTGCAGGGTAAATGTCTGTCTACCTTCAAGCCCAAACACCTGATTTAGATATTAACATTTTTACACATCCACCTGGTCTTTGAGTTTCACTTATAAATTGGTAAATCTTTCAAAGCAAAGGCAGGGGATAGGGAGATGGCTGAGCAGTTAAGAGCGCTTTCTGCTCCTGCAGAGGAATGAAGTTTGGTTCCCAGCAGTCATGTTAACTGGCTAGCAACCATTGAAAATCCAGTGAGGCTGGCTTCCATGTGCACCTGAACTCACCCACTCACTCACTCACACACACACTCACTCACACACTCACTCACACACTCACTCACTCACTCACTCACACACTCACTCACTCACACACTCACATACTCACACACTCACTCACTCACACACTCACTCACTCACACACTCACTCACTCACTCACACACTCACTCAATCACACACTTACACACTCACTCACTCACACACTCACACACTCACTCACTCACTCACTCACTCACACACTCACTCACTCACTCACTCACTCACACACTCACACACTCACACACTCACTCACTCACTCACACACTCACACACTCACTCACACACTCACTCACTCTCTCACTCACTCACATAGTCTCCCTCCCTCCTTCTCTCCTTCCCTCCCTTTTTGTTTGTCTCTGTCTCTGTCTCTCTCTCTCCTATGCATGCGCACGCGCGCGCGCGCGCGCGCACACACACACACACACACACACACCTTTTAAAAAGCAAAAGCAAATATCAAACAAAAAAATAACAACTTTCCTGTTTTTCCCTCTTCAAATTAATAAGATTTTTCTGTAGTGTTATATTCACAGAAATGTCTTCTAGAAACCCGTTGTAAATGTTTCGTAACATATTTTGCCTCTTACAGGTCAGAAGTCTTCTCTGTGATGGCAAAGAAGTGTTTGACTTGTGTCTGATAGCCTAACTGTGGGGCATGAGCTACTGGGAGCAGGGTTGCATGGCACTGTGCGACCTGGGCAGCTGTCTAAGCCATACCTTGTCTCTTCCCTGGGAGGGCGGCACCTCCTTAGTGGCGGCCTACGGTTGGGTTGCTTTCTGATACTGTATTTAATATTTGCTTATAAAAGAGAGTTCTAGAAGGTATATTATTCTCATTTTAAATGATTACTCAGTTGGGACAATGTGAATTAAGACAAGTATTTCTGCACTTAATTTTGAATTTATAAAAATTTATTTCACTAGCCAGTTGGGACTCTCACAGGAAATGGCTGTGGTTTAGTGACGCACTCACTGCCTTAGCTCTTTTGCCGTTTATTATAATATGACCTAATCTTAAAAGAGTCACTTATTACTTCTCTGAGGTCCATGCAAAGAAAGGCAGCTTATAACTCTAACCGCTTGTTTCAGCCAAATCACAAGTAGGCAAGTCTTTTCTCATAAACCATAGCATTTTATATTGAAATATGTCTTCTCTCTCCTACTATCCCACCTCCTTTCCTCCCTCCTCTCCCCTCCCCCCCCTCTCCCCCACCCCTGGGCCAAAACAGAGTTCTGAGGTGTGGTTCAAGCGCCACAGCATCGCCATTGGAGAGGTGCCGGCTTGCCGCCTAGTCCAGCGCAGGCAGCTGACCGAGGCCAGCGTGGAAGAGATCTGGAAATCTACGACGTTGTCACAGTATGCACATTAGACACTTGAGAATTCCAGGGGTCTCCATCTTATCTCTTTCCTACTCTCTGCATATTTAGTTTTCTGAAATTATCTTTAAAACAAATCTCAGCTTTGCATAATCTGTACTTATGCTGTTTCGCAAATATAATTTAACTAAATTTTGAGACATTTCTGTTGTTAGATATGTAGTCGCTAAAATAGGAGCTTAAATTCCTTTTTAGTTGTTAACATTTCCCCCTTGAGACATGCTTTTGCTGTGTATCCCAGGTTGACCTTGAATTCTCTAGCGTGTTGCTCCACCTTTTGCGAGCTGGGATGGTTATGTGTGTGCACTATCGATGTCTTCAGTTTCATAAACACATAATGGAAAATTTGGCTTTACGTAATTTTACTTAAAAAAATTTTTTTTTGAATTTAAGTTGTTGTGTGATTAAGTAAAGAAGTATGCAATTGTAAAAGGATGTTTCAATGTTATTTTAAACATATTCCATTTCTATTTAGTTTTGTTTTGTCTTTTGGTTTTTTCAAGACAGGATCTCTCTGTGTAGCCTTGGCTGTCCTGGACTCACTTTGTAGACCAGGCTGGCCTCGAACTCACAGAGATCCGCCTGCCTCTGCCTCCTGAGTGCTGGGATGAATGGCGTGCGTCACCACAGCCCGGCTACATATTCCGTTTCTAATCCATTGTCTAGAAAGTATGGGTGCAGTACATGAAGACAGTACATCTTAAAGACTGGT